>NC_083598.1:63446713-64071713 GCF_020882245.1 Rhopalosiphum padi | reverse complement strand
GTGAGCGTGATATGGTCATCGCGGAGAACTAACGTTCTCGTACCTATTGGGTTTTGGCCATAGCCTTACAATATACTGAATGTGGCACAAAGTCGGGGGGACTTAATATCTAGATCAGTATGTATATAAAGTGTACATATTATGTTTATTAACTATAAATAATGATGTAACGATTGTTACAGTAGTCACCTTCCTAATTACAAATGCTGCTCAGTTTTTCTAACAGTCAAACTCGACTTAAACGTGTCTTTCTTACTCCCAAAACTAAAGATAAATTTTTTAAATCCACTTTGAATTCCATTTCCGATAAACCATCTACTTATCCTCAAGCTACTTCCTTTAACCAAAACCTTCCTCATTTTTCTTCAAATATCGAAACTTTATTTACTCCTTTAGTAGTTTGTCTCTTTTAACGACTTTATTAAGTCAAGTTCAATTATAATTATATATAACGTTGCACATTTACCTCATAATATTGTTATTGTTTCATTTTTATATGCAAGCTAACTAGGTAGGTACATTAGATTATTTAGATTAATAGTTTTATATTCTTATCTTATTTATATTTATTTTATATAATAAAATATGAACTTAATGAACTTATACTATTTTATAATAATTTATACTAAAACTATATTGTATATTTGTATTTATATATTTTATTTGGTTTGAGCTGTATTGTTTTAATCGTTGAACTATAATAGTTTACGTTAGTATACCTACTATTGCTAATAAAAAATAGGTAACTATAATATCTAACTGTAATGTTATGTCTTGTCTCTTTTTTATACGCCAATGTGACCAAATTGGTCAGTATTATAATAATGATAAAACGAGGATATAAAAACAGAAACAATTGTATTTTTTCCCTGCTGATGGGGGCTCACAACCAATTATAGGGTATAATGACTCATATGAGCCTATAATGCCTAGAGATCTTTATCCGAGCTTGGTTGTATAGGTATAATTACTTACATTCATTCTGCGTCATAAACTTATAATTGATAAACAATTATGGTATGCCCGATATGCATATTTTATGTTGTTGAACCCACGTTGGAAGTGTTAGAGGGGTGTCCTTTTTGTTTGATAACGTGTTAAGCAAATAAACTCAGACTCATTCTGGCATACATTCACGTTCTAAACACATAAAAAAATTACTCCAAAGTGCAGTAGTGCACCAGTACGCCATCAATACCTAATATTAAAATGTAAAAATATTATTGTTGTTGTTTAATTTGAACAAGAACGTATAGACAAATAAAAAATCGTTACCGCGTCACTCATAAATATTTTATAAATTATAATTAATGATTTTATTGTTTTATTTTCATCAAATATAGTTATAGAAAATCAATATGCTATACTTGTCCATGTTACATGACATGAATAGTAATTTCCAGTCAAAAATTCTTTTATTGATGATAAATTGTTAATAGAAAAAAATAATTTTTTTTAAGTTTATCTATTTAAATTAAAAAAAGTGTTCTTGCTTAATTATTAGATTTTTTCGTACATTTTTAAATTTACTTTCTTTAAAAAAAAAATTAGTAAACAATTTAAAATAGGTAACAAATATATAAAAGTTGTTCTTAAATGATTACCTAAACATTTTTACATATTAGGTACCTATCATAAATAGGTACTTTTAAAATATATAAATATTAGCTATAGTAATAATTATGATTTGTAATTTTCTTATAAATATATTTATATAAGCAAGTACTTACTTGTATATTAGTATATTTATAACTTTAAGTATATTACCAAATATTTTTTATTAATTAATTAAACTATATAATAATAAGCAAGTAAATAGGTAAATAGGAAATCCTCTTTTTCAGAATAGTTGAGAGTTGAGGATGTTTTTTTTTTTATTAATTATTAGTTACTAAAATACGATCTTTGAGGGGGGTAACCTATCGCCCCCTAAATGACGTGCCTGTCATACTGTTATTTTAATAGTTGTATATTATTTGTATAATGTATAAATGTATAGCTGTATGCCTGTATATAATATATAACTAGGACTGATATTTTAAAATAAAATCCTATTTTCATATAATCTGTGATGTTATATTATATGACACATGACGTCTCCACCATCAATCTGTATTTGACGATTGATAACTGACAAGTAATACTTTAGAGTCTTAAGTTTATACTAAAAAGCATGTACATTTTGTCAATTTTTTTTTTAATTTAATATAATAATTAGTAATATTCTAACATTTTAAAATCAAATTCACAGAGAAGAATAAGATGATACTCAACATATTAAAAAGTGGAAGTTCGAGTAAACATCATAAGCATAGCGAATGTAAATATTTTTTCAGATTTCTCATGGAATTACTAGTTTTATTCGATACCAATATATCTCAATGGGGCCAAGACTCAAAAGATGGTTGTTTTTGTCAAAAAAAAAGAGGTCCTATCTTTATTATTTAAATTTAAAAGGCGTTTTATTAGTAATTTTTTTGTATGCATTTACATTGATTTTATAGCACATAATAAAATCAACGGTATTGATGTCTAAACGGCGAAGTAAATAAAAATATATAGGCATTGAAGTCTGAAGAGCTAAGGAATAATAAAAGGTTTCTGTAACGTTAAACGATAAACGAATATAATATATATATATATATATTTATATAAAATATTACGTATTATATAATATTTATGGGCACCTGCACCATTGCTATATAATACCTCTATAATACGTGTGTCATTGTCGGTCCTCGCGCAACGAATAAGTACAACAATATAATATTATAATAACAGGCACGAGGGCGGAGAAATTTACCAAACCTACCAGCCATATATACCTATACATATAGGTTAGTCATGTACCTACACGCCACACCAATCTATTTGTATACCTCGCACGATTTTCGATTATTATTTTATTACGTTCGGGTGTCGTAATGAAGTCTATATAAATCCATGCGCGGAACAGTATACGTAGTGGTAAATTAATATTATTTTCTCTACAGCGTTTTATACTTTACTATTTCTCGCTATTCTGGGGATATATATATATATTTGTGGTGCAGGTGATCAACGATCCATAATACCGAATTTAATATAATAGATTTAGTAAATAATTAATAATGTAGAATGCCAGAATGTAAAAAACTCAATGTCACAGTTTCAAAGAGCCATTATAATATATTATTGACATAGTAATAAATTCAAAAATAATTCTTACCAACTTGTAAGTATCTAATTTTCATTGTATAAAGTTATTTAATGCCTCCCACGAGTAACCCTCATAATACCCAACCGATATTCCAGTTAATTTCAAACCCAATGGCCCCTCTGTCCCCCTGGCTACGGCACTGTTTCAAACTGTCACTTCCGATATGTTAGAGAGGATTTGGGATGAACTGAAATGTCAGCTGGATATTGCATGAGTGTTGGTGGGTAACTCTTGGAGAGAGCGCATCGAAAGACAATGTGAATTTGGTACAAGTACTTACAGTTAATAAAAATTATAATCGGAATTATTGATTTCCAGTTTTGATAAAACTTCTTCAAAATTCTAGTATTCAATTTGTTATAGCCTGTATTGCCAATTTTCATAACATTCATAATGTATAATAATAATAACTCGGTCAACACAAAATCCAGGTAAGTATCTATGGTATCATAAAATTTAAAGTAGAACCTGTATTTAACCTTTCCACTATTATAGTCTTGTATATTATGTCTATAGGTAGTAGGACTAGTAGGTACATACCTATAAATATTTTAAGGAATGTATGTACTTTATAATTTTATATCATCCTCGCTTTTCCGTGTATGGTTTGATGTCAGAGTTTTCAGTAGATAATAAATTAGTACAAACCTTAATACTATACAGACGATGAAAAAAAAGCCAAATTAATATAGATACTCATATAGTAATTTCAAGAGTTGTGTCTGAAAACCCGTTGAATACTTAGAATATTTTAAGAAGAGGATTACGTTTAGGTGTCGCGGTCACGTCAGATGGACGCACGTGCGCTTTTATACCATGACACACGTTTTCGATTTTCCAGCGTCGTATTCTTATGTGTTTTTTTTTATCATTATTATTATTATTATTATTATTATTATTATATATTTTAGATTATGTCTTGTGGAATAATAACCCCGGAGTGTTTCGAGATTCATCAGCCGTGTTGTTGTTATTATTATTATGATTATTACTATATAGAATAAAGACAGGTTGCTCGATAGGTAAACAATGGATCGTTTCGGGTCGAGTTCACCTTTGGGGGCTTTGGGTATGAATTTTTCCATCAGAAACACAGCAAGCCACCAAGAACAATCGCGGGTCCGGGGGTCGTGTATAATAATAATCAATATATTCTATTATATATTATGTATGTACCAGCTCTGTATGATTCTGGTTACAATATTATATTATATAGTAGTATTGTGTATAACAGTGTTAGAAGTGTAACGGCGGGTGAATTTCTCAGATCAGTCAGATCCAACCATCCAACGTTTTCCAGTTCCGAACATCATTTCGTATATTTTGTAGGCACATGGTTGATAGTTATAACTGATGGCTCTATAATAATATAATAATATAATATAATATATAATATTAACTATACACAGTATATCGACTATATCGTATACCTAGTATCTACCTGGCTACCTATAATAATATTACTGCTTGCCCTACGATGTAGATATTAAATTATTTTTTAGTGATGACGTATAATGGATTTTTCATACATATATAATATTATACAATATAGTTTTCTGCACATGCAACTCGAATAAAAAGAAAATGAGAATATCACTAGACATCCTACTCCGTAGTCGAGTCGCCGTTGCTGGTAATCATAATATTCCTCGTGGAAACCGTTGTGAAATTGAAAAATACAAGTCAAATCCGAATGTATGATAATAAATTATACATACTATCTATACCCATAAATTAGCTAGGAAATCATGTATTATACATGTATACTGTATAGGTAAGTTGGTAGGAAGTACTTATATGTAAAACTATACGCCGAGTACATATACGGTCACGAAGGAGGACTAGGTGCGCAGATGAAAATTGAAGTACCTATTATATTTTTAGATAATAATTCCACGATAAAGATCCAATGAGTTTTCAATCTATTTCGACTTGTTGCTATTGTATTTATATTCGTATAATATATATACATGTATATCAGTATATCACGTAAAGTAACAACTGTCGAATAAAGTAGTCTTGATATAATCGAAATATCTTGATATTGGAGCTCAAATTTGAGTAGTAGCTGTCAATATTCACGAACCCGATGTATTAAAATACCAACTTACAACCTTAAAATCAAAAAAACTTAAATTAATTACATACCGGAATGTGTAATAACAAATGTATTAATATTAATATTTAATTGAGATTTATTTATCATATGCCACTTGAAGCCCGTCACTACAAAATTGAAATGTTGAATCGATATTCTAATATTATGATTTATTGGACAATTATTTATTTTAACAATAATACAATATAGAAGTTATGAATTTATATTTTAGTGTCAGCCTATATCACCAAGTAGGTATATTTCATGATATAGTTTTTTCGATATACTTATTAATTTTTTAT
This sequence comes from Rhopalosiphum padi, assembly GCF_020882245.1. Lineage (NCBI taxonomy): Eukaryota > Metazoa > Arthropoda > Insecta > Hemiptera > Aphididae > Rhopalosiphum > Rhopalosiphum padi. The sequence goes on along the minus strand of NC_083598.1, from coordinate 64,066,114 downwards.
TTTACTTTAGCTTTAGGAATTATGGGACTATGGAAGGTTGATATAATATTTTCCGAATAATATTTTATTTATTATATTATTGGTATTTAATTATTATAATAATATGTATTTATACCATATCATACCAACTTACATAAAACTTAAAATATAATAACATCTTTCTGTAAATACCGTAAAATAGTAAAAATAAGTTCATAAAAATTAAAAATTGAATGAGCTCAAAACCACAATCACAAACACCGTGCATGGCGTGACACAAAACACGACATCTGCAACATACTATGATTGTATACTTATATATTATATATTATATACCTATCGAATATATTGTTATATATTATATATACCGCAATGACTGAAGCATGTCTATATATATATATATATATATATATAATTATAGTTTACTTTAATACTTTATTAGAGTACATAGGTAGGTATCGGATCAATATTTTTTACTGTACCTAGTACCTACTAGATGAAGGCAAGGCATTTATCGTCGATGTATATATGGATTTACATGAATTCAATGATTTAACGATTTGCAACATCACATTATACGTGTTCGTGCCCATTGCTCTCTACATATACCATGTACGATACAGGCTTATTGACTGTATATATATATATATAAAAGCCGGTCAAGATAAAAGACTGCTGCAGCAGTAGTTGGCGATTTATGGTTTCATACATACTTCGTAACATACATAATAATATCAAACAAAGCTGATACACGTATCTGATATAATATATAGTAGTGTAGTATATAATAAACTACTATACTAACGTGTAGAAAGTCCAGACACTAGATTTAACACATTCAAGTTTATACGTATAAACGTATAGTTATAATAAAGTATGTTGTGATCCCTATTTCTTTTAAATCACTATATATTACTATATATACCTATATCCTTAGATACTAGATACACTATATTATATTAATATTTATATAGTATATAAGTATAAAAAGTAAAGATAATCTACTTTTATTTTTAACCTAATTATATTATATGCGTGACGAGTGTATATAATAATTACATATATATATAATATATAATATATATATGACATATTTATGAGGTTCATTTTGAAAAGTGCTTTAATAATACATATTATATATCTATGTATATTAATAATTAATATAATATGATGCTCATTGTCAAAACGTCAAATATATAAAACAATCCAATTAAATAACAATTTACAATTGAATCTCATTTTTTTTTTATATACTATTTTACTATAACTCTATTGAGTGTACATGTTAGTAGGTATACGACCAATATATTTATTTTATATTTACTGTTAACTATTTTATTCGTCCAACAGTCAGCTTACGTGTAAAATCTACTAAACCTATAATAGATGAATAAGTAATGTAATTTTAGTACATATTAAAATATATAATACATACCTACCTATACACGGCGACGTAACTGGTAAAAATCGCATGCGATTATTATTATTCGCCGGTGTCTATCACCTGCCCATTTATTTGCATATATAAGTATGTCTATATTGGTTGTTTAGCAAAATACATTTTAATGTAAGCTCCTCGGGCCAACAGAAATAATCCATTATAGCAGTAGTAGGAAATATTAAATAATATATTTTATAAGATTTTGTGTTCATTGTAGCCTAAAGGAATACGTTCTCGTTATTAATAACAAATTATTTTTTCTAATCAGTGATATATTATTCATATTCATTACCTATGTATAACCATTGAAGATTGAACAGCTGTATCTACTAGAATAATAATAATACCTACATTATTTATTATTATTATTATTAGTATTATACCTATATAGATTTACTTTTATGTTGAAACTATATTTTAAATTATTCTTTTTATATTGATTTCAAAATTATATATTGTGCCATGGAAATCATTTGGTGCAGAAATAATTATTTTACAGAACTCAAATAAAATCTTTATGGTAATTTATTTAGTATGATATTCATAGGTCATAAAAATTAAATATAATATTGTCTGCGATATATATTGCAAGATTTTTTTATTAACTTACTGGCTACTTTGGTAAGTCTAAGTGATATTACTTAGTTACAAGTATATAAATAAAAATACAAGATGTGGAATAAATGCATAAATGTTTAAAATATAACTAAAAATATATTATACATTTATACTGCTAAACAATAGTTATATTAGTAATTACTAATTACTTGTATCTGATTTTAATACGTGCTGACATGCTGATACTATAGGGTATTATACATTTAAGTTTATACTCGTGCATAAATTTATATTTTCATTTTACATTTGTTTAATATAATATAACAATAGTCAATATTGTAAATAATATCAAGCGTCTATAGATTATCTATACACGGTATATATCAGTAATATTAAAAAGTATCTAATTGCATTTATTTAAAACAAATAGTTTAAGAAATATGTGGTTTTAGATTGTTCAGTTGTTATTGGTTTTTGGTAAATTATGAGTAACTATTAAAAAAATATTTTATGATAATTGAATACGTTTACATACAAATATATATATAATATTATTGACACTAGTAATACGTATTAAATATTAGTAAAAATCCGACAAATATATTCCTGGAAAAAATACTTAAATATATCATATATGTATGACTACTAAACACTAAAATAAACCCAACAGTTCGATAAAAATATTGTTTTCGATCCAATCAATAGATCTAAAGCCAAAGACATGAAAAATGAATCCATTATGTTATTATCATTTATCACTTGTATATAATAATATACTGTATACGTCAAATATTTCGATTCCAATAGATATCTTCGACGTTAGGTGTTTGATAAAAAAAAATGATCCCACTGTTACGAAACGCATAATATAATAATACTGTTACAGTGCTGCGGGAGACGTGACTGTTACAAATGTCTATTTCATCGGATACGTGACTATTTTATTCATCCGAGGACACAAAATATCATTATGTTATATAAGTACGCGTAAAATTACACATTTTTTTGAAATAATAAATTCATAAGCCATCGATAGAAATCGAAAACGATTAGTCTTATAAGTAGGTAGGTACGTACGTTTATTTTTATAAGTATATAATATATGATTTAATACGCCATATTTTACATACATTATGGTCATGCGATCGTATTTTACAGACACACGTTTTTCTAATGAATACCTAAATCCCTTATTTTTTTTTTTTAAATTTAAGATCGCGTACATATAGGTATATAACCATTAGTTTCGACACGGTTTTAAGGGGACGTGATGGATATCACGTGTATACAATAATAATCATTATGATAATATAGTATAGCCTACACATAGCTAGTGGCAAAGGGTGTACATTTTGACGGGTGCGTGATGTAATGCGGGCACATATTATATTTATTTTTTTCACCCCCGTATAATATGTGGTAGCGCGTTGTATGGGCGAAAAAAAAAATACAATATACGTGTATATATATACTATGCACGTATAATATTATACTCGGCCATGCTCACTGAAAATATAAAGACGCTGTATAATCCGCCTCTTGCCGGCGCGAGACATATCCTTAATCCGATATTATTAAACAAATCTTTCGACGACCGGCGGGGAGAGGCTCCGTTTTGTACCAATAATTGCTGTAAACTGTGTGTTCTGATCTGTAAAAAGAAAATAATAGTTATTCACCGTAGTCCGCACACATCGCGATATATAATTCCTATCATCATTTGTTCGCCACGCATTCTAAAGCACGGCACCTGCCTCTGTTTTCGTTTCAATATTATTACAAACACACACACGCACGGTGTGCGTTATACATTATACATGTGTATATCTATTCCATTACGTGTAGATATTATATTTACAATCGAAATGGAACATTGCAGCCAGGGGCACGATCGTATAGCCATTAAAAAAACAGTAATAACAATACTGGAACTTTGAATCGGTATATATACGCATAATAATACATACCATTTGATCCGTACATAATTATTCGTGTTTAATTCCCGAAATGCTACCGCGGGTTAAAGGCGGAATTTGTTTAAACGATTATATTATAATGTTTCGGTTTTTAATAGTGTACGGCGTTTCACGCGATACCCCACCGGATGGCGCCCGAAGGTTTATATTATATAAGCCATACGCATGATGTGTAAGTGAGTTTGGAACAAAAATCGTTAACTAGTGTAAGATATATTATTATAAGTATAGCGTTCCAGTAGTTTTAAATCGAAACCGATAGGTATAGCGAACATTCGTAACTATACGTTGATGTATCTACTATACGGGTATTAGATTTTTGACGTTCGCGTACAATTATACATATTATTATAATACGTTCCTGTCGTGTGGAAATTCATATATTTTGATTAAACCCATTGTAGAATAATAGTATAAAATACGCTGTTTATCTTTATTTAGACGAAAATAGTATCAATAACTATAAAATTGTGGTTTGATGTACATTTAATCGTCAAATTTTTGATAGTTCTTAAAAAAATTCACTCATACGATAAGCGCGTATTTTAAATAATTATAATCACTTTTCATAATGCAAACCGCGATTTATAATAATGTTAATAGTATCCGGTGGTTTTTTTTTTTATCAATTTCGCATTTTTTTTTTAAATCTTCATACGACATACATATTATATGTTTATAACCACATGCGGTTGATATTAATATAAATTCTTCACTATCAGTAATTAGCGTATTTTAGATTTGTTTTAATATTTTTTATTAAATCATATAATTTATTTATTTTATTTTATATATGAATCTACAATCTACTAAACATACGTAACACATTTCACTTTTCGGCTACAAAAAAATACTAAATTTATATGTATATTGGATGAGTGATTAAATAATATTTTTCTACTGTACGCACATGTTGAGATTTTTTTTCCAATCGATTAAAGTGCATTCAATCATTAATTGTCAAAAAATACGCTAATGCGTGTAACACTAAATTAAATACCTACTACACAATCTTTATGAATACACTCTACACAAATTTCGTAGGTTTACTACACCTGTAACAGTGTAACATGCTATTTCTATAATATAATTATTAATCACAATGAGTAGGTATATAATAATAGTATGTTATTAGTTTATTACGATTAAAACGTCAATACAATTGACGTTTTGGTCGAATATTAGTTACACGATTTTATTGTTGGCACGACGTTTTTTTTATACGCAAAAAATAAATACGATATCATATCGTATTAATAATGGTAATAATGATCGATAATAGTGCAATAACAACAACAGCAACAACATTGCGATTTAATATATTATTATTAAACACCTTTGCCGTTTATAATACCTACCTACGCCTTTATAATATTATACCAAACGATCCGCTTTACTCGTATTTATAATAACATCGTTGCGTCTCGCTCGTGTATTATATACATAATACTATATTCGTATAAAGGTACGCGGTTATCTTCATGCCAGCGACACGGTCACGTTTTATTTGTACTCGATAAATGAACGACTCTGAAAGCCGCGTGTAAGTCCGAGACTCGGAGGTTGGCCGCCGGTTTAATGTATGAGAGCATACAACTGCCGTATACTGCACACACACACACACACACATATACACACATATTTATATATTATATAGATGTCGTATGTACATCGTGTATGCAATGTGTGTGTGTGTGTGTACCTATACTCCCCGAAGAGTTCGTGACGATTATGTTATTTAGCCAAAGACGTAATATGATAATAATAATATTCAATTGACTTAGACGCAACAATTGGCTAATGCTTTGATTGATGATTTTTTCTCTTTTTTTCGCCGGACATTTATACCCTATATATGTTATTATAAACGATGCGAGTGTGGTATAGCTATATACTATATACTTATATAATTTATAATGTATACTACTAGTAATAATAATGATAAAATGGTACGAGAGTTTAGGACGATTAATAATCCCGAAATGTATTAACGTACCACATAATTTATGGTATCGTGTGCGATGTGGTAAGTCGAATTTATTGACCTATATCGCGGACGAATTTAATAAAATAAATACAACATAGACACGAAGGAAGAAAATGTCTCGTTGTCGTGCACTATGAATAGTACAACATAATACTATAACAATTATTAATATTGCATGGAATAATATTATGCATTCGAATCGTTCGATGTTGATTATTGACATGCATATTTGACGACCAAAATTTTCACGATATTATAATATATCGGTGAATGTTATTTCAATAAGTCGATAAGTAGGTTTGTTTCGGTTTACGAACGATTTGAGACCTGTAAACAGTGTAAACCCTTTAGCTATAGGTGTGCGTTTTTGGTATAGGTACCGTAACAAATACGTAAGCGTATATATACGATGAAATATATATCATAGTATATATTTATTTTATGAAAATCAATTTCGACGGTCTGTGGTGTTGTCTTAAAACGTACAAATATGTGTGGGAAAGTTACTGCGGTCAAAGTGGTGAGTTTTAATAGATTTTCGTACGCCTCGTTTACCAGTAATCGCCGTTCTTCGGTATCATTAAATCAATGGTCCGACCAAAAATTATCATGCGATGCATTTACAACTATAACGTATAAACTGTTTTGAACGTTGTTTATTTTGTAATTTGTAATATAATGGTTAGTGCTGGATCCGATGATCGATTATTGACAAATGATTGAAAATAGTTACTGAATACTAGGAACTAACCTATACATTTATAAATAACAATAAACACCTATAGTAGCCCATAGTATTAGTAGAATAGTAGCAGAAATGCAGTAAATATACATATAATTAAAATGTTATTTAAAATAAATAACGTTAGTGTTTGCTCACAAATGTTGCCAATGTATTGTAATAAAATCTATACAAACTTATCAATCTCCGAATTAATACTCATAACTTGGTACTTTTACTACAGATTTCCTTTAGTTTTCATAGTATATTATGATGTAGCCGATGTAGGTACATGATACAGTTACTAGTTTTGTAATAGTACGAGACTGGCTGGCGTCCTGCCAATACGATATGTGACGTGAATACAATATCGATGTAGAAAAAAAACATCGAAAATCGACGACCATGATCAAAAACTTTACCCTGTATCCTATCACCTGTCTACAATACAATTCGAAAGGGCACGTTCTCGTTGAGCTCCTTCGGTTAAAAACCACACTGTCGAGTGATGGGTGCTACGCGATACACATTATATATTATAAAGGTATTATCATACTATATACTAGCTCTATATACATCGTGCTCTCAAAATAGGCACCTCGTACCTACACCTACCTATATACTTTCGACCTGTCTATATATTATTATAACGATCGGTAATCGTATTTAACGCCGTTCAGATGGATGTGCCGCCGGGCGATCACAATACAACGCGCGCGCAAGCACGTGCCCGTCTATATATTATACATTGTAAGGAGACCATTGTTCGGTAATGTCCAAGGACACTTGGAATGATATGTCAACTCGCCCTGCTGGCGTTGAGGAAATAATAAAAACAATAGAGCCTTGTGTCGCTGCCGCCGAGGGCAATGGACACGCTGAACTACATTTCACATGTATAATAATATATTATGTGTGTACGACAAAATGTTACAATATTAAAAAATATTATATATGTATATGGTTCGACGACGGAACGCACAAGACAGTTTTCAGCGCACTCCGATGAGTGGATATAATATTTTGTCGCTGTTGAGTTTTTCTTACATATTATAGTGCCATGCAGATGGTTATAATACCAGTGTCGAGTATGTGGGTTACGAAGTTGCACTTGTTATTGAATAACACATTTTTGGACCGTCTGAGTCTGCAGATAACAGATTTATACAAACTAGATCAAACAATAAACTCTTTTTTATTTTCATAAAACTGCGACGAATAAAAACATACCAGAAAAAAATTGTTGACAACATATAGGTATATACTAACTGAGGACACGATGCATACTGTACTTGTTCGAGAGCAGATTGTCAATATAAAGGATTTTTGGTTTGGTTCGTGATGTTTTCGGCAATTTTTATAAACATGATATAGCTAGCTGTTGTCGCTATAAACTGCAGAACTAAAAAATATTAACATCTGGTCGATAACAAAATTAGCATTGTTTGTATATAAATATTATAATGATTATAAAAACCATTATCACTTTCGGTTGATTAAATTATCAACTGCAACATTGCAATGATTTTTTTATAATTAAGGCAACATTTTTTTAGTTTCTTTTTATCCATGCATAAATTACATAGTAGCTTTCAGAATAAAATTCAAGAATATATATATAATCATACAAATTTTATACTAAATTGTATTGAGAAACTAATGCGATTAATACAAATACATAAAAATATAAGCCATTAAAATTTATAATTCATTTCTCTTGCACAAAATTAGTGTATAGTGAATTTTAGTTTTAAAATATGAAACATAATATAATGTTCCACTTTCTACACCATACACTAAAAATGTTTAATAAAAAAAAAAAAAGTTTAATTGGAGGTCAGGTTTATTGTTTATGGTTTTAGATGTATAAAATATTATAATAATATTTGAAGTTTAAAAACACCAAAGTATTACTTTAAAAGAAAAAAATGATGTGGTCTACTATATAAATTAACAAAGATTGCCAAAGAAAAATGATCAACTATTGATTTTTGTATATTATTATAAGTGAAAGATGATAATTAAAAAAAAAAAATTCTCATCGATATACGTAGACTCTAAAAAGTCTAAACAAAATATAGATATCACAACTGTATTATTAATTATTATTGTGAGTTTAATGAAAGCGCGGTCTTTGTGAATAAATGTTTATGAAAAATAATGTTTATAATAATAATAATAATAATAACAATAATAATAAAAAATAAAAAAGATAAAGAAGAAAGACTTGATTATTTTACAAAGTTGGTTTATTGTTGTTTGCATTCTAACAAAATAATAAAACAAATTGTTTTATCATGTATACTATAATAGAAACTGTGTTTAATAAAACATAACACCGCCTGCAGTATACTCAGTACAACCCACTATAATACCAAGCTCTTGTATTTGAACAAAAGTAAATTGATTTACTGTTATATTATTTTACTTTTACTTATTTACACATTTTAATTGTTTTTGAAATATCCAAAATCTGAATATAAATAATAATTTAGTTGACGAGGCATTTCTTGGGCAATACAATGATAATTATTAATTACTGTGAGGGATTATTTGTTATTTTATATAATATTTAAAATATGTTGTGTTATGTTAGCATTAATTCTGAGTGCTGACTGCAATGACGTCTATACACTGCCTAACATTTTATTAACATCGAACAGAGTACTCTCGGGTTTGACGTAATATAGGAGTGCAAATATCCGTTGTTGCTTTTTGTTAGAGATGTAAGCTCGGAACATTTTTACCGCGTAAATTTACCGGTATGGTTAATTACCGGTAAATTTACCAATTATTTTTTTGCAAGTAAATATTTTTTTACTGAAAAAATTAGCATGTGACACCTTAAATAAAACGTTTTAACGAGGTATATATTCATAACATATCAATATTATGGAATAGTTGATTATATAAACTTAAAACGTAAATGTTCAACATGCAGCCCACAACTACTGATAGTGTATTACCATAATTTATAATATATATATCATCTACCACTACATGATATTAATAATTTTTTTTTATTATTATTAAATTATAATTATAACTATTTATATAGGTATAACTAGAGAAAAAGACAAAACTAAAAACTAGAATTTATTTTGAATTTTGATTTTTGGTGTTAATGTTATAGATTCTGATTTAATTAATTTGCAATTTATTTAATAGGTACATTTTTAATATTTATGTACATATAAGATAACTTAAGATATAAATATAAAAGTCAATAATACACTACAAGGTACTTATATAAAGTCATTCATTAAATGTATAGTACCATGAACATCTTACTATTCAGTAAATAATATAAATAAGCGTTACAATAAATATAAGTTTATTAAATAGGCAGTTAAGAGTTCCTGCAGGGGGTGTCCCTATCGTGGTGATATACAAGAATCATCAAAATTTACCAAATTTACAGAATTTACGGTAAATGTACGTAAACTTTTCTCGGTTAATTACCCCAAAAAAATTTACTTAAATTTTACATCCCTACTTATAATAAATAAGTATAATAAAATAATACCTATACATAATTAGTTATTTTATTATATCAGATCAATAGGATTAATATGTTATTATATTATGTTAGTAATTTATCAGTAAGTTTTAGTTTCTTACCCTACATAATCATGAACGTGTCCCCAGAACTCTCGAATTGAAATTAGAAAAAAAAATGGCAAATATTTAACATACGTTTGTGTACTTTTTATTTAGGTGTGATATCAAAAATTAGATGGAGGGAATTTAATATTGTAATTAGTAAGATACACATGTTATACAATTGGTGGAAAATTCGAGTTTTTATAATGTACCTACACTAGGTATTTTCTGAATTGCAATAACAAAACAATACTTATACTTATATAAGTAAATTAAAAAAATTATTATCGTTAGTATTTATAGTATAAACACACGTCAAGTCGTCGTGTAGGTATATTTAAGGTGACTGTATAATTCTATACTTCAATGTATGATTTACTAAATGTTTACTATTCTTTTTTAAAATACCTTGTCATCTACTACGTAAAATAAACACACTCAATTTAAATAAATTATTAAATTATTTTAATGCGTTTATTTCTTTTACCTACTTATAAATATGGTGCTACTAACGAGTATAGTTTTAATAAAAATTGAAAACTTGTTCACCATCACCAAATAAATCTTCAACTGTGGAATATTAATAGAAATATTCAACATGTGTTTGTATTGCACCTTAAAATCTTCTAGAGTCATTGAAGAAGCTATATAAGTAATAAGTAATAACTTAAGAATTACTCAAATTAGTACACTGCAATGCAATGTTCAAATTATAAACTACTTGTTGATAGTATTGATTTAAATTATATTGAAAATATAAAACTATAAAAGCCATCTGTAGAGGTATTGGGCAATAATTATTATTTAAAATATTATAAATTATAAAGTCATAAAGTCATAATAATACACTTAATCTGAATTTATTTGACATATTATTGTTATTCAATACGAGCACTTTGCACTTGTCGTTCTTCGTTTATTTTAATAATAAATTGAAGTGTTTATCCAATGTGTATAATATATCATTTTAGTAGTCAGGAAAAAAATTAATCAAATTTGAAATTAGTATGCTTATACTGGATTGCATAAGCAGTCACTAGACATTTAATTAACCAATAATGTTCTAATATTACCTTAAACGTGATTAAGTGACCCATTCAATTTTAGTAAATCGATTAAATTAATCATTTTTTTTATAACCCTACATTAGAATATATAGTAATATAAAAATAACATTTTAACTTTTTTGGAAGTCTAATAATTTAAAGATATTTTTAAAATATTACCCATTCATAAACAATACAATAAATACATAACAGATATACGTAACATCAACGACACAATATTATATTAAGTATGTTGTTGATACGATATAGGTTAAAATGTGCCGACCACATACAATTTAATCAGCCATAAATTATTTATAAGAATATCATAACATAATTGTATGTCAACATGGCCACGCATAATTTATAAATTCTTAAATAGAAAATTAATAATAAACCTACCTAAGTACCTCTGATGTTTTTTTAATATAATAATAGTGCATAATAAGTTAACAAAATATAATAATTATGATATAACTAATTGTTCAAAGTATAAACGGAAGCTATTCAATATTGACGATATTACCAGATTACCTCTATAAAAGTTGGACCTATCGTATAGTAATAATATTACTCTCAAATATTATGCCAATACAAAATAATTTATAAGGTTTTTGGAGTCGACTATTTATTGGTGGTAAAAATGCAGACAATTTCAATCTAAAATAGTAAAATCTATGTGTAATAATGCAAATTTTCTTACACATTTATATTCGTTTATTGAATATTATAAAATATAGATAATATGTTTGTATGAACCCTTTATTATAATAAATTATGATTACATAAAATCGAAACGTGCTAATTATCTCTAATCATATATTTACATAGGAAAAACACTTCTACTTATGGTACCACCTTATATCATATTAATATTATAGTACAGCAGTATCATTTTACCTCATGTATTAATTAAAATAATCAATTATCATCGAGAAAGTATAAAAACTGATTCATTTTTATACTGGGGATTGTTTTTTAATGAATTTTTATAGGGATCTGTTTACCAAAAATTATTATGATCTATGACAGAACGCAAATATTATTAAGTAGTTATTAGTGCATATTGTTTCAAATGTAACGAGTGAAAAAATTAATTAGTTTTATAAAATTATCACAATGCTATTTATAAAGATTCAATTCAATTGAATGTTTATTATTTATAATGCGCATTGAACGCTGCGATTAAAGTCCAAGCGGATAACACAAACTAATGTTAAATAAAATTAATCTTTGATATTTTCATAATATTATAATTTACAAATTATAACGACTATAATGACAATATGACGTGATCTTCAATTCCAATACCGATAACTCACATACAAATTCTCTGTAGTCACACGGACACGTCATGGTGAAATAACAACAACAATAATAATAATAATTTATATAGGCAAAAGTACAAGGTACGCAATACGCATATGGCGCGGATGACATTATATGCGAATACGTAGACGCAGACATTCGACTGTTACCGTGTATGGCAACGGTCGAATGTTTGACAAAACAATAAAACATAATATTACTTCAACGACGGCTTCGATTTCTCAGCTGTGCCTACCTATATGTATGTGTAAATGAAATGTATGCTTATAATGCCTGCAAGTATGTATACCCAAAATAGGTAGGAGGTATACATGCAATCTCGAACAATTAAAAATATCCGCACAAGACCTCGATACAAACTCGTATTACTATATTTTATTCTCGTATAGCCGCGACGATGACTGTAAAAAAAATAGATAAAAATTCAAGTATGACCCGTGTGCTGCAGGCATTTCCAAGTAAGTACCTATACCTATACAAATTGCACTCAACAAACGCACTCAAGTGTCGCTCGCGACTTTGATGATAATTATTGTACCGTATTTGTAAAATACAAGTACGCGATATTATGGACAACAATCGTGTGTGGACGGTGTCGCTATAAAGTCGAAATGAAAAAAAAATTGCAATTTGCGGCGGCGTTCAAGAAACGAAACAAATGTATTATTTTACACACGCGTTTACACGTAGACGATACAGCTGGTATATGATATTATAACACTATACTTATGCATTATTATAGGGCACGTATGGGCTTGTATACACTCCACAACGGTCGACGGTTTTCTTTTTCAATTAGGTATTATATTATTAATAATATCACTGCAGTGTGGTTCGATGATGATGCGCCGGACGACGAGAATAGACTACAATATAAAAATTAAAAAATATTATATATTTTGTAATGTTTGTTGTGGTGTATATATTATATGGCACGCGATCGAACCGGTTGCCCGCATACCGTATATATATATATATATAATATGTATATGTAAATATTGCAATGTATACATAAACATTTATGCTATATCATATTGTTATTATATGTATAGATATATGATAATTATTATTCCCGCGGGTTTCGACGGAATACTATGTATATATATATAATATAAGAACAAACACTGCATCACAAAAGTGTATAATATCTTACCTGTATATGATATTATATTTTGCTGGTACGCGCGCGCGTGTATAATATAATTTATGTGTGCGTGTATTTTATAGGTATATACGACATATACGCATATCGTTTTACACCGGCTGCTCTCGTCATTAGATATTCTCGCCTCGTCCGCCAGAAACGGACACGTTCCAGAGACAATGTCCGCTTACAGATCACGGACGGCCTGCAGGGGAGAGAGGTTATACCTATATAAATATATATTATAGGGGTACGCCGCCTAACTAATTAGTGCGGTTTTCTTTTTTTTCTCATTCTTCTTTTTCTACCTCCGAGTCGTCCACAGCGCAGCGACAATCCTGACGACCGATTGTCTGCGGGGAAATCACACTTGGTCATGCCTCGTCGTATTTTATATATATATTGCCTCTCTATATATCTGTTATATTTTTGGATAACTGATTACGGGCATGTTGAATCGGGATTGATTTTTTTTTAAATTTATTGTAATTACATTGATTGAAAAAAAAATTAATCCGCTATAATATCCATTATAATATTACATTATAGTTCTTTTACAGACAAAACGCGTTAAAAATCACTTTGTTTCAAGTATGGGTTTACAGAAAAAACTGTTTTGGAGCAGGCTAAACACAAGATGTGCACATATTGTACAAGTAGTTTAAATATAAATTAAATACCATACAGAGGTTATAACTGTTATATAAGTTAAGACTATAAGCATGCATTAAATTATATTACTATTTGAGATTATAAGCTATTATATTACAGTGGTGGCCAACCCACGGCCTGCCTCGGATAATTTTATGGTCCGTGAGATTTATTATACTTTTACAAAATTTGTTTATTTTTTTGTAATGGGTACAAATCTAATATGTGGATAAATAATTTTGTATTCAATCCACAGGATTTTTCAATTACGTAATACTAATATAAACGAGATCTGATATTTGAAATGTTATTAAAGGGTGGGAATTTAAACGATTTAGCCCCCATGCCTTGATAATCCCTTTGTATCGACTTATATTTTCTATAGATAGAAAACTTGTCTTGTAAATAAAAAAAATCAGTACAAAATTAATAATTATACAGATATTTTAAGTAAGTACAAATATTATTTTTGGTGGTATTATATAAATCAAGATTTACGTACTTAACAACAAAATATTATACGTTTTATATATGCACAACCTACATGATAAAATGGTTGTCACAACCACTTATAAATGTATAAGAATCAATTAATTAATACATTTTATATTAAATAACAATAAATTTATGTATACTGTATTAAAATTTTAATAAAAAATTATTATTTTATTTAAATAATACTAGGTAAATTAATATAACTATTAAAAATATATTGTCAGTCGTTACTCGTCAGTATGTTTACTAGAAGTAAAAACGTCCTACTCCTTGCTCGATAAAAAATCTGTATTACATAACATAATATATTATCAAATTACTTTGCTCATACAAAATAGTTATATTAATAATAATTTAGTTATTCGTATTAGATGTACGAACAACAATGTTGATCTACAAAAATTCTAGGTAAATATTATTACATAGTAATTGGATATGTTCATAAAAAGTAAAAACTCTACAAATTTTGCTACTAAATTATATGGTCTTTAAACGAGATATTTTAACTTAAAAGATATAATATATAAATATTACAGATGTGCATAACAAGTTGTGAGTGTTAAAATTAGAATTTAGAAATAAGTAAGTTCGTTTGAACGTTTTGTTTTAAATGTAAACAGGATTATTTTTTAGGACTTTATTATTTACACAACCCTAAATCCTAAAGAAGTAATAAAAAAAAATAGTACCTACAAACTAATTTTTGTTTTAAAAAAGTTCAACATTCACAATATGTTCACTTATTTTATTTTGCTGGTTTAATAGTCTATTTATTAGTGTTGGTGAGAAAAAACTCTCTATTCAATACTTCGGGTACGGCACGTACCATAAACATTATGTATTTGTTCAGTATTTCACACCCTCTTGTGATTTTCTCGCATTTGTGTGATACGTGCGTGCAATATGCATGTGTACACTTTTATCACATCCATACAAACCCCACAGCGGGGTGGTCTCGACAATAGAATTTTCACTTTAAAACAGCATTTAAATGTTTAATTCAACAACGAACAGGTGTCTTTTGTTGACAATAACTGCCAATAATAATAATATAATATACAGTGTTTACTTTTCACTTTTCAACAATATCAATGATTTTCAACTTAAACTCACGCTAAAGGTAAATAACAATAATAAATATTTTATTGAGTCATCAATAGTATCGTATTATAGTTTATAATATATTATACTGCTGTGTATATTCAAAGCCAAAATTCATTTTTAACGACTTTTCTGAGTTATGTTTAAACGATTGTCCTCGTAAAATCCTGATGTCAACAGACATATTCTTATATAGATATTTAATGTTTATGTAGGTAGATAATAATATATTTTATTGGTTTCAATAGAAAGTTAAAATACATACTGATCCATATTATGTATAGACTATAGAGTTGTAGAACTAAAAAATATACAGTGAAATTTCTCTGCAGTGTCATAGAGCAGAATATTTTAAAGTACTCATCACTTAGCACATTTTATTATCTCAATAAAAGGCACTTCTGTATAACGGACACATTTCAATTATCATACCCATACAAGCGTCAGTAATATCGAGACGTTACTATATGTGAATACTGTATACCTACTAGATAAAAAGTTTTTACCCTTGGTATTATTTTATTTAAAAACTATTTACGCGCCTTTTTTTGTTTGAATATGATAATGTATACTTGAAATCACTTAACTCTTAATTTATAGATACCAAAAATTGTGTTATACATAATAAGAAGTATTAATTTGTTGAAGTTTTATTGTTAATATTTTCATCACAGTCTGATTAATATATAATAAGAAAATGTAATAATATACCTTATACATAATATACATAAGTATATTAAATAATATATGCACATGTTTCTCTCAATTTATATAAGTTTTAATTCGTATAAAATATAATCCAATGCATATTTGTACGTTGTACCTGATGAATAAATTGTTGTTGTTGGCATAAAAAACTTGATATTTTATATTATATATATAACACTATAATAAGAACTATCGATATACTAGGTACTTTGCGTGAAGATAATATTAATATTATTATACCTACTCGTATGTCTAGAAAACATTTTCCTTTCGGCTATATTATGTGCATATATTATACGTTATGTATAACGCGTGTTAATGCGTGTTTAATATTATACGTCATTAAAATATAGTCGCGGAAAAATCGATTTCAAACATTCGATACGTTAGGCTATTCGTGATACCTCTAAACTGAAGTATATAAAGTATATTCAATATTGCCTTCGTGATGGCTGTCTGTCCGAGAGTAGTTCGATATAAAAATGATAATTATCTAAAAATAAAATATTTGTACACAAATTATACCTATGTCTAATACGTGTAGCATAATATAATATAATATAGGCATGATAATATTATTTAGGAGGCACTCCTTGAACTCGATCGACAGCGCCTCGGGTATACCGATTATTGCAGGACTCGGAGGACACGTATATAATATAAGTACTTATATACAATAACAGCATAATAATAAATGTTTTAGATTTGTATTTTTCAATTATTATAAAAACATAAAAAGTATAAAATAGATATGCGAATAATATGCACGTGCTCGTTAAACTGTTTTTAAATAATTCAACAATATTGTATAATTGTTACCAATAATGATCATTAACAGTTAATATATGGATAAACCGCTTTTTTATTGAATTATATAATCATACCAAATGCAATTTTAATCGTCTGGAAATAAATGAACTCTAGTTGAATCGGCCGTGCATAATAATGTATACAGCGAAGAATACATAAATCCAAGCCCTATGGCGTTTTTAACGGCGCACCGTACTTAATAATACATATTAAATAATAATAAGTACCTCTATAAATATACTCGGGCGATCACAAATGCGAAGATATTTCTAATGCACCTAATAATTCATCAAACACATATGTAATACCTTTTAAAATTAATGCATTCACTAATTTTTGGCTGTAGTTAACAATATCTATGATAACTATCTAACTATGTACAAATGTATAATACTGCAGGTATATAGGAATAGTGACTTTACGACCTACATCTTCGAATACTCGACAATTATTTTTTTCGATGATGCACATTGTATTAAAAAATAGTTTAAAACCGTTATATAAATGAATCATTGTCCCGAATTAAGGTGCATAATATAATATACCTATTAATTACCTGTAGAGTGTATAGACGCTTTACGCCAAAAGAGACATAATTCTACTATATTAAATAGTTTGGGATTGGGAGATCATTAAGCGATATCGTATAAAAAAAAAAAAAAAAACCAAAAAAAAAAAACTGAAAAGTATATTTAAATTTCATATAGTATACGAGTAGAATATTTTTTATAATAATTTTGTCACGTTACATTTCAATTAGTTTAAGTATCTAGGTTTTTATTTATAAAAATTTAAAGTTTATATAGGAGTGCACACACTTTTGGTTCGATTTTTCGATATTATAGTTTAATATATCTGATTTTTTATAAAAATATTCTGCTTTAGAATATGAAATTAATAAAATATAAATCTATTTAAAAATCTTTAAAAATGACCGTGTTAAATAATATTATTTTTTACTGGGGTAAATACTGTGGTGCGAATGTCGAAAGAATTAATATCGAAATTTTATTTTTATTTAAGAAAATCTATAAATAGGTACATATTATAATATTATAATATTATTTTTTCGTTATGTGGTGCACTGAATCCACAAATAAAACCTGTCGTCGGACCAGGTCCAAAGTCCAAAGTTCCCAACTCCATCGCGTACTAAAAAAAATCAAAATCAATCAGTGATGTGGTACGTTACAATATATGACACTAAGAAACACTCCCCCTATAATGTTTCGTACTCTTCGGTGGCGCATCCACATAATGTACATAATATTGTATTTACACAATACTAGCGATAACTACGTATTATTATAAATACACGCTTCGTGGATACGATACATAAGATGAGTCGTATACGACCACCGCACCGGTTATACAGCAGAGCCCATCGGGGTCGTTGTACCGACGACGAAGAGTCTGTCTCGTCGTCCAGCAGTTGCGGTTGCAGAACACCGATAATATAATATTATTATTATACACGCGTGCGGACAAACGGGCACACTATATATACATATACATACAAAGGTACATACATTCAAACAAAGGTACATACATACATATAAATGATGTGGAATTTGATGGCGAGACGGGGGTGGCACTGGACACCGCAGTACACAGGGCACGAGCTACGCAGTCCGCCATTATATATCAGATACGCAATAATAATATCCATGAATATACGTATATTTATATATTATATGTATTATATACACAGGATGATTTATCTATCGTAAATCGGGAAATATATCGGGAAGTGTATGAGAAATTATTAAATCGTTTTAACTTAAGTACAATTTTACATTTTCCTATACGATTTGCAATATTTAGTATCATTAAAATTTAAAGATTGCACGTGTTTCTTGAGATACCTACATTGCTGTTACAATAAAAGAATTATTTTATATAATATACGTATAGAATATTTTTATAAGACTATGTAATAAATATGCGCACTTGCTTAATATGTATATACATTTATAATGTACTATAGACATTTACTAGCAGAATACATGTATATAGAACAATATCGTCGACGAGTCAAACAAAACCGTATTATTCCTGTGTAAACGAATGTGCGCGCTTTTGTATATATGGTGTATAATATGTTAAAAATACGTATACAGATAATACGTACAATTTTATAATAATTATATGTATTATTATAAATTATCATCATAAAGGCCGGGTTAAAATAAATTGCTACAAGAACGACGAACAAACGTACTGCAAACGAAGTACCTATATTCACTGCGCACACTAGATTATTATTATATATCATTATATTGTAATGTACTCCTATTGTGTATCAAACGGAAGGTAAAAAACTAAAAATAAAAGCACTTATTTAGAGTTAAGTCGGCATTGCTCTCTTTACTTCTTCGTTTTTCTTTTTGTTTCCGTTTCACTTCTACATAATACACAATATATCGTGTATAGCTTATTGTCTGACATGTGTATAGAACTGTTAATATTGTTAAAGCTTTTTTTTACGTATATATTTTATTATTTTAATCATATTTTATATATTGCATGATTATTTTATCACTAATCAATAATTTTTTTGGTAAATTTATATTTTTGAAAACATTTTTATTTTATTTTTTATAATACGATTTGAGTTGTAGTACAAATATATATACATGTACTTTTACTTTAATATTATCTATCTGTGTGACTCAGAAGTTTAGATATTATATCTATAATCTATGTACAGGATATAACAGACCAACTTGGTGAATGCAGTTAACTAACTATGTAATAACTTTTGGTCATATAAATATTATTTTTTCAAATGTATAATTAATAAAAGTTATAAAAATAACGATAAAAATAAAAGTTATTAGTACATATTACACACCTAAGTAGTTAGATATAATTATACGTGTCAATTCATTATTTTACTCGCAACACGTTAAACCTATGCTGTATATATTTCCTTTATGCACAGCAGTTATGTATATCTGCAGTCTGTGCACACGGGTTATAATACTACACAAATGCGTTAAATATATAATACATTTAAATATTATAATATATTATATGTATAAAACTTATAGTGCAAGCAGCTCGGACGAATACTAATAAGACGTCAATATAGATGTTCTATAGACATAAGTAATGTATTTATATGGATGCTATAGGCGAGGCTGTTTGACGGAGAGAGTTGGGTACTGCACTTAGCTGTAATTTTGGTTATACGCGCCGCAGAATGCGCCGTCGTCGTAAAACAATTCGATTTTTGACGGGCGACGGTCGACTTTTTATGAGACGTTGTTTCAAACCTTTCTCGACATCGTGTATTCGTGTACGTGTGTGTTTAATAATATAATACTATACAGAGACCGTACACATTAAATTGTTTAGAACACTGCATTATTAATATACAGTTAATATATAATGCGTGTTCTTAAAAAACCTTTTAAGTTCTTTTATTTTTCGTCAAGGTCAAATCGGAGGACCATCGATGTCACGTCATACCTGCAAAGCTTTAAATTCGATTTTTTTTTAAGATTTTCTAATTACTCGGTGTTTGGGATTACAATTTACAATATCAACGCTATAATATAATCCGATGTGGATTATACAATTATAATGCGTCACGCTCGAGACAAAAAATACACTTTATTATATTACGAGTACATTAATTCAAACACGAGATATTTCAAATTTCAGTATTTATTGCCGAAAAGAAAATAGAATTCTACACAACAGCGATCGAAAACGGCGCAGCTATAATACGCATTAATATAAAAATATGATATACGCAGCGCACGCGCCCAAGTGTAGACCCATATAATTATGAAATATCAACGGACGGCGGTTATAAATTATTAATTATTTGCGCACGCATTATTAATTTACGATCCAATTATTGACGAGCTCATTTTGAACGTCTCGAAGAGTATCACACACATATACATATAAAAGTGTCTAATTGCGTAAACAAAAAATAATTACAGGGGAGGGGGAATTTTTAAGTAATAAAATTAAACCTTTTTCATCGTTATGGTATAAACAGAATACTATAAATTTATCGTTATGACGTTATCATAAAAGTGTATGACACCGATCTTAATAAAAATCATAAAGGTCTATTATCCTTATCCAGTATCCTAACCCTGAATAATTTTTTTAAACATTTTAAAGTGTGGTTTAAACTCCAAACACTTCTCTCTCCGTCACTGTATATACGCGCCGCTTACGCAATCGATGGCAGAGAGTGAACTCGCGGAGGGGGTTATTTTTCTAATTTGATTACGTACCTACCTTATTTATTGTTATAAATCATCCACACACACACATATGTGAGAATCCGAGAATGTTTATATTGATACATAGAGATATAATAATATGTGTATCGATCCCGGAACGGTATGCATATTATAGATAAAATACAATATATTATTATTATTATTTATTTATATACATATCTACATAATATATTACATATATTATAATGTATAGGTATAAGTCGTAATAGAGTATATAATCGATGGCCGTCAATCACTGCGCACGCCACGACGTCCAGTCAGTCCGCTACTCGTACACACACACACCGTCGTATATAGCCGTCGGCCCGAGCTGGTCATCATAATCGTCGTGTCCGGGGCGCTGAGGGGACCGGTTTCATACGCGCGCGGCGGCCCGGCGGGTACGTTACCGATGAAACGGGATACGACAGACTCAAAGTGTGTGTGTGTGTGTGTGTGTGTGTGTGTGTGTGTGCCATCAGTCACCGGATTTAACGCTGGACCGTTTAAACATATACAATATACGTATACCGTATACTGCCGTAGATGGATAGGAGATCGCGCACGCTCGCTCGACAGCGTGTATATTATGATGATAATAATAGCAAGCCCTTCGGGGGTGCTCTTTTTTTTTTTATAAATATAATATATACAATATATACCTACATATATCTACAACACTACGCGGTACACGTATAATACGTAAATTATATTGTGTGTTATTATTATATTATTATACGTATGTGGTTCGGCTTCGGCACGATAGGGCTCGTCGCCGATCGAAAAAAAACCAACTCATACGATTTACATAAATTGCACGCGCCGCCAGATACGTATAATGCTACACAGTATACGCGACGCAAGTGTACCTATAATAATAGTAATAACATGGATTAAAAAATGGAAAAAATGCATATTTTCGTAGCGATTTGTACACACCTGTGTACTTTGGTATAATATAATAATATTATATTCATGTATACACTCGAGCATACATGAGCGCGCGTATATTATATTATGTATATTACCTGGCTATAGCGTACTAAGACCGGCGGCGGCGACTGTTTGGCACATTTGCAGTCAATTTACGCGTAATCGACTTTACTCATTGGTCATTACCCAATATTATGATATATGCACACACGTACGTGCACTGAACCTACAAGTTGAGTACATACAAAATTAATTCGATAATTATATATATATATATATATATATATATATATATATAATACATTATAAAGTATCAAAAACTGGCTGTTATGATGTGTAGGTAAGATGCGCACCTTTACTGTTAAAATTAATTTTTTTTATTTTACTTTTTTTTACGCACACGTCTGACGTGGTCACTGATCACTTACTGTGAATTGATTTTAAGTCGATTGATTTATTATTTATCATAGTCCAAATTATATTATCTTTTATTTATAGGTACCTACCACGCGACTGTAAAAATATAGAAAGATATCGATGCAAGTACTTTTACAACATAATAACATTGATTAGAAATTTTTTTGAAAGTTTCAACGTTTTAATGTTATATGAAAGATATGTTAGATATGCAAAGATCTAATTTTTATATTTTTATATTTTTATACATTTTAATTTTAATCTTGTGAAAAGTCTTCATATTCAAAATATTCTAATCTATCCAACCTGTAAATATTTAGTTTATTTTAAACTATTTGAGAAAATAACATTTCATTTCATTTAATTGGACCTATAATAAAGAAAACCAATACCACACGTAATTATTTGTTTTTTGATTAAAAAAAAAAAAAAAATTATTTTGAAAATTAGGAAATAATTGGTGTAATATGTATACGAGTAAACATTTGAAGAAATCACTTCCTAACCTATTCTAAGCTAAAGTTTTGATATTATAAATAATATATTATACTATTTAAATATCACCTTAGTTCTCGACATTGACTCCGCATATCTAAGTTGGTCGACGACCGACATGTTTCCTTCTTTATTCACTATTTGGAAAATGTATCTCTCCATTCAATGTGTAATAATCTCAAACATCGTACGATTAATAGCATGGATATGGAATATTGAAGTCGATTGCAGTATACGTCACATATCCGACGATACAGAATCTTGATACTATTAGAGCTGCAGGAAGAGATTCTGTAATTGTTTCTGCTAAAACAACTTAACAAAAAAATGTATACTTTAATAAATGGACTGTATACTATATTTTCTCGTGTCGACCGATAGATGGTCTGACAACAACTGTACAAAAACCCGTGAACTGGGCGAACACATAACAATAATAATACTAATACAGATAAAGCCAAGTTTTGGTGATAATAATATATATAGATATAAATGGTGCTCACGCCGTAACAGTAATTAAATGCGTTTTTTTCCAACACCAATAATATTTTCTAAAAAATGACAGCTTAGCACAAAGTTAAACATTTTGAGTTAGGGTCCGTAGTAAAAATTTGAGGGAATTATGTCCCCTCTATTTTCATTATTTAGTAATTATGTATAATACCTATATAATATACTATATTATGTATAAGAATTAGGAGAGTATACTAACATTTATGTAGTATTCGTAACAAAAATACAGATTTAAAACAATGTAGATAGCTTTACGGACGGGGTTTATTAAAAAACAATAATGCTCATAATACTGTATAGAAATTAGAACTTGAAGATCGACTATCGTATAAATGATGATATTTCACCTTGACAGCTGTGCATCGCAGAGATGATTAGATATCAGGTTTTACTGAACCTATTAACAGGTCCATCTTATCGTTTATCGATATATCATATATTATTATATTGTATTCGTTTGAAATGAAACGTATACATATTTCATTTTTATGTTTTAATAAACCTATTATTTATTAACTATAATTATTATAATGTTCTAATTAAAACTAATATTATTGTTTATTTTAAATATCAACGCTTAAAATATTAATAGGTAAGCACTGCTGGGTAATTTAAATCTATTTTATTTTTTATATTAATCCAAATTTACTGTAATAAAGTAATTGTTCCAATTACTTAATTAAACTTTTCATTAAAACACAAAATATAATATGCGTATTGAATATAAAAGATAACACAAAATTATACATAAAATAATGATTAAATAATGTAAATACATTTTTATACACACACATTAAAATGGTCGAAAAAATGAATCAATAATCAATACAATAATATTATTATATAATAGATAAGAAAAATTGTAAGAAGTAGGTAGGTGTATAGTTTTTATAAATCGGATCCTTGTAAACTAAAAAAGTAAAAAGATATATTTAGATATAAGCAAATGATAAAAATGTTGTGTTAGTTTAATTATCTATAACTATATTTATAATTAAAAAATATATAAATTAACATAAATAATTAGCTGTAATTTTTTTTATGCTAATATTTTGCACGTAATTAGTATGCATTTGTATGACCTAACCCAAAATGTGTACATATCTTTCTTTCAAATCAAAAAATCAAAAATACACGGGGCGTTGTTGAGCAACAAAATAAATTAACATTTTTTTAACATTTTTATCAAATTTTTGTACGAAATTTGTTTATAGCATTTTTTTATATAGTCAAAGCATCAAAAACTATAAGAAACATTCTACTAATTTCATTTTTTTGGTATAAATATAGAAGATTTTTGCTATGATTCATAGACATTCAAATAATGTTTGTCGTATCCATAGACTATATAGAGAATTTCAAACTTTACCTGTGCTGAAAATGTTGTAAAAATTTGCATTAAACAATTTGTCAAATAACTTAAAAATGTTAATATTTATTAAGAGGTTAGAAATGAGAGGTTTAGGTATTTGGCTCACCCCATATATATGTATATTTTTTTTATCAGGGAAAGAGTAACAAGCTTAGATTAATTGAATTGAATTCAATTTTAACAAATATTTTTTTCTGTAATTTACAAGTCATTTTATTGAAAACATAAAAAATACAAATAATATATTATACTTAGGATTACACTTCATGTTTTATTATATAGTTAAAAAAAGAACTTTAGTTTTATTCTAGCATAATTTTCGTATTCTATGTTATAAAAATATGTTCTTAAAATTATTTATTTAGTTAAATAAATTAGTTAAGATGACACAACGATTTATCGAACATCAAAAGAATTTATTTAATTTATTATCCATTCTTTAAAAATAAAATATGATTGTTTATTTAAATAATGTGCAACACTAATAGCATTGATTTTAGAATATACTAATGTATACTTTAAAATCAATGCTGATAGTCAGTAATAGTGGAATATTTATATATATTTTAAATACATATTTAATGTTGTTTTTAAATTGTAATACTTGATAAGAATGTATATTTGCAATATACGTACAGTTTATTTTCAATCATGTTTTTTAAGTTCAATAAAAAAATTATGTTAAAAACATTGAATACAAAATATACAGTCCCATTTAGGTACCTAGTACCTACTTACTATATAATATCTAAAATCTATATATGTTTTAAGTAGACCGAGTTACAACTACCGTATATAATATTATATTATCGAATATTGACGAAGAAAATATTTTACATTTTCAATAAAACCATATACAGACCACGAACGGCAAACAAAGATGTTATCTAGTCTATAACATATAATTCAAATGTGGATAATGGGCGTGGTAGTGGTTTTAGACCTTTCCGTGTTCGCGATGTTAATAATTCGTGCAAAAAGGTGTGTTGCAGTGAAAGGAAATCGAGTGCCGTATGTTTAAGATTAAAGTAACTGGGATAGTGGAAATAACAGAAACATTGAGAATGAAACAGTAAGGGAAGTAAATCATATAAATAATAATAATAATAAATAATGGGTAGATACAAAATCAAGAAGACACTTTTCACATAATCGCGTTAAAATGCAAGAAAAATATGCAACAACGAGTATTAAGTTTAAGTATTGAGACATTAAAAAGACTGAATAGTGGTTCATGTTCGCAAATACAGGGAATAAATGGAAATATCTTATTAAATTCGGAAGGGGCATTCACTTTTATGGGTAGATAAGAAGGTTATCTAGACAGGTTATCTAGAAAAACAATATTTAATCCTTTAAAAGGTTATATACTCTTGACAAATTTTAAAAGGAATTATATATAAATATATAATATGTGACACTGTATATGAAACTAGAATTGCCTTCGATAATATTTATAGCTAGGTATTATATTAAATTATAACATATAACCAATACCTAGGTATTATTTTTTGTAGTCATTTAATAACGAGAAATATACATTGATTTGTAAGCAGCATACATTTTAATGTTGCAGTTATTATTTCTTATTTAACGCAAATAAAAACAACGACGATAGTCACAATAAAAGTACTATTACTACTATCAGTACTAAAACATTTATGGTAAAAGTAAATGTACTTATACATTATATTCTTATGCAACATTTAATATAATTTTGATGAAAATATATTTTATTAATGTATTGTATACTTAGGTGAGATGTAAGAAATTATCCAAATATGCATGTACCGATTCCGAAAACAACAAATACCGAATGTATGAATAACGTAAAATAAAAATGACACATTAAGCCACCACTAAACACGTGATTAAAGATTATAGATTTATATGTCTGTGGTAATATGAAGAAATTGCAAAAAAATAACTAAGATTAAGTGTGATTATAAATCTGATTCGAATATATTAATACTTATGCGATAGCATAGATATGTAAATACGAGCACGAGTGTATTATATTATGTAGGTACTTAGAGAACTAGATACCTACAGGAATCGGTGGATTTACGGTGTTAATGGAGAGAGAATGAGACAGAGACAAAGAGACAAGACAGTAAAATTATAAATATATGTACTATAATTTATAATATTATTATATGTGGTAGCGTAAATATATATAAATATATATAGTTAAATACACATATACGTATAAACACGATTTAGCAATATTATACTATTTACATACATAAGAGTGCATTAAAAATACGAAACTCGCGTTATTATGATCGTCGTCGACAAGCTGCGCGTGTTATGAGCTTAGAAATTACGAAATCATGGAAATAAATAATAATAATAATATAATGAGTAATCTATATACAGATCGGCGATCGCAGGTTTCTGCAGCTGTAGTCGCTTAAACTAGCCATAGGCGACTGAGGAACGCGCATTATTAATCGTGGTTGCAACTCGAGTACTCGACTGTAGTATTATTATATCTTATTAAATTTCCGATATATTTATATAAATTATACTATACACACACTGTAATATTGTACATACATATTAATTCTATGAATATTATTTCATTTTATTTATGAATTAATTAATTCGTGTTACTAAAAAGTATTCATTAATTGTTTGATTATGAAATTTACTTGGCCAAATGGCAAATATTGAAATATAATATAATCTTATCGATCAATACATAATATATCACCTGTTTACGATAGAGTGTCAAAGCTTTTGTATAATAACAATACATTGTTTGTGACAATAAGTCAACTTTCGCGTTAACCATCATTCTTCTGTTATACCACAGCCACGCTGTATTTTACAAAAATATAGATGTTACAATTGTAAATTGTATTATGGATTAGTAATTATTTTAGATATTTTAAAAATTTATTAAATATTAAAATTAGTGCATATTATAATATTTTAACGACATGCTTAAATATTTCTTGTAATGTAACCAGACCTTACTACAATAAATAATATGTATTTTTTTCATATTTTTTGGTGCTTATGTAATATAGACGATTAAACATCATTTGGGTTATATCTTGTTTTAGGTGTTTGATGTTTTAAGGTCTTTAAGATGTGTAACGGGTTGGTTTAATTTTGGCGAAGGCCTAACTTAACTATGGTTACGTTATTTTAAGTTTTGATATTTAAATCTAGATTGTAGGAGATAACCACGTTTCATGCGTATAACTCATCACGTTTGACACATTTTAGTATAACTATAGTGAAAATGGCTATACAGTCTTGCAACTCATAAGCTAGCCGATTTCGGATTTCACTCTTCGTGTCACGATTACCTAACGAATAATTAAAGACAAGTGTGCATTAGATATATGTTATATAAATATATATACCTATTCTTTTCTGTCCGTCAGCTGCAGTGCCCAGAACACGAATAAACAGTTATCGATGTACTTATATATCGCGCAAAACTGGTTCCGACACCTCTTCACTCGTTAACTCGTCTTCGCACATGGTGTATTAAACAGTGCAGCGATTTCTTCGATCGTAAATCCACATATATATTATATTATAGCTAGCTGAAGCAGCCGATGTGTATAAATTATAATGGTCACCGATAAATCAAAACAACATATAGGTAAAACAGAGGCGGTGGCCCCGTCCGGATCGCGTGCGGAACGTTACTTCTATTGAGTTATATACTTATATATATATATATATATATATATATATAATTTAGGTAAATGTATACAGACCAAGACTATACAGGAACACCAGTTGACGAGTCTGCAAAGAAATAACCATATATTTATTTATATATATAATATCACCATTCAACTGGTCGCCGTGAACGAAAGTCGTGAACAGATGTGTATCGGCACCGTCGCGTACAATGAAACGTTTGCGAAAGTCCGTATATTATTTTAGCAACTATATCGGTCTAGTATGTACTAGAAAAAAAACATCGCTAGAAACTCGTAATTATAATATAGGCCAAGTCTAGAGAGAATTTCGCTTCCACTAACCATATACCTACATTATATTGTATATATATCTAATATATAAAAATCTCGTGTCACAATATTGAAAATGTTTGCTACCAAACTCCTCCGAAACGGATGGACCGATTTTCATGAAATTTTGTGTGTATATTAAGTAGGTCTCAGAGAGTGATGTAAAATTTTTTTTATACCCCTAAGTGTAAAGAGTAGCTCACCACAAATATTGAAATCAGTAAAAATAATAATAATAATAATAATCACGCGTTGCCACGGCTACTAGAATATTTTTTTTATGTGTGTATTTTATCGGCGTGTAGAGGTGAATTTTTCTGAGGCGTAAGACACCAACTAGCTCAATTATTATATTACCTCTTTATTATGTTTAAAGGCTGTGCGATTATTTAATCGATTATTCGATTAATATATTATTTTAAACGAATGATACATAATCGGTTAATCGATTGAAAAATGCAACTCTAGACGGGACAGTTATGTAAAATTGATATGTCAGAGATATCATCTACACACCAAAAATAGTTCTTTACGCTAAATGTTAGCATTGTTAGTATTATAGGCAACCGAACTTAACACGGGTGAATTTTGTACGGACGACGGACGTAGACCATTTGGGCGAATCGACTTAGAATATGGTCTGTTTGGCAAATAAATATATACCGTTTGGGCGGTATGAAAATGCTTATAATATACTCAACAATTAATTTAACAAAATCATATAAAATATAAATAATTAATAAAAAGTCCTATTAAAAAAAAAAATATTGGTATAGATATTAATGATATGATATAGGTAGATAGTAATGTACAATCAAAATGTTATAAATAAAATTACATATAATATAATTAGTAATTAAAAGTAATTAAAGTAATCTATTGATTCTGTATGTCAATGCTCATAATAGTAATATACATTCAATTCAACTATTAATTATTTAAATTTTTGATAATAGTGATTAATATAATGATTACTGATTAGCAACAATATCATCCGTATCTGTCACAAGGTTTTTACCTCGTATATAAGTAAAAATAACTTCACTTGCTCAAACGGCTATTATTTTTTTAGTCAAAATTATTACCTTCGCCCCAACGACCGCCGCCTTTTTGTACGAGTGACGAAGTGCACGGGGACAGCTATAGTATTATTATATGGCTATGTGACAATGAGAGTATAATACTATATATTGTAATTATTTGTTTTCATTATTTAGAATATCAAAACAAACTAAAATAATGCCAAAATCATGGGAACCCTTGGAAAAATAATATTAATTTAAAAATAATTTGATAATATTTTAAAAATTTCGTTAAACAACAACAACAAAATTGATATTTACTTAAACAGCAGTTAGGCAGTGTCATATTGATTCGTGTCTACATTATATTTAATATAAGTATTATGATAACACATTAACATGTAATAAATAAAACATAATATTTAACATAATAAATATTTATCTATTTCAATATTTTAAAAATGAAATTGGTTAATAATTAAAATTATTTTTAAAAATATAAATTATTATTCGTCATAAAGAAATATAAACGTTGTAAATAAACGTATTTATTTTTGATGTAGGTACTAACTCTTCTTTATTCGTCGGATGATGGGTAAATACACTTAGAAAAACAACATTTGGTATGCTGGTCACTCAAAAAATAAATATTTGTAAAATACCAATGCATATATACTGTAAATTATACAGCCACATATAAGGTAAACGTTTTTTTTAACATTTACTAGCTGTAAAATTAGTTGAAAGAACATAATTACCAATGAAAAACGTATATAACCTTAAACATATCCCTAAACTATGTATAACATAGGTATGTTAATGCATGTACTACATATTATATATATATATACGATAAGTGATAACAAACGGAATCATTAACAACAACTAAAATAATTATTCATAGTTGTTTACATATTATAAAGTATATACGTGCTTTTCTCAACTAAGACAATAAAGTATTACCAGGTCGAGTCTCAGACTCTACACATAGCTGAATGTACAGTACCAATAAGAACTAAGGCCCGTTTCACATGGACGCATATCATACGCGACGTATCGTACGCGCGCGTTTTTATAGTTTACATTGATTGAGTCCGTCGGAGTGGCGCGTATGTAACTAACGTAACCGAAAACGCGCGCGTACGATACGTCGCGTATGATACGCGCCCATGTGAAAAGGGCCCAAGAAATGGTGACACGTCAAAATATCTCGGTAAAAATACCCCCAACAAAACATCTCAAAAACAAAATAACTCGCGTAAATATTAATTAAAAATTTTAACCATTTTATAAAAGTTACTTAGATATTAATACAGTATAATATTATTATTAACATTTATAAAATATAAACAAATTAATTAAAAATTGCTTAAAAAAATATTAAAATTATATTACAATATTGTCAATATTATATATTATTATGTTTTTCGTCAAAAATTAATATATATTATTAAAAGTTACATAAATGTTATTAAAATACAATTATTAATAACATTTATAAAAAACAATAAAATTAATTAAAAAATGTTTAAAACAATATTAATATGATATTGTAATATTATAATGTTTTTCGTCATAAATTAATATAAATTATTAAAAGTATCTATGTAGATGTTATTAAAATACAAATAATACAATTATTATTAATACGCGTTGTAGCGTTATTGTAGGTAATGATTATAATGATACGATATATATACCATTATCAAAATAACGAATAACACACATTCATTTTAGAATTTTAGATAAAGTTCGATTACTACTAATCGCAACTTTTATAATAAAGGTTAATATTTTAAATAATTATTTACACGGGATAGTTTTGCTGGGATATTTTGACCGGGGTATTTTTACTCGGATATTTTGATGTTATAGAACCCTAAAAAATACTGACTGTTTACTATACGATTATCGGTTATCTATTTTTAAAGTAAATGTTTTGAACGGAAAAGTATTATATATTTTCTGGTATACGTGAGAATAAATGCGTGTTCTAATTGCCAGATATACTTGCCACCATTCACCTAAGTATATTGTATATATATATATAATATAATAATAGGCATATAATATACGGCAATCATAACACAACGCGTTCGATAATATTTCATTCGCATCACGACGATTGGATTGAAATCGAATTATCTACCACATATACATTTTTGTACAAACATATATCATATTACCATAGCTTACCATACGTAACCTCATGTTTGTATAAAAAATATATAACATCGAATAACAATATAACGCATACATATACAATCGTATTTGGTGAAACGTCGACTGATTGCTGAATGATTATTTTGTGTTTATTATTTCGCATTGATACTCGAAATGTAGCATGTCTATATAATGTGACGTATTATTATTATACACAATACCGCAATGGTCGCAATCAAGGTCAAAATTGATTTTTATTATTGGGCTGCAATTGGACGTATTAAAATATATAAATCGAAACTTATACTTTATAAAAATAACAAGTAACGTGAGAAACTGAGAAATTGAGAACCTTCCTAACAAAGACGTGCCGCCGTTTTCTCAACAGAATACAATTAGATGTCAGGTTCAGAGTATAATACATTACGTATAGACTTAATCATGCGGAATCGTTGAAAATATAAAATCGACTTGATAACTTCACGTAATTAATAATAAAAATAGTGAAGACCTTATATAACAGATATATATATATGTGGCATTGGTGAATGAGGACGTTGAGAAATTAAATTTTTCGAGATAATTGGTACCGTAAAACTTCGCGCGAATCGTCTAAAGCACATATTATATATTATATATATTTAAATGAATTCATTTTCAAAATTTTATATCAAAAAATAAATACATTTTTTAGGGATGAAATAAAACAAAGCACAGAAATTATGCACATATTAGTGTAAAATATATACTTCAATATATTTTTTTACCATCAAAAAATATTTATCTTTGCATTTATTATATAATAGGCAGCTTAAATAATATAGGTAGATATTTTTGGAGATTGGTACTAAAGTCAAACATCTCAAGTATCCGAATCTCGAAAACGAACTAGGTTAATAAAGATTATCCGGATATTGTAGGATTATCCATACATTAACGGATTTATTTACCTATAATAATATACTGGCTTTAAAATCAGTAAAAGGAAACCAATATATTATTTGTATATTTATGAAGTAAATATTTTACTAAATATTATCTTGTTCATAAATCATATATGTGTGTGTGTGTGCATATAAGTGATTAGTGAGTAGCTGCAGCTTACATTTTTTATTGATTCATAAGTATAATAAAGTAAAATTAAAAAAAAAATGACTGTAAAAATTATTTATTTAACATAATATAGAGAAAATTATTCATAAGCTTCAGTGAAATCGTTAAAAAAAATCTACTATCAACGAATCTTCAGAGGACGCCACACCCGCATGTGTTGTTTTCGTCTTATAAACACACATCTTAGTAAAAATCGTATCACGCGGCAAGAACCTCTGTGATTATAGTCCAAGTTAAATAACCCAATTTATACACACTATAAAAAGGAAAACATAATTGGCGATGCAACATCGTTTTTAATGTTTTGACATCACTAATACGAAAAAGCTCTTTTATTGTTTCAAACAAAATCCACTTTTTTAAACTCGAATAACTTTTTTTTTAGTTCTGATATCGTAAATATAAGAAAGACGTTTCACATCCAATGTTTTCTTTTTATTATAGTTGCTTGCCCTTGCCCGCGTGTAACGATGACAACGCATGCGGGCGAAGTGTCCTCTTGATTGTTTATCAGTTCAATGTTTTTTGACAAACCGATTATTTTATGGTAAAAATAAAAGGTACAGTATGTCCAAAGTTCAATAATTATTAGATATGAAAAAAATAATCGAAGAATATCAATAATACATGTAAATATTATTTTTATCCGGAATAATATATTATACATGCTTTTACGAATTGCATAAAATTACAAAATATATACCAGAGTACCACATTGTAACAATATCGTATTATGACGTGTTTCTAGAAAAAACCTTTAAGCAGGTGTTCGTTTTGGCTTATCTTCGTGTATACGTCGCGTAAAACACGTAATTGCCATTCCGGCCGGACACGCCGCCGTCGCCGTCGTAGGTACCTGCCTACCTTTATAAACTGTGTACCTATGTATATATGTATTATATTATACGATTGTTTTTTAGACTTATCCGCTCTCTCACACCGTGTCCGTCCGTCGTCTAACTGGCCGGCCGCGTCCCATTACAGGTGTAATGCGTATAAACACACGCGCGTCGCACGTTTTTTTTTTCTTTTTACAACCATAATATTATTTATGTAAATTTTTCACACGTCTTGTGCGCGGGCTCTTCGAATGTGACAAAGTCGACTCGTAAACGGGCACGCACGCACACGCTCAGCCGTCATAATATATACTCGCCGCGGTAAAACGTACCGGATCTCGGCGGCGGCGGCGGTGGCGGCGGCGGAGTGACGTCCAAAAATATTACATTCTGCACGGCCGCCCGATCTCGACCGAACACACCTTCCATTAACCGGCCGACGACTACCGCCAGAGTGTTACCCGCCGTATAATACGCGTGTACGAGGTACCATACTATACCTGTATGCGCATATATATAAACATAATACACTTATACAATACCTGCGCGCGGGTTCTGTTAAGTAGTTAATTTTATATAGTGCCCGACCACACCTCGTCATGGTCGCGTATATACGCGTTATTTTTTTTTTTAAGTCATACTAACTAATATATATAATATATATAACTACACACACACTTATTGACTACCTATATGTAGTGCTGTGGTGCTCCGTCTCCGCAGATATATCGTCACTTTTCCTACACTCCTCCTCCGCCGAAGCCACCACATCCATCTCCTTCTTCTATATAACATCATGCTCCCCGTCCATCGCGACCCTCTTCCCCGCGTACGCCACGACTCGTGTCTTCCGTAATGCCTATATACCTGCACATAATAAAATCCATTTATCGACCATAATATTATATAATATACAATATATATATCGGTTATAATATTACATATTATAATATTAACGGCTGCAGTGCAGTTATCGTGATCATGTGTATAGGTGCGTAACGCCGACGGAATAACCGCGTGATATCGTAATGGTAATAATAATATGCGCAAAAGGTATGTGTTGTGCGGCGTAGGCACCCATAACGCTGTAAGGTGCGCACGTGTTATTAATATTGTTATTGTTACGATATACGCGTATTGTTTACGTCTCGCCGCCGAGCCCGTTCGCGACGTAATGGCGATAATTAATCGCACAAGCCGACGGGCGGTATATAGCTCGCCACTATAATTATTATTATTATTATAGTATGATATCGTATATTATAATATACACCTATATAGGAGAACGCCAACCGGAATATTATTATGTCGCAAGATACCCAACTATAATAATAATAACAATATGTATAGGTATACGCATTATTGTTGTTGTTGCGACCGGCACGTATCCGTTCCTCGTGATATCGTTGTGTCGTAACACAATCACCAAGGCTGGTCGCGTCGACGAGTTTAAAAGAGTCTATGATTTTTTTCAGTTTTTTTGAAGGTTTTTTTCCACGACTTGATAACAATATGTGCTCGCAGACTTCCTTTTTTCGTATTTTTTTTATGAATTTTGAAGGAATCCTATACACAAAATATGTCGCTCTTGTGATCTCCCGATCTTCGAATCTACAACACTCACGCCGGCACACCACAGTATGATTTTGTTGGAAATGTTATTTTTCAATTATTCACACCAAAAGGTAGGTACGACCCCGCTCCCATATTATAACAACATAACCCCTCCCCGCCACTCATCACCGAAAACGAGATTCCGCTAAACCAGTCGAAAGTTCAGAAAAAAGCGACTTCCACCCGACGATTTATCGTCGGTCGTCGTTTTAAAGTGTCACATTAGGTAAACATTATTATATTACACTCATCGCCGAGGCGTCACCGCGCGCTCAGCGGACAACCTGGACCGAAAGGTCACGGTTCGCCGCGCAATATTCTAATAATAAGCGTATACACAGAGGTAACCGAGCCCATTCGCACACGCACATTAATTATATTATATATTAATATATGTCGTCGTGTTTTTCGTATAATATTAAATAAATATGTTTTTTACAGCACCGCTGCGCCTTTTTTATGACACGTGCGGATAACGTTTACACGAATACGAATAATATAATAAACGACTGCATAGGTATACAATAATATATTCTAACCGTATAGTTATTATTTTCGTTCTGTCTTTGGTTTCTACGGACATTTTATTATATAGTGTTGTCGTACGGACCATATTATAATATGTTTTTGCGTCGTTCACTGCCGCGGGCGTGCTGTGGCGGACATTAATATATTGTCGTTATTATTGCGTAGTTTGTATAAAAAATATACCGTTTTATTAGTTTATCTATATGCCTATAATATACACAGTATGATACTTATATGATATTCGTACGACAAAAATAATTACGCTTCGAGGTTCGAGATTATAGTCTACAGATACCCATCATAGTCAGTATTTTAGGTACCCGATATTATGTTCTACGGAACTATTAGGTATACGACGACGATCGGTATCTGAATAGTTGCGAGGTCAAAGCATACGTATAAGTGTATAATATTATAATATAATATATTTCTATTTTTTATTATTGTTGCTTTGAAAATCATTGAAACAATAATTACCGGAATGCCTGAAAAATATGATTTATTAAATCGTTGCGAAGAATGGAAATAAAATAATACTGTACAATCTCTTACGCATCTGATTGGATATAATTTTATTACAAATAAACCGCGGTTTATATTGTGTTTCAGTCGATTCCTTCGTATATTTACGAATTCTAGTATTACAAGTGGATACGATTGGTACAACGGCGACGGTCGAAAAAAACTTCGGGTGTGCAAACAATTGTTTTAAAAGCGCAATTGTGGAAAAATTACGAAAAATTTTGTGAAACGAATTCAACAGGTGTTCAAAGTTCTTAAATCCATTCTACGATTTACACATTAATATTCAATATAATATACATATATTATATTAATACATTATACATCATAATAAAGTATCACAATGACATACTGATATCAAAAATTTAACGTTTTTTAACAGACAAGTTAACCATTCATATAAAGTATAAACGAAAGTTATTTTATATTACGTAAAATCATATTTGTATAATATGTACATGCGTCTTAACAGGTGTTAATAAATGACGATCGTACATACCACTGGCCGTCACTGCAGTTTTGTTAAAATTAAGGTTTCAGGACTATAACATATAGTTGGCTACTTTTGCTTGATCTATAGTTCTAAGTAATAATTATTCAAGGCACCGATTATGGCCGTAAACACAACGCACGAAAGAACAACGCCCGTCATATAGTTATTGATATTGAAGTTATTTTCTTGTAACGACCATTTGTTTTATGTTTCCGTCCATTAGATATGTAAAATAAAAAGGTATATTATATAGCCATATAGGTAGTATTTAGAAATGGTTTCACAGAATGTACTATACATTAAATAGTAAATACCTGCCGTGTTGTCATTTGGTAAAAATTTAAGTAGCAACAACCTGCAAAGAAATATAATATAATATGTACCTGATATAAATTAAAACCATATAGTGTATGGTGCCCATACCGTAGTTTTTTACCTCATATTTTTTTGTTATGCCCGTAAAACGGTTTTTTTTTCACCGTATAGAATTTCAAGTTATTATTTACAATTACGAAAAAGAAAAAAAAATGTATAAAAGATAATAGATTTCATTAAGCAACACGAACGATATCCATCCACTGATGTGAACAGCTGTTGTGTGCATTTATTATAGTTACCTACGTATACAATATTGTGGTATACGAATAATATATTATAACCTCGTATTATAATAGCGCAGAGAAGCGAAAAATAAACAATATTCAGCAGACTTGAATCTCAAACACTTGTTATTACTTGTATAGTGTATAATATGGTATATGTATTATTATAATTTATAAGATTTATTTATTATTATGGCAGGTACACACATGCGTTTGATAATGTTAATAATTATTACCGAAGTGGTAATAATAATTGTACATAAAATGATGTCGCGGTTAATGTGCTGTGCGGGATATTATAACGTCGTGTGTACCTACCTTATAATATAATATAAAATAATAAATAACAATCCCATGCATAAACCCACACGAAAATGTTCACATTGGCGTGTACGGAAAATTATACAGCGTACGTACGTATGTAAATGGCTATTTGCCCGAACATATTACACGTATACATATTATTATATATATTAGAGTTTGACCACATTGGATTAGGTTGTCGGTGCAGCAATATAATGCAATAATATTGTACACAATTGCAGGTACTGGTTTTGTATAATATAATCGCGGTACACCATAACGAAAACGTCGGAAAAGGCGGAAACGGCGAAGAAAAAAATTGGAAGTAAAAACCGCACGATACGTCGTAGGTGCAGCAGCAGCAGTGGTTCCTATATACCATTATTATTTGGCCGCGCAAACGACAGTTTTGTTGTATGTAGGTATATTTATCCGAAGTGTGTATACCTCGTGGTGTGGCAAAGGGATAATCAACAGGCTGCCGCCTACGAGTGGGTGGTAGGTGGGCGGATAATGATTTAGTATTTACCTACTACAATAGGTATAGTTAAAAATATGACAGAAAATGCCTTTATCGTGTTAAGGGCGGTAATGGTTTATATAAAATAACCTCTGAACAATTTTAAGTTCACTGCGTCACAGGTATAAACCCGCTTTGATAGTAATTGCATGTATGCGCGTATATATATCTATACCCGCCTATATATTTATCTACCTATTAGGTATTTGTTATTATTTATAAGTTTTAACATTACCTATATGTTATGATTTACTCTGCTTTTAATTCTGCAGACTACTCAATGTTTCGGAAACGGACGGATAACCCGGGTAGGCGTCATAAAATAATTATGAGTTTTCGGCCGCTGCAAAACATATAATTATTCTTTTATATAGTTTACGTATAGGTAATTAATAATATGATAGTGATGAGTTCATCTCTGTTTTTAGATATTTGCAAGAGTACAATATTATTATACTTTTTTGATTTAATTAAAATATCGAACAATACTATGTACGTGCTAGGTATAAGTAAATTAATATATTGTAGGTGCCTCTTAAAAAGTTATTTTTTCACATTTGTTTCTATAATAATTTTATTGTAGCTTCGGCAGCCGAAACACACAGTGGCCCATATAAATAATATAGGCCTACTGCTGCAACTTGTTACAATAATATTATAATTTACAACAAACCGCCGCCGAGCTGTAAAGCGTACTGTATGGTCGTTAAAAAAAAGGCAATAATCGACGAGAAAATCCAGTTTTTCGACCGCGACGAGATGGAAATCGCGACCCGAGCGCGGTGTAGACGACGCGATGATCGTATCTCCACGCGATCGATGGCGGGCAGGAGGAATTAAATATAATAGTAGGTAAAAAATATAAAAAAAAATATATTCGCCCAGAGTAGTCGCTTGGCGGGTGGGCAGAGAAGGTCGCATTGGGAGGGGGGGGTACCGCCACCGCACAGGGTATATCCGATGACGCGGCGTCTTTCGGTGGTGCAGTGGGTTGACGGCAGTGGCGGCGGTGGCGGCGGCAGACAAACGAGTTCGTCGCGAGCACAGGGAATGTCGAAACGCCGCCGCTAATTAGAGGACGTCCCGTGAGCGCGCGCGAGAGATGGTCGCGGCGCGTGTTCTAAATAAAATCGGACCTTAATGAGACCGGCATACCTCGTCGTCTTGGTCGTCGTCCTCCGGAGGGCATCTTGCACAGAGGCTCCTCTGATTTATGGCCGGTTTTCAATTCGTACCTTTATTTTATTTTTTTCGTTCATCTCCCCTGTTATATAATATGCTCTTTTTCACTCTCGACTGGCCATTGTCCGGCCCGACTGTTCGTACGTATAATGCCACTAACTATATAATATATAATATCATATATCTAATATTATATAAATATATATAATAGGCATTTATAAAATGTTATTATTATTTTTTTTACAGTATAAAATGTATTTTGCAATACGTTAGAGAGGAAAACGATGTATATTGTATTATAATATATATGCACCTATTTATAAATAAATAGATATTTATAATAATAAGTAAAATATACGGTACAGATAAGGAAAACAAAGATCGTTAAATAAAAATATAAATATCCATTTTAACTGATAACACAAATATATTTTCAATATTAGTCGAATTAATTACAATTTTTGTTCGCTATATTTAATATCATTTTAAAAAGTTGAGATCATAATATATCGTAAAATGATAGTGACAATATATTCATATACAAACAAAAATAATGTACACAAAATATGAGATTTTACAATTATTAAAAACATAACAAAGTGATTAATATAATAATCCTAACAAACACATTATCTTAATATTAATATTTTAACATTGCATTACGAAATGCATAATATGAAACTCGTTAGAAATAATAGAATTATAATATAGCTATTGTTTTTAATGCGTAGGTACAAATAAAGTAAAATAATATAATAAAATCAAATAAACCATTTGATATAATATATCGTAATTTAACTACGAACCAATAATGATATTACTTGTATAAAAAAAACTTTCCGTTTTTCTTTTATTTAAGGTTTGGCACATAGATTCACATGTGAACGATATACAATTCGTGTATATAATATCAAGCGTACATTAGGTATATAAACGTAACAGCAGGGGAGGGAGTAAAAAGTACCTTTTGGCTACAGTAATAATAGGGTAAAAAATAAAAATATTGTAAAGTAAACGTGACATTCGCGAGAAATAAGAGACACGAAAGAAAGAAACGTGTCTTCTATACATTTTGCGATTCGTTATTACACTTTTAGTAAACAAATAGTCAAAACTCTGTATGATATATGCATAGCCAATTAATTTGTATATATTATTATCGTCTCGTCGACGCCTACACGGTTGGCGTGCGTTAAAGTCTTAAAATTACCAAGAATAATATAATATTTAAGTATATCATCGTATAGTATCATATCATATAGAATGTATAATAATTTCTACGAAAATCATTGCAAGAGCTAGATCCATCATGTACCCAGTGCATTAGTCAGAAATAAACGATTACTTATAGGTATAATACTAAAGATTTGATGTAGAGTTTCAATATTTTTAATTATAATTAATATATTAATGTTATACGCATCACGTTCACTGTGTTTTGTTTATATTTTTTTGAATTTGTTTTTAACATTTACGTAAAATGTTTAAAATCACAGCCACAAAACCTTTCTTCTACGTCAAGGAAAGTATAATAATATATATACACGAGTTTTTCTCTACCTCCCTCTTCCTACCACTTTTTACCGCGATGAGTCTCTTTGGCCGAACGTAATTTCTGCAAACCCACACAACGATCGAACTTTTATAACGATAATTATTAAATTATGATACCCACAAGTATAATAATACGACTTATCGTTTACAAAACGATCATCATTTATATACATATGTAGTCGTAGCAGTAAAAGCGATTTTTGTTTAAGCGTCTACTGAAAGTATAATGTATACACTACCTTTATATGGCCGTTTTTATAAGTAAAATAGTATAATTATATTATTATCTATATAACATGATGACTTTTGGAAAAAAAAATATTTAAAAAAAAACTTAATTCAACAACGGTTCTGGTAACCCTGTATAGTATGTAATGTATAACAGTTTCTACTTAGGTACTATACGCGTACCTATCTTATCCTATAGACATATATATAATATTATATATATGAAGGTATAACATGATGTATTTTCGACAGTCAACCGGCTAGAATGCAGCCGGGAGCTTTGTCCGCCTTGACTGCTTGTCGCCATTCTTCTAACCTGGGAGCACACCGCAGAGCCAATTCGTCGAATTTGGCTCGGGCCATGAACACGAACTCACCAGGCCCAGCGGCAGGCCTGCAACCCCGGCCGAACGTTATGGTCATCGGCCGGTCGTCACGTCGCGGTCGTCCGCTTTCGTCCTCTTGTTGCTGCTGCGGC
The DNA here is from genome assembly GCF_020882245.1 of Rhopalosiphum padi. Classification (NCBI taxonomy): domain Eukaryota; kingdom Metazoa; phylum Arthropoda; class Insecta; order Hemiptera; family Aphididae; genus Rhopalosiphum; species Rhopalosiphum padi. The sequence continues at coordinate 64,023,429 of NC_083598.1, read as the reverse complement.
GATGACACTTGCACCACCACCCGGTCGTCCTCTTCGGGCGGTAAACGGTGTGCCTTGGTGGGCATCACGCGCACGCGCGACACGTCGCCGTCGTAAGACACTCCCACTATGGTGCCTTGGACAACTGCAAAAGAGAAAAATATAATATAATTATTGATTCCAACGTTCACGTCATAATATTCCGTGGATATGACACGCTCATAAAATATTAAATGTGTATAGGTATATTAGATAGGGGTAGGTATAATGGAAACGGTTTCGAAGGATTTTTCGAATTTTCCAAGATTTCTCAACTCTTTTAGAATACAGAATATCGAACTATACCATACAGGATTGGAAAAGCACATACGACTGAATACTGATCCAAATTCAGATTTCGCGCCATTGATTATTAATTGAGTTAACAATATACATACCTATAAGTATGTATTGATTTTTTATAGTAAATTACAGATATATACCTAATATTGTTTTAATTACACATAAATACTCAAATATTTCTCGGAAGCAGAATATTTTTTGGAGTATTGCGATACATAAAAAACAAATTTTAAAAACTTACAACAAACATTTTTAATATTTTGCATATTCTGCTTCCAAATATGAAATTAAAAATGTATATTGTCATTCAATAAGTAAAAGACTTAAAAAATTATAACGATAAAAAATATTTTTAAAAACGTTAATAGATTTTGAAATAATGAGTAATTCGATAAAAGAATTACTCAGTATATATATATATATATTAGCGCGTAATTAAAACAATATTATGTACTATTATTCGTATTCTAAAGAGTAAGGACGAAATATAGAATAATTAATTCAAATAGAAACCTCAGAAGTACCTCGTAATCATCACTATTGTATTTAAAATATAATTATATATTACTAAAATTATTGTATACCTACGTATACATATATATATATTATATTTTGTACGTTTCCCACACCCGCTTGACTATCCGCGTATTGTTTATCGGAAGGTACCGGTAACACGTATCGTATATCGTTATTTGATAATAATTAAAAGAACTCTCTTAATTTCTGTAGATAAGTATAGACTCAGTGCCTATATAATTTAAAGATAACAATGGTCTAATCAAGTGGGCAGTGACTAGAAAAGGGATAATTAAAATGTAAATTATTTCATTGTACGCATATGTTTTATTGAATTTGTTTAAAAAATTAAAATTATTTTAATAAATTTAATATTTCGAATTGAATACGCGATAATTAAATCGATTATAGAAATAGATTTGGTTAATGTGGTCATTGATTTTTGATACACGCATCCGACCGTGAAAATGTATAAAATAGTTGTAAAAATTGAGTGTGAAATATAAATATACAACTAAACTTACCTAAACTACTCGTGCAGTAAGCTTGTGTCATTTCTTCTACGGTACACGGCCGGCATTCTGAAAATAGAAAAAAAATATATAATTAAAATCGTATTAAAGATGACATTGTAAAAAAATTATTTTTTTCATTATTTTATATTACTATAAAAAGTAAAAATAAAACAAAATATTCAACTGCTGTGTGTAATGTCTTATGTTTTTTTCTCCTTAAATTGACATATAATCATACGACGTTCCGTGGATGGATAAGCGTAATTTTCTTATAGATTAGTCAAGTCGTATTATTTTATTACATAGGTAGTATAGTTGAGATAGGTACTGAATGCATCTTTACACAACGAATTATCATATTATTTACTACTTTTGACTCCATCGTAGTATTAAAATCCAATAAAACGTCTATATATAGACCTAATTATAATTAGGTCTAGTGTTACATAGTTATAATTATAGTCTATTGCTGTATCTGGATAAGGAGTTCCAAATGCGCATAATATATATATAATATATATCCAATTAAGAGAAATTTATGTTGAACTGCCTATAACTTTTTTAAATAAAAATCACCATTAGCGTGTTTCTTCGACGACCACCATCTCCCATTGTTTATGGTGATAATAAATAAATATTATAACCGAGTAATAAAAGAAAAATATTATACATAATATTATAGTATTATATATACGACAGGAATAAAAGTGTGTATACAGTGTGTACTTTGTTAATGTAGGCGAAACCGGTATTTTTAAACAACATGTACCTATATATGTGGTTTTTTTATCGTGAGGTTTCTCGAGTAAATTTATGGTCGGTCTATTTTTTTTTTGTGACTTCCAACGAGGACTTTGATAGTACGCGTTTATTGGCCGAACGTAGGTTAAATCCGCATTTAACATATGAAAACCAAAAGAGAAGAAAAAAATGATAATATCGAGAATATATTACACTCATGTCAAAACTCAGTTAAAAAAAGCAAAATTATCTAGAAAATGTCTTGTTTTTATAGCCTGTACGATTTATAATATGCATATACTATATGTGGCAACGCGTGCTTTTTTATATTACTTAAATCATGATTAGGTATGTACGTACTTCAGACAAGTTATAGAACGAAGTAAAATCATTTTAATTGCGTAACAATGTGTAAACACTTCTAAAGTTGTTGAAAATATAATGCTTTTATGAAAAATCATTATATAGTCTTATAGAATTATATATGGTTAAACAATATTATTTTACACTCGCCCATTAATTATAGTCCTATATTATACACGTGTAATGAAAACCTGATGCCTATACTCGAGATAGTAGGAAGTCTAAGACAAATGCGTATTGTTAAGCTGATTTTCTATTGTTTCTGTAATGAAGTAAAGAAAATTAGGGTCAATGATCATTTCGACGAACAATATACCTGGGACACCTGCCCGATTTAATTTGTTCGGCGTACCTACGTATACAGCAATATCGGCGAGACGCCGGCATGTCATTGTTATTGCATATTATAATATATTAACAAACTCCGACGGCTTAAGACAAGCGTGATCGATGTACGAAATAAAAAATAATATCTATAACATAGAGGTAAGAACAAAAAAAAACTGTATATTATTATATCTATCTTGTAATCTTGGTTAGTTGATGGACGGACGTATGTAAAAACTAAATATGAACGCGATCACAATATATATATATATATATATAAACTATATATTACACACGATGTACAATTATATATGTTATCATGAAACGGGTTGTCCCGAATTTTAAAATCACAAAACGTCAGTTCGAATCACAGTGGTTCAAAAAAAAATATTAAAAAAATATATAAAATAATAATTATTATTATCATAATATGACACAAGTCGTTTAACGTCATTGTTTTTTTTTCTTTTTTTTCAAATCTAAATTTTTAAATTTTTTATTAGTGTTGTAAGTACAGATTGTAAATTTCATACTGATGAAAAAGCGATATATATATAAATTAATAATTACATTTCTGTGAAACGTTACAGCGCCATGTGTGTGCTCGCCGATTTATTTACATTTTAATATATTTTATTATAAATTACCTGCTAGGTAAACACCTACGTAACACCATAAAGCTGAATAATGTATACTTCGGAAAACAAATATGTTTATTTTTTTTGTTATTATTATTAATTTATAGTAACGGACAGCTGATCGTGTGTGCCGTCGAAAACCGCCGGTTTTAAGTTTTAACGCCATGCTCGTCACGCCCCATCAGATTAAAAACTACATATGTTTGTGAAATGAACATTTGGATGTTAATGGTGTTAATAGTTTATTTCTTCGATAGTTATTTCATGCAGATAATAATATACGAAGAACGGACGTCGGATGAAATGTAATTTGATCGATTATAAAATATGTTTTACTGCACAGCTGCGATTGGGTTCTGCGGCAGTTTTGTGGACTAAAAAACGAGTTTTGTTAAACGATTCCAATTTATTTTTTTCATACCAATGCGTTTTATATAGCCAACAACAAAATGTATTATTTATTTTCAAATACTAAAATAATATTTCCGGCCAAAGAATTTTTGTAGTTTATGATGGGTAGACCAATTAAATATTATACAACAATAAAAGTTTATCAAAACTTTTGCATTCTATTTTATATTCTAAGCGGAGCGGTGATGATTGTATATTGGTTTTACAAATTATTGTGTATGTATTTTATGACGCCTGTCATCAAAATGGAGTAGTAAAAATGTTTCAATCTTCCAATTCAAAGATGATTTCTGGAGAAGTATTGCTGATAACAACTTAGGTTAGGTCAAAAAGTTTGAAAACCCAATATAAAATTTCTCATAGGTTTAAAAAGATAATTATTGAAAATACATATTATATTGATGTTATGCATAGTTTTCTGACATTTAAATTTCACATTTAAATTATCTACGAGTAACTACTAATTAAATACAAAGTTATTTTCAAAATATCTTTAAATACTGGTTGTAGAAAAACATAAAACATAATATTTAGAAATAGGTACAGGCTAAGAGATTGTCCCTGTTCAGAATTGTTTTTTGTAGCGAATGATAATATCATAGAATTCAAGTTTAACACCTCCATTACAGTGACTAGTCAATGACTCAAATTACTCGTCAATTACTACACAGGACAGTGACTTCCCCAATATTTTTTTTAAAGATTTGTACTTTACGCCACGGTTGCTACAGGAGAAATAAACTATTATAGTTACGTGTTTGATTAGTTTCGAATGTACTTAAATATATTTTATGTTTATGTAGTTGATTATATAATATTAGTAATATTACATTATTCATTATTGATGCATCCATTTACTGAGTCAATCGTGTCGATAATTTCACAAACAACAAGAAAAAAAAACTAAAAACTTAAGTTCAATGTATTATTTTAATCGATGAACGGTAAATATTAAATAATAATCGGCAAATATACTACTGTCATGGACTGTCTAAAATCTAAATGTTTGTAGAACGTCCGATTTCGACAAAACAATGTATTCGACAGTAATAAAACAAATTAAATTATCGCGATTACTTGACTTATCAGTGCCGAACCGAATAAATATCGTATAATTTAATCAGCCTTGTTTGTGCCAATCATAGTCGGTTATCGTGGGGAAGAGGTTTTGACCCCTTCAATTTATTTATTTTTTTCATCATTTAAATTGTATTAGAAATGTTATTATTACTGTTATTTGTCTATTGATTGTTCTAGTCCCCTTTCCTAAAAATTCGACCAAATGTTTACCTATGGTGCCAATATATATAGATACTTAATAGATATTTAATACTGCGAAGGAAAATATAAAATATGACAACTAGGAAAATTGGTTGCAAACGAATAAAAATAACATTCTAAAATACATTTTCGCTAAAGATACACATCGCACTGGTCGTAAAAAATGAAAAATTGTAATAGGCACATTCTTGCAGCGAGTACCTGAGTACAAATTTAATTTATAAAGAAACTTTATTGGTTTTTGTTAGAGTTAAGTTAGTAGTGTTAGTACTACTTACTCATAATAATTTAATACCATGATGGTGGTTATTAATCTGATTTTATCATTAGATAATATACTTAATTACTTGTTAAACACGATTTGAGTCTGCTAGTCAAAATCACTACATTTCTGCGGTTAGGTCTCACTTGACCTCGAAAACCAGAGTAAGGTTCCTATATATAGGTTCAGGTTTATCAGTGCACCCAAGATAGATAGGAGAGTCTAACCAATGTAAATGTTTTGAATTTGGTATCCTACTTAAATTTATCCATGTTATATGCATATATACAGGCAGGTCAGGTACCTCCTATTACTGCATTATTGGATAGGATGCATAATATATAATGTAATACGTGGGTATGCGCGATTGCAATCGCCGTGCACTTACCGTCGTCGAGGTTGTCGGCTACGAACAGTTGGGGCGCGGGCTCGGCGAGCGGTTCGAGATCGTAACGGAATCGGACGGGACCGGACTGGTCGCCCGTCTTGTCCGCCTCCACGTAGAACGCGGCCGTGCCACCGACGCTCTTGAAACACCGTGACCGGAGCGGTTCGCCGGCCGTGCGGTAATCGTATACGGCGATCAGGCGACGCGGCGCGCTGTCCAACAGCACGCGCACGCCGTCCAGTCGGTCCGGTTTGAGGCAGACGCGGAACTCGCGGCCGCCACTGGTGCCCGTCAACCGGAACACCACCCTTAGCGCGCCCCGCGGGTACGACCAGCGCACCGTGCCCGCCCAGCACCGATCCAATCGGACGGGCCGCACCGAGTGTTCCGACGAATCCGATGTCAGTCCGCTGGAAAACAACAAAAAAACAAACACATTTTAAACATTTTAAATATTATTACATACATATTATAGTGATATTACATATGTTATAGTCAGACGATATATTATTATAACAATGTGCGATGCGCATGATTTATGTAAATTGCAATACACAATGGTCGTTTAATCGAAAATGATATGTATACATGTATAGGATATTTCTACATACTTAACATACACGGATATATAGGTGTATAAGGTTTATTGTAAAAAATAAATGTTTGAATTCAACGTTATTTCGTTTTTCTTATTATTATTTAAAATTCGTATATAATTAAGTTGGGTACTATATGGTATGCTCTTTTGTCACATTTGGATACATTGCGTGCGTCTTATCGATGTATATATAATACAATCTGTATGCGTTTAGCCATCCACTCGATAATCTGGACTTCCTAGTATTATACGGACAAATGTCTTAAGACCTAATCAAACATATTATTTAATAAAAACCACATCGCTTCATTTATACTAAAACCTCTCTATACCAGATTAAGCGGTGATTTCTATTCTATATAGTATTGATAATTCGGATGGAATTGATAAGTTAACATATTTTTTGTTTGTTCCTCTAAAATCAGTCGGATTTTTACCTCTTATATAATATATGTACATAATATAATGTTTAAACGATACGATCTTACACATAGGTGCCTAATAACAAATATAAATATATATATTATATTATATAACCGTTTGGAGTATATAAATTGACATGTCAACTCATATAATTATATATTATACACAGTACAAACACTTCAAGTGTACGTTAGTTACTTTAGATGGTACATAGATAGATATTATATTATAGAGTTTACGTGGACATAATACGTTAATCAAGTCACTGATGTCAGACTTAACATTTTTTTTCCGGACAAACATAATTACGGAGTAATATAACAGAATAGATATGCTGTTATATAGCTGTGGTATCAACGATACGAATATGTTAACATAATTTGTATCATCTATACGCGATACATGGTTATTACTTATTTATTATATACATAAAAAATTCGTAATCAACTCGGTTTTAAAACTGTTATAATCACTATGTGCAATACTACAAATTTTATATTATTTTAATGAGTCAAGAAAAAAAAATGTTATTTTGAAATCAGTGATTCGAAAATATCCAAAAATTAAGTTTTGTTGTTAACACACGAGATCAAAATTTTTCCAGTCCGCCCTTAGGATTTTTTTTAATTTTACGGATGAAATGCAAATTTTATTACCGCATTTTCCCTATAGGCAATTTGATGCCTATATACATAATATAAATAATGTATAGCCGACAAACGTCAGTGTACTAAACGCCTGCACGAGTAATAATATCCACAACGCATACCTATAGTACCTACGTAATGTTTGTAGAAATATATGTATATATACATTTAGTATAGTAGTCGAGTTCTGGTGGTACTAAATATAGGTGTATATTATAAACCAAAGTATATGCAAATCGAGCTATTACTGACAACGAAACCCGAAACACCGTTCTATTATTTCGTTTGAACTATAAAAGCAATCCGAATAAATTATGTCTACATAATAATACGCACTTCACCATCGTCGCTGTAAACCACACCAGATTTCAACACGTGTTAAGAAGAACGGCGTGTTAATTCATCTCGAGCGCCTTAGCCTATTGGATGTTTTTTAAGCGTCCGACAAACACTTGTGGGATGTCTGAGAGTCAACCCTCTGGCCCCGAAATCTGATGATGTCGACCCGACGACGCGAAGCGTCGATAATGCGCGATAACGAACGCGTCCGACGGATTGTCGTGCCTACGTGTTATTATTATTTTTTTCATATATATAACCCGCGACGGATTAATTCTATGATTAATGTCTTAACACGGTGGTCGTTATACATGTTATATTGTTTCGACGTCTCGTCTTCTTGAAATTAGAAATAAATGTAGGTACGTGTGAGAGGCACAACAAGCGTCATAAAATTAATATATAATAATGTAACTACCGGTCGGATACGTAGATAAATGTAGTTCGGAAAAATAAGGATAACCTTGAGTTGAAACAATCGTGTGTATATAGATGACTCTATATACTCACGTCTCTAATGATCTGTGTCGACAAATATTTCCGAAATAACGTCGGTCCACATCGTGACGTGTAGTAGATACTTACCACTGGATTAAAGTGTAAAAATATAATAGTATAATACTTTAATGGCGAGTAAAATGTCATCCCGGGTTTTAGGTTTGAACATAATATATTATGTATTAAGTATATTATACTGCACACATACGTAACAGAATATTGCATTGTGATTATAATACATATAATAATGTAAAATACATTAATACTCAATATATATTATATATAACACTGCAGGCATCTATGTATATATACACGAAGTATAATTATAATAGACCTCGTGTGGGGATTTGCGCCGACAGTAATGATATTAAATGATCGACGACGAAGAGTTATACAACGGACCACCGGGGAAGACGGGGCTTGCGCATTGGCCGCCCCAAGTTCCGATTATCCTTATACCCGGCTTATTGCGCTCCGTCTTGGATATTAATGATGGAGGTTAAGGATAACACGAAACTATCAACACACTATCTTCAATGGTATAGGACATAATAATATCATTATATTATATTGTATATAAAAGGCCCGCTTACGAGTGCCCTTCCGTCTTCTGTACTCGCTATATTGTATAATCCGAACGCATGATAAATGGTAACACGCGCGTAATGTGACGTCTATGAGATTTTTTCGTACCATAAATAATAGTTATTAATTTTGTCACTTCAATGAATAATAATAATAATAATAACTCGACTAGAGTAATTGATTTTCGGACGCATTGACAGCAGTGGCTCTTTTCTATTCCTTTTTTTTTATTTCATAGCAGCGCAGTGCTTGTAGCCTTTTTATATACTAAAGATATATTATATATAAAAAAAAAAACGAGAAGAAAAAAATAGTGACCTATTCTTTCGGTATAATAATGTGTTTTATAAATATTATTTTGATTTTTATGGTGGTTACAAAGGAAATAATAACACGGTCAGCGTACGGTGGTAATTCGCTGTCCAGACATTGGTAGCGTATAGTGAAACTAAGACCCACAAGGGTCAGAAACTCGAGTGTCAGCTGGCAGATGTCCCCCTCCATCATTCCGTTCGCATATGTATATTATAATGGAGTTTGTTTGGGGTTTCTTTCAACAGGTAGACAGGTATGCCTATAATGGCTATAATATATAGATAGCGCACAATGGCCATACCGCCGCCTATATTATTGGCTCTTGTGGCTCCTCCGTTCACTGTATATTATATTATTTAAGTATATTAAATTACCTGTGCCCACGTTTTTAGTCAAAGGCTATTTAATTATTGAGAATCTAATACATAATAATGCCTTACACACACGCGCGTTTATGACGTCTTTACGGAACGCGTCTATTGTGGTGAAAAAAGAGAACCCTTCTACACCGTTTATAGATACGGTGAATAATCGTTTTCATGAATCAAGTGCGTTTATATAATAAAATCAGCAAGACGAGCAATGTTCAACGCACGATGTCTCGCTAGTCGTCTTTCACCTATTGTCCGTGTAGGGAAAAATTTAAGACATCATAATATAAATTAATCTATTTTTTTGTACTGCGAACGATTAGTTATCTAACAAAAAGAATAGCGAAAAAAATAATACTACGTACGTCGACGATAAAATACACACATAGAATTTATATAAATATATATTTTAGCTTTTATGAACACACACACACACACACACACACATACACACATTTATATATATTGTTGTTAATAAGTTTATATATATTATAGTTAATAAGAACACTTATTTTAGCTTTGCGGTTCTTGTACCTAATACCTATATACGGTTTACGCGGTTTGTGAGACATGCGGATTGTTCCGACAAAGAAATTTATCAAATACTCGAATCGTTCTACCCGAATATTATACGTTTTTCCTTTCGTATAATGTATTAATCACAGTTGATGTTATACAACAGTAATTATATATATGTATACATGGACTTCGGTAGTTTTTCGTGGACAATAGAGCCGCGAAAACGTAATGCTGAGTGCCTCGGTCCACAACTATAGGTATAGGTATTAATAATATGTACATGTAATATGCATCGGAGATATTAAAATCGTATCATCAACCGTTTTCCTGGGAAAAAAAATAAAAACTTGAGATCTCTCACAATAGGACATCAGAAATATTCGACGTCAGTTCTCACCGTTTTTACCGATGTTTATTACCTTATACCGGTGGTCACTTGTAAACGACGTGTCGGTGCCACTCGAAACAGAAGTCCATGAGATCGGAATGAGGAAAAAATAGCGGAATCGAATAATGTTAATCGCTACAAATGACCGCGACACGCAATTATCGTGCTATTAAGTGTAGTTGTAGCTGTGATATTATTTTTGTTATATTATTATACTATGCGTTTCAAAGATGCTGAGACAAATCGAATGATTAACTGCGGTTTGAGAATTTTCATAAGTATCGTCACGCCATTATATAAAATAATAAAATATACACTGCATACATGAGTACAATAATACAATAATGCAATTTGTAATTCGTATCATACGACGCGACTTCCGCATATTAATGTTAAATCAATAGTGTCTAATACGTTCTGTATACTATTTTCATACGTTTTTCTATATTGGTTACTGGTTAGGTTTAGTCACAAGTAGAACAGAACAGATGTGGATTAAAATCTGCTCGTTTTGACCGAAGTACGGTCATTTTGCAGCCAGATTCTATATTACGCTGAGTTGCTGACAGTATATTATTTAGAAAAAGATTTTGTGTTATCTTCTTCAATTTTCGGTCGCCTGAACTCTAGAGTGTCTAGACATACAAACGTCTACCCTTTTTTTGATGAGGGTGTTCAGGGGATTGGATCGCGTGATACTTCACGGGATCTTCGTGCGGGGTCAACGATAACAAATATGTCATATTCTCGTCCTCTGCGAGCCGATTTCAAGAATACGTTTATTGTATAATATTATTCCCTTATCCTCGGACTACCGCAGTGGACAACCATGTATTGAATTACCTAATGGGTTTTCCGAGCGATTAGACGTTATATTTTAGCCGTTCATCGCCACTAGTATCGTGTTTCGGCCACAACATGCACGCGAAGTTTGACCAAATGTGAGTACGTTTTTTTTCCAGTTGAATAACCCTTCTATAAAAATGACCAATGGAGAATCATAGGTATTGGAAAATTTGTTTTAAATAACCGCCAAAAATATAGAGTTACATGAACGAACTAGGATAATTTAGCATTTCGTTTGTCGAGACAACTTGTTCGTTACAGTGACATGCTTTGAAATTGTATTGTCCGTGAAGTTGTTTAAAATGCATATATTTTTTTTTTAAATCCTCTATATAATAATGATGAGATAAACCCTCAATAGATGGCTATTAAAATAAATAACGATCCAGCGAGAACTGCAATTAAATGAACCTTTTGTTGAGTTCATTAACTATACAGACTGCGCAGTAATTTAGACTGATTACCCAGACGTGCAGGAATCTGCTGGCTAATATATGGTTTATTTTTTTTTGTCCTTGCAGAAAACAAGACTTTTTAACTAGTCACAAAAATCATTTAATTAGCGACAAATTTCCAAGGGTCCTGTAAAATACGCCTCACTGCCTTACTGAGCAGCAAAAACAATGCCACATGTTGCAATTACATTGATGGCCATCTGGTCCAGTGTGGCGGTGTCCCTTTACTGACAGGGTTATGTGTTGCATGTGTGTGTGGCGCCAAAAAACGTTTAACCACCCTTCCTAAAGTAAAATATATAACACAAGAGCCCTCGAGCACCATAATACTTTTATTTATTGCCGTAGTACCTACCAACGTGCAATTACCCGTAATCGTTTGAAGTTATTAAAAACTTCAATATTAAACTCAATAATAATACAATTGATCCGCAAAAAGGTCTATAATTTTGTACAATGGATAATGTGTGCACGCACGATTTTTGGAAATAAGGCCAATTATCCAAAGGACTTGTATATAGAAGAAATCGCACCAGGATGATCGATACGTTTGAGTGATCATCCCTAAATCCAGATACCGTAATAGCAATGGTAACCTTAGGGGGCTGATCGAAGAGAAAATTATTTTTGTTATAAAACGTGCCAAGTAATCGAATCGAGGTAGGCCCATTGTTACCGTTTCAGAGTCAAGCTGGGATCTAATATAAAAACACATGTTTCTATTAATTTTGTAGAACTTGTATTGTGATTGGAATTATGAGGTCTCCGGGTGGAAAATTTACATCAATGTTTTCACTACCACATAGAAGATTGATAAAATAACATGTTATCTGCTTTCACTATGCTTTACCGATCGAATATTATTTTTATCTATAATCGTTGGACTATGAATCTTATTAGTTATTAGTGTATTACCATATTTATTGCCGTACACACTACACACGTGTATTGAAGTTTTGACGGCTTTGTCGCCACCTGTTGTTATACACTATATATAGTTATATTCAGAAAATAAAGACGGCCGGTGTTGAAACAATATTTGAAGGGTCGTATCGTTTTACATGCTGCGGGCCCCCTCAGAACGTGTCGTAATCAAAAATAAAAACATAAAAACAAAAAAAAATAGAAGGGGAATCGTTCAAATGAAAATTTTAACAACTGAATAATATGTGATTACTGCATACGACCGGGTACAGACTACAGACGGTAGCCAGTTACTAATCATCTTGTACGATTCTCTTTCCATTAATGGCGTCGGTAATTATATACGTGTGGACGTTCCAATGCATATATATCTTATTCAATTAAAAAATCTTAACTATTATTGACTTATACACCTAATGTTATTATTTAAAAACTGGTTTCATCAGTACAATGTTTCATCTTTCGGAGAAAATAATCCTCAAAATGAAGACTAAAATATTAAAATTGAACAATTTTTTCAGTTATTTACATATTAAATACCTAATTTATTTTAATATACTTTTACAATATGTTATTTAAAAAGAAATAATAAATTCAATTAATTTTTTTCGTGACATCCAAGAAATATACTCATCCATACTTAATCATTTTTGTTCTGTAACTAAATAATAATTAATATAATATTTATTTAAACAGTTTTACGAATATTAAATTTGCAGTAGGTATCTAGTATATTAAATTTATTGTTCAGCTAAAAAGAAGTTATGTAATTGGAATAACACACAATATAAAGAAGTTCATCTTCTTTATACAAATCTATTTTAAAATATTAAATTTCGAGTAGTGCACGTTTGAAAATAATTGGATACTCTACCACAAAAGTCACGACGAAAAATCGTTGTTCTCACGGAAATATAGTGGACAAGGATAAAGTGTTTGTATCATTCTAAAGTTAATATAAAAAAATCCATTAATTTTGAATTTGCGTTCACCGCCTAGTAAATTATATATTTTATAAGAAAAAGTATGTATTTATTAGTATGAAAGTATAATAGCATATAATATACCACATGCGCATATACTTCTAAGTGGCGGGAATCAAGATAAAAAAAATAGTGTAGTTGGGGTGGATATTATTAGAATAATGACTTATCTTTTCAATGAAATAATGAGATTATTTTCTATATTTTTGCTATTTCGTGACATATCGTTTAATTAGAAATAAAAATGAACGGTAAGTAATTTTTTCTTGATCACGAATCAGAGAAAGTAGAAAACAGCTCTTTTTAATCTTGTTATAAAACATCAGTTGAACGAAGAACGTCACGAATCAGCGGCCGTGGGGGACGTTTTGTACAGAGAAATTGCACAGTGATGCGCGCTTTCGTGGGAACTAATAGGAACCGTTCATAAACGTTTGTCAAGAGCCAAGACTCAAAAATATTGCCCTATTTTATTTGAGGTCACAATTCATAAGATATTTATGCACATTTACAATAATAAATATGTATGGAAAAAATTGCATAATAAATACATTTTAACTTTTAAATTATTATATATCTAATTATACAAATTTTAAAATTAAAGTACATAAATAATGTTTTTTTATAATTAAATGGTCATGAAAATAAAGATATTTACCACTGAAATAAACACTAAGCAAGAATAAAATAAAAAACAATAGCTGTATAATAATGATATCGTTTCATAATATATGTTATCAACATAGTATAATGTAGTAAATATTTATTTTTTATTTTTTTTCTACTGAGTGTAGCAAAAACAGTTTGATATTATAACTAGGTCACGCTTTACAGTATCGCAAGTTACAAAACCATTTTCCATAAATATATAGGTGTTGTTTATTAAAATTAAATTAAAACATTTCTTAATTGTTAAAGAATATCGCATTACATGACTTAAAGCTCAGATTCAAATTGTATTTGTTTTATACTTGTAACAGGGTGTTTCACTTACTTTCTATAGTATAACTATAGGTACATTTTTTGGTCTACATTTAATATTATAATTTTCGTTATACGGCCCGAATACAAGATGCTTCAAAGAAGAAAGAACAACAGATAGGTGTAGCCACGTACAGGTGCCATTATAAGTAGTAAGTAGGTACTCAAATTTTAAACGTGCAAGATTATTATTATAGGTACAACAATGTTACTCTGATTGACCGGAACTCGAAGTGTCCCAAACAATATACAGTACAATAATTATTTTATAAGCCACACAATGTCACAATGGCCAGTAGTCACAGGAAGTCTCGTTAATTACTATAGTTGTATATAATAATTATTAAATAAATATAACTGCAACGAAATTTGAAAGGCACGCGTTTTGTGTTTGTTGATACGATTATTTATATGTTTTTAAAATATGCAAACGCACAATAAATTTATAAACAGTCAAAGAACGAAACATTAATAGAAAATTGGCAAGTCAGCGGTTGTGGAACAATACCTACATATAAAATGTTATTATTATTGTTCCGAAATCAATAATAATATTTAATTTCACCTACCTAAAATAATACTTTTTTTTTTATCAAGAATTTGTGATAATTCGAGCGCATTATTTTCTTGATTTTTTTTTTGTGTGACGAGAAAAATTTTCTTGAAGTAAAAAAAAAACTGGTTATATTTGACGATCGGATAAATATCATGCCAAATTTGGCAAAACACACAATTCTGGTTTGTATCTTATCTGTATCTGACTATATTTTTTTATTGTCAGTTATAATTAAAACACGGGGGAGGGAATGTATTCAACAAGTTAGTTCGTTTCAAGAGCTTTATTGGAACCAGTTTTGCGCACGTGACCTAATTGAAGTAGAAAAAATTGTGTTCAATCCAGTAAAGGAGTGAAACCTAATTGGCTTTAGATAAAAGAATATAATATAATATAATATATAACATTGATTTATCAAGGTATAGGTACAATGGTTAATTAATTTTCATAACATTTACTAAAAACCTACTTCTTAAATAAATATTTTCAATACAAAAACAAAATAAATTTTGACGTCATATAACTATGTTATTATGTATTTTAAAATATATGATACTTCATAGTTCTTTAATATTTTATTTATACCAAGAAATAATTATGTTTAATTATATTTAAAATAATAAGTAGAATTAAATAATATCAATTATATTCACAAACATTATAAACTTCCTTACATTTCCCTCCTTTTGGCACGTGTTGAAGTTATAGAATTAATTATTAAAAATAATTTATATCATTATAGTTATGCTATGTCATAAAGTAATTGATAAGTAAAAATACCACACAAAATGTCACAATAAAAATGAATTATAAAATAAAAATTTGTTTTTTTCAAAAATGATTGAAACAAATCTAAACATTTATATTTGTTACCATAATGATTTTTTTACTATATGATATATTATAAATAAATTATATGAAAAAAATGCATATGTCTATACTATTGACTAATATGAGATGCGAATACAAACACACTTGTTTCTTTTCCTAATCTTTAAGATTACATAAGACAAAATGTATTGACACTATCGACAATATTGACAGTATAAATATAATCAATTATATTTTAACAATGATGTGGATCTTATTCGTGTATAAAAAAAAAATATCTCTACTGTAAATAATAGTGTTTAAAATTAAAAGATAATTGTGGAAATCGTATTCAAACATTAAATTGAAAATAAATCACTAAGTAAAATACCAAAACTGTTAGCATCGTTGTCGTGATGACAATAGCCACTGATCTCACCGTCAGTCGACGTTTAAAGATAGATACGTTTGAGCGTTTTTATCGATTTCCGGAAAACCCCCTGGTTTTAATTAGATCACCCAAACACGGAACGTCTGTGTGTAGAGCAAATTACGCTCCAAAATCAGAGTACCTTCTGTAGTGTCTGCTTTATGTCTAAATCATAATATATTATAGTGCGACGAATGCAAAGTACAATAATATTTTACCTTCCGCTCCAATCACAGCTGTCGGACGCACGTGACGTCGTCGCCAGGGCCAGCAGGAAAAGTGCCACCAGCAACAGAATAGTAGTCGTCGTTGTCTTCGTCGCGAAAACGTAACGAGGACAGCGCGACGGCTGGCCCGCGACACCACCGCCGCCGCCGGGCCAAAGCCGCGAAATCGCGGCGGCGGTCATTTCCTCGATGGTTCACCCGCGCTTTTGTACCGATATTTGTATAGCCACATAGGTGTACGTTCGGGTTGATTTCCGCCACCGCACACCACGATACGCGTCGGACGAGAAAAAAAAATTGAAAATAAATATTCAACCAACGTCCAATTGAGGTCGGTCAAAAACGGTCGTAATAATATTTTTATTTTAAACAGACTCGGAGATGTGCGCACTGCAGGAACACGCCGCACGGATAAAATATACGCGAATTGAATTCGACGAGAAAACGATAAGTAAACAACAATATAACGTCGCACAGAACACGGTTCCTACACGAGTGGATGCCGTCGACAGACTGACCTCGCCAGTCGTTGAATCGTACGCGTCGCCACTCGCCGTCGTCGACGCCGCCGCTCTCGATCGGTCGCGTTTATATCAAGACTAAGAGCGCGCGCACGAGCGCGAGCACAAATCCCCCACCCTCACCACAACCCCTTGGGGCCGCCGCAGACGATTGGGTTTATTAGGACGAGCATAATATAAAAGCCGAACCGGTTTGCCGCCGCTGCTTGAGGTTTCGTCCCGCGGGGTTCTACACACGTTTCACCGGACTCGACTCTCCTCGACGAGAGACTAAAATAATAATAATAATAATATTACAAAAACGCACCCCGGCGGCGGAACTACGAAAAATCGTCCCCTCCGGCTTGGAGCTGACCCGACGACGCGCAACGGTCAGTAAAACCACCCTCGGGACAGGATGATTTAGTGTATATAGATGTGTACTATGTGTACCTATATGTAATATATAAATATAAATACAGTGTATATTTAGTATATTATTATATCTTTAGGCAATAGATTTGGCAAGAGTCAATGGTGTAGTGGAAGATTGATGGGCGATGCAGGTTTGGTGTATTATTACGTGACGGTTCGTGGAAATAATTGCAACTAAACACTATCCGTTTCTTCGACAAAATAATATATTATATTGCGATGTATGGTGCACGTGATTAGATGACACTGTATAGTGTGTAGAGTGGTGCCATATAATCTCACCAACAATATTATTAATGTCAAACGAAATTAATACCAAGTTACAACCTAATGCAGATCGATATTCGTCTGTTCAGTTTACAAATTGTATACCTGGCTACCTAAATAATAATATAAGACATGCTGTAGATCCCGAGCCTGCGGCATGCTTAAAAATTAAAAGTATAATTGTCTGATAAATCGTAATCAGGTGATATATATTGATCGCTAAGATAATACTATAATTCAATATTTGGCCAAGTACATTTCATAATCAAACAATTAATGAATAATTATATAACTGCTGAAATCAATATTCAGCTTGCTTACCGCTTCAACGATAAAAAGTACACCCGTTCGAAATACTGTGCTTCGATTTCAAAATAGTATAATATATTATACGTTACCTACACTTTTTACTTAAAATACATTTAATTTTTGGGTTTTCGCCATTATACGTTCTTTATTATGTTTTCAATTTATAAATATATTTATGTAATACCAACGTCATCTGTCAAATCTGTGAAAAATGTTTTAAAATAAAAATAGAATTGTTTGTTATACAATTTAAAAATTAGGTAATATTATTTACATGAAGTACCTATTAATAATAACTACTCAACAGTCAACATATTTTATAATAAAATCGAATATGCCCATATAAGTTTCGAAATTTCATATACATAATTATAAAAGGTATAAAATATATGACTCTGTGGTTGACTCCATAGGAGGGCTGTACATATTCAAAATATGTAAGTAAAATATGCTTATAAAAAGGTCGAAAAATGAATAGTGTTATAGTGTTTTTAATTTTTTATTGTATATTAATGAATAATATTATTACAATAGGGTAAAAATTATGAATAATAAAATATTCTCCGAAGGTTAGGTTAGGTTTAATTTAAAAATTACATTATCCAACTCAATACTTCTATAACTTTACTACAATTCATCAAAATTTCAAAAATTATTAAAATTATTTTGGATTTTAAGATATAATAAATATGTATTTGAAATTTGAATGTATAATAATATGCTTATATTAACATAATAATATGTATTTATTCATTATGGACATTCGTTATAATAAATATAATATATTTAGATAGGTATATACTACTATATATATATATAGTTAACTATAGTTAATTATGCTTATTATTAATACATTTTTTTCTGTTTAAATATATTATTGAATATGATTTTCTTAACTAACTATAATGGTTTTTAAACGCGTACTATAATAATGTATAGGCTTTATTATGTAATACTAATAAAGAGTGTGGAATGCCCATTTTTTAAGTTTTCTCGGTTAAATTTTAAGAATAGGCACTGTAAATAGAGGATTTTAAAACAGAACTTTTAATTAATGGTTGACAATAAATTAAAATAGCATTTGTCATTTATTCTTGATCAGTATATCTATCACTTTCTCATTCGGATTAAATATTATAAGATTTAACTTGGTATTATATAAATATACTAACATATTATAATATCTTATAATTAGATATTGAGTTATATTTATATTATAAATTTTGGAATATCGCTCAATAAATTTGGTTCTCGATCAAACTATAGGTACGTTCGAATTCCATTTTATTTATACTTAAATTATTGAATATATTTTTACATTTTTTTTATCAAAAATTATAAGCACATTAAACTATTTCTAAAGATCAAAAATTCTTCAATTCGATTTATTATTATTGAATTAATTGTTATGATATGTAGATAGCATAAAATTATCATAAATTTATATTTTAGATATTATCCATGTACTCGTACATGGCTGGTTCAAACTAATTAAACTGTTTAGTTTCATTTGTGGACACTGTTAATTTTTTTAAATTAACCAACTCGCATATTATTAATTTGTGTTTTGTATAATTTGAAACAACATAATTTAAATGGGATCAACATTAATTTATAAAACACATTTGTAATAGTTGTCTTTTCAACAAAATAAATAGATGTTATATATTATGTAATATTGTAAATATATTTATGATTAAACACGCCATAAAACGTTCTCGAATTTAGTTTCAAGTGTAAATTATTTGTAGTTTTTATTTTGTTTTCCACTTATACAATATGTAAAATAGGAAACAATAATATTGGGCGAATGTAATTTGCACCAAAAACAACCTAAAGAAAAAAAAATTAATGTATTTTTCGCTACATCTAAAAATAAATATGTAATCTGCACCATCTTGTACCTTCGAAAATTGTTATTTGCGCCACTTTTAAATAATTAAACCATTTTTTTTTTCACAGATTAATATATTGTATTTTTAATCATTAACTAATCAAAATAATTGTAATAGTTATACATTTCTAAAAAATTATTAAAAGTAATTAAAAAAAGTATTAAATAAGTACAATTCCTGTTATTAAAAAAACATAAAAATCAGTCATATTATAATTATACATAAATGTATATAAGTGTAATTAAATTCCAACAATTGAAGTTAAAAGTGTGATGCAGATTATATATTCTATTTCGTTTTCTGTCGTGGCGTAAATTACTAAAATTAATTTTTAGATGTGGCACAAATTACATACGTACTTAAATTTACCTATTGGTGGCCCAAATTACTAAATTATATAGGTAATAAAATTAGCACAAAATACTATCTCCCATAATATTATAATACGTTTCATGGCAATCTATATCTAAATATAATTTTAGGTTTAAATATATCTGATGCAGGCGATATTATAGTCTTATAGTTAAGTAGTAACGTACTTATTCAATTAGGTACACAAATTCTTGCTTACGGATACTTATATTACTATAACTATATTCGTTGTTAGTAAATTCTTAACAAATCCATTATAGTAATTGTACAGTTCTTATAAATTTATAAATACAATATTATATTCAATTTTACTTTTACTAATGTTTCCAATCTTTCATTCCAACTTCTAAATTCTAATGACTACTAACCACTAAGCTATACTATACCTAAACATATAAAAAAATTATTCAGTTCGGTATACGAGTACATATGTCCTGACAAAATACTAAACGTAAGAATTTAGTAAAATAAATAATAGTAATATTAATTAAAATTATAAAAATATTTAAAATTGTAATCTTATCTAAAAAAAATTCATTTCACTTAATATTTAACCATATTTATAATCATAATCAATATGAAAAGAACATAATTATGTACGACATTAATTGAAACTTTAAATTACATTTTTTAAAAGATTTAAATAATTTTAAAGATTAAAAGTTTTCTGTAATAATATATTCTTTTTAAAATAATCTTTCATACGAAAACAACAATTTAAATTTATTTTAAAGTAACACAAGTCAACATATTTAATTATGTATGATGTGAATAGCTATATTTAAAAAAATAAAGTAACTAGATACCATGTATACAGTAAACCAATGTAGATGTAAATAATTATTTTAATTTAATCACTTTACATTTAAAAAAAATATTATTTTATTAAGAATAAATATTCTAATTTTTAATTTTTGTTTTTAATTTTATTATATAATAATGTCTTAAAAAAAGCTATTTTTTATGTATGCGTCAGTCATCTTAAATTGATCACGATTCATGGGGAGGTTATACAAACAGTCTTATCAGATTAACCACTAATTTATTTTTCTTGTTTTTGCAATAAGTTTTTGTACACTATAATTATAGTCCACTAGAATATTTGTCAAAAAGTGCCATAAGCACGTATAATTAAGTACACATATAATTACGATTTAAACACAGAAAAATGTTTTGTAATCCCCCAAATAGACAAATTTTAAATCAGCCATTTGACATTTTAAAAACTCAATTATATAAAAACCCATGTTTTGATGATTAGCTAGCAATTAAAGAATAAACAGTAAATAATTATGTTAGAAAAATACTATTAAACCTTAATAGGTAAGAAAAAAATATTAGTTTACTTTTACTAATAATTTTATAATTACCTTAATGATATCATTAAAAAAAAATAATAAAATAGTGCATAATGAAGGAATCGCTTACTAAACTTATATACTTATATTATACATAGAATATTTAATTACCTACAATAATAATGAATATTAATATGTATTTAATTTATTTATTGATTTGTTGACACAGGTAATTAAATTAATTATTTACTTCCAGAGAACACGATTTAGACTGAACTCAATAAAATACCTATACCACATTCAAATGAAATAACTACTTCCCTGCGTTGTTAATAATGATTTATAAATTTAATTACAGTTTTTAGAATTCTAACTCTGAGAACTGTATAGTCTATACTATTTAAAATCGTTGTCCATAATAATTTATCATTGATATAATATGGTTCACAAATTTACAAATTTATGTATATGAAAACTAATATAGGGAATTGAATAATGTTCTATGTATAAAAATAAGTTTTAACTTTTAACACTTTCTTCAGTAGTAACACCTGCGTATTTTCAATAGCCCTGCACATGGGCGTAACTTAGGCAGTTTTTATAGGAGGGCAAACTTTATTTTATGTCGATATACCGTATACTTAAAAATATTTAGAGACTAAATATACTTAATCAGTGGAAACTGGAAAGCATAACCTTTATTGTAACATGTAAAATTAAATGACATGATGGAAAAAGCTTGATAAGATGGAATAGGAAGAAAAATGTTATAAATAAAGTAAATATGGTAAAATGAGCCAATCAAGTATTTTTCTAAATTCAAAGTTAAATGGACTTCACAATTTTCAGCAATATTAGTTTATAAAATTTACACGAATATTTCCTAATATTTTTAATTGGGCCTTTAAGTCATCGAAGTTAATATTGTTATTTGTAGTTGTACAAAGTTCTAAAATATCTTTATCCCTGTTGTCTCTAGTACTCCTGGACATTTTTTTTTAAATTTAAGTTATTCCACAAGTAAGACTTAAATCAGTTATACAACTTGTAATATTATATATATATATATTTACGTTTTTAGACCCAGGTGATAAACATGTTAGGATTAGTATACTGTTTCACACATCGTTCAAAACTCCCATCAAAAGCGACAAGGTTTTAAATAGACCCATGCGGTACAAGTACAAAACATTTCTTCCTATATATAAGTAAATATAACATATATACGATTTTTATTGTGTTCCGCTTAAAATTCCGAACAACCCTTTTACTGGGGTAAGTCATTGTTGACCGTATACACCATACATTAATAATATGAACACAAAAAGAACATGTTTTCGTACACAAATGCTTTGGTCACCGTAACAAATTTGGATAATCGTTTCGGAAACTAGGTCATTCGTTTCTCGTTCACGAAGTACATACTCGCATTCGGGGCTGATGTCGCACAAAGGGAGTGAAAGGGACAAACATTATACAAATAACGATACAATTGAATTTGTTTTACGACCAATGTACCTATATGTAGTATGTACATAAATAATATTTATATATAATACATTTTATTGTACATATAGGAAGGTACAATTCGAAAATTCTATTATTGTTGTGAATGTTGTGATACTCCACATGCACTGTAAGTGCACACTGTCCATATCCATCGGAAATCGTATATTGTGTTCACGGGGTTCGTTCAACGGAGAATTGACTGTAATACTGTATATTACCTAAATGGGCTCTGAAAAAAATTTTGAGTTTATCTTCTATCTTCCTCCCGGTTGTTACGATCGGCTGCGTGTAGACTGTCAATAAGAGGCTCAAGAGACCATTATTATGTGCATATATATATTATATAAATTAATATTATTATCACACGACGATGAGTACAGCAGACGGTAGATAAAAAAAAATACAACCATTAGCGTAATTATTATATAATATATTTCCTGAAGAAAGAAGTTTCTCACTAATTCAACATAATATAATTATTATATTTCCATTGCTAATGTTGTTTGTACACGTGTCGCATAATTATTGTTAATACGTTTACTGTATCATCGTGGTCATCTGTTTTATTAACGCAAACTTTCTATAAAATTTGTAATAAAATAATATTTAATACCATTTTGAAATCTAAGAATATTTGTATATTTTAATTTCTGATCGGAGTAATGAGTGAATTAATTTTACAGTGTCTTATGAAAAACAAAAAAAAAAAAAAACTAAGGAAGATGAGAATTTTTACACTAAACCAGTTTTTGATAAAATTTATTTTGGTGTAACTGAAAAATGAATAACCGTAAATTTAACAACGTAGTTAAACAATTTTAAATAATTTATAAATAATAACTATGTACTATGAAAATATATTTTTTTTTCTAGAACATAGGTACATAATAATTATGTATAATACAATATTACAATATCTGAAAGTTTGTTAATCTAAAATATAATGTAAATTAGATGATAAATTGAAGATTACTTATATAGATATTACTTATCAGTAAATCAATATGTTCAAAGTACCGAAATACTGGTTAAAACGTCGTCATACATATAAGTAATATAACAAATAATGCTTTAAATGTTAAACATTTTAACAGAATAGAATACTATATTAGTATATTATGATATATGTAAAATTTCAATGGAATTTTCTGGGAGGTGGAAATACTGGATAGTTGGAGGAATATAACCTCTATTTGTATTTTTTAATTTAGGCGATTTCTCACTTTTATATTAGAGCTATTATTATTATTGTGTACTAGTTAATACCTCTTTCCCCCGCAATAGCAAAATTAGTAATTGCATCATGTACACGGAACGGCAAAAAATACATATTTTCGGTCCTAACCTAGTAAAAATTTAAATTTTCGGACGTATTCAACCACAATATACTAACTTGCAATTAAACATAGAAATCTATTAATCTAAAATCTTAAATACCTAATCAATAAATTACTGTTATACAAAATTAAAGCTATTTCGTTGTTCATATCAGCTATGATGACATTTTAGGTAATTTAAGAAATTTAGAAGTATATAATATATTTTACTTACGCCTCGTATACGAATATTTTACATTCAATTTGGTTGTTTTCGTCCACTTGTGGATTCTGGTTGAAATCGTTTTCATTCAGTCCCAGCATCTTCATAGCTAGTCAAAAATAATAAATCATTAATACTGAATAAATAAAAGTAAATTTTATAATTCAGAAAGTATTATTAATGATATTAATGTGAACGTGAGTATTAATATTCCGGAATAATGCAATTATTCAAATATTAAAGATTATCTGTATTTATTATACTTATATAGTTTATTAAACTTCTTATTTTATTTGATGAGAATAATAAATAAATAATTATTATACAATTTGTAAGTCAACTGTATAGTCTATATTTATCAGCTATAATAACAACATTTAGAAGTGTAACAAAAAAAAAAAAATTAACAATAGTAATCAGGTATATCTTATCGGAATATAATTATAATCAATAAGCTTCATTAATAAGTTAATAACTGTAGACATTTATTTTATCAATTATCATGCTTATTTCGTACCGTAATGAATACGTCATTTATATTAATTCGAATTTTAAACGAGTGACAACTAAACAACTGCAGAAATCTGTTAAATTCTGACTATAGGTTTTGATAAAAATCCAAATTTCGATAGGTACCTATTTGTTAAATGCAGATAATATTATTGTTACATCTAATATAATATATTAATATATTCATATTGATACAATAATATAAATTTAAATATAGCGTATACCTATTTAATTTTAACTGTTAAGTGTGGGTATATTGACATGACTATAATATACCGAGTTATTCATATTTAAAGCAAGTATTATATTGAGTGAATTTATTACGAGCGTGTAATTACGAATACATTCATTCGCGACTGTAATGTCAATAGGCACTATAGTCGCTAGCATAGTATTCGATTTTCCTATAGCCATATCAATTGATTACACAAAGTGATTTCAATCGCCAAAAAGTAGCGAAAAAAGTAGGCTGGTCAACAGTAGTTTATTCACGAGCAAGCAGATAATGTTCACGCGCGGCTCGCAGGCGACTTGGTCATTGAGCGAGTTTAGTAGTACCAAACTGACTCAACAGCGACTTGTAAATAGTGTTATTGGCTCAATCTAATGTACTACTACCAATTTTCAAAAAGATTAATATTCAACCTTTTTCATTATTGCGTAGTTATTCGTGTACTCACCACTGGAATATTGACTCAGATCAATCGTACCCTTATTTAAAAAGTCTACTCCTTTAAAAACATTTGTTAAATGATCGTTGTTGAATAGTATTGGTGGTTTGCCACGGTTATTCCGGAAATGTATTATGTCTTTCACTTGGTGTACGAGAAATTCTATTGGGTCTTTAGGTTCGTGTATTAGCAATGTACTGGTTAAATGGTTCACTAAGGGCATTACATGTTTTTCTTCTAAATATAGTTCTGCTTTAATTTTACTTCTATTTTCTAAAACCGTGTCTTCATTCTAAAAAATATAACATAATCTATAAATAATAAGAAAATACAATTTTATTTATTAATTATAACTATATTATTCTGTGGTTTTCATAGTAATAATAATAAATTAATATACCAGGATTTGATGTGACGTTTTATTCTAAATCACATACTAAATTCTATATTAAGTGGAAGCACGTGCCAACGTTTATTTTTATAATGATTATTCAATAAATAAATATAAGATATAAAATATAATATAAAATAAAATATAAAATTAATTTACTATTACAATTTTTAGTATACCTATTTAATCATTAAATAAAAAGTAAAGAACATAATAATTAAGTACAAGTGTCGTAATCACTCACGTTTAGAAGAATCTGTTTTTATCTGTTTTTATCTTTTATTTTTAATATTTAAGTTAACTGACCAATAATAATATAATAATTATAATATTATCAATAAAAACATTATTATTTAGGGCTTCATGTAGACTCTCTTTAATATTTCAACTTTTAATTTTGAGGTAAGTTAAAAGTTTACCCTTAAAAGTTTTATAAAAAAACTTAGTATAAGATGGAAAAACCATTTTATACTGACAGTAAAGATATGAAAAAATATTATATATGAATTAGTAAGTAATATAAAGAAATATTTAGAATTTTGAAATTGCAGTTTGGAATGTCCGAATGTGTAGGCATCTTCGTACTCGTATTTTTTATAATACATAGTTTCGACGAAAATAATTATTGTTGCCTCCGGCGACACGGACGAATAACGCATTGAAATAGATCTTTGAAATTACACATAATAATATTATACATTCAATGATAAACAATAATGTAGTGCGTGTCAGATGAGACGAAATCTATTCTCGAGTGTATTTAATATTTAAACCTAATGAGTACACTTTTGGTAATTTAATTGCAAATCATGTGGAATGGAACGAGAAAAATTTCTTAGAAACCCATGTTTATTTCTATGTGATACATCAGACTGAAAATATACACCACTTAGAAAAAAAATGTAATTACCGTAAGATATAAATAATGATAAACACTACATCGGCAATGGTTTGTTTTGCTTAAAAAAGCATTTTTGGATTCGGAGACCATTTGCACGAGATCCCGATGAATTAGATTCACATTATTCTTTTTCTTTTTTCTTTTTTTTTTTTGAACAGGTCTGAAGCGTATGTATGCTATATGTTTATTATTTTTTATTATATGTAGGTGGATGTTCCGCAATTAAAACGGTCTGCAGAGACAGAGGACGAGATTTTTATCTCTCTGAAAACCCCGTCGCTTTCTAGTTTCCACACACTGTGCAACTAATCGCTGTGACTAAACACTCTTATGTCACTCAATAATTATATAAAATATTTCAACGATTAAAAAAATACATACACATAATGCATATACCGTCAGTATAATATATTGCACACACACTTATTATAATATACGATTTGTACAGGCAATTTATAAATACGTATGGTGTTAATAATAATAATAACCGCATCGAATTTTTTTTATTAATATTCTAATAATATTATATCGTCTTTGTCACTTATAGGTAAACAAATACGTACGCCAAGCAAAGAGTCCATCGAAAACTTCAGATGTCTGGCGGATAAAGTTCGAGAGATTTATACTGCTTGAGACGTGACACGTTCCTATGTGCAGTACAGGTTTGTATGATATTATAAATGTGTGGTGCGAATGTGCAGCGAACAAAACGAAAACCGCGAGTATTGCGTTGCGATATTATAATATTATAATATATTGTAAATAATATTATGTTTCTTCGGATCTGCAGTAAAATTAATCGTCGCGATATTATATTTTATGTATGTTGTAATAATGATATCGTCCTGGAGACGGCGGCGCACTTACAAATATATAAAATATATATTGTATACATATATAATACGACATACCATACGTTATTGCGATGTGTGTGTGTGTGTGTAATAATATTATTATATGCCATGTACGCGCATATTGTACGAGACGACGTGTCTACTATTTTTTTTTCCACACTGTTCGTGTCGCCAACAAATAAATTTATTGCGACTATCCGTTATATGTATATGATTGTAGAAATATTATGATAAACAGCGCCGGAACGGAATGCGGCGGCGGATTGCGGGGACATCGTTACAGACATTATTACAAGGGGATAGTGTGAAAAAGTGTAAACTTAAAAAAAAAAAAGCCAACACGAAATTTTCCCCTCATTGTCGTCGCCGATATTGTGTATAGGTTCTCATAACGCGCGTAGTAGTATATGGGAACTGAGGTTTTCGGTTGCGATTCCGTCGAAGGAAATACTAATATATATTATGTGTGTACACGACACAACACACGTGCTCTGGGAATATTTTCCCTAGGTTTTGTACAAGAATCTCGTAAAAAAAATGTTGAATTGTTTATTTAAAAACCCGTGTTCACTTCGAAGTCAAATATTTTTTTTATAAACCTGCGACTTCTTAATTTCTTATATGCGAGATTATAAATATAATATACACAAACCACATAAAATACATTTTACAGAAGACTTTCTTAAGCGTATTTACTATTTTGGTATACCTATGTCCTATATACATAACTACATAAGTAGTTAATAACTGTGTTATTTATGTATGAATCACATTTTTTTTATAAATATTAAGTACCCGTTTTATTGTTTTAATGAAATTATAACCAGCCGCTTTCTACTGTGAATTTTTTTCGAATGCACGGATTTTATTATTTAAATTTTAAAGACATACGATGATACACACTCCAATAGTTCAATGTGGGCAATCATCACTGAACAATAGTCAATAATAATAAATATTACACGTATTTAGTTTATTGTTTTTTTTTTACTGTTTCATGTTTATTCTACTTATTTAATAGGTATATTATGTAAAATGAGACATAAGTATATATTATATATTCTCCGATGCCTGTTAGGAAAACCTTTGTATTTTGAGATTAATTGTATGATACATATTACCTCCATCAATTTATAATAGTAATAATGAAAATTGCAGACACTTAAATAGAACATCAGGTATATAGTTCGACAATTTAAAATTAAAATGCTTGGTAAGTGCATATTAGATGACCGAAATTAAATATTATGTTTATTAGGTTTATTTCGAATTTACTTTGCGAGTGTTGTCAGTTTTAGGTATAATATAAAAAATGGAATAATATATTGTCTATTTCCATAAAAAATCAATAAGACGTATTAATGGTCTTAAAATAAAGTAAATTATAAAGTTCACGCATAAAGAGCAATAGATTATCGAAACATGATATATTTCCACGGAGACAAAACCCTATAATAGTATAATTAATAATAATTATAAATTGATAGTTGGAACTCCATACTACAGCCTATATAGTCGTTATCATATAACAGAGTATACGGCATGATTGACTACTAATAATAGTTACTCCGACATTAAATAACGTGATTTTGTTGCCGTTCATTATTATATGGTAATGGTATAATACTATAATATATTATTAAATTATGTTATTTTGTTTCATTGAAATAACAATAAATTACCCTTATACATGTACACGCGTGTGTATATGATTTAAAGGGCTCATCAAAATAGGCTTTAACTTGAACATAATGGTTTTTATTTTTTACCCGTCAAGCACATCTATATTCTATAGTATTGAGTAGGTCTATAATACCAGTGGTCTTCAACCTTTTTTGACACGCGACCCATTTTTATGGTTATAATAAAGACTCATCATGGTGGATCAAATAAGTGAAAAAATATCTCAACAAATAATCAAATTGAAAGTACTATATATAATATAATACCTAATCAATTTTACTAGGAAATTAAATTGGAATCAATTTGAACATAAAATGCCTAAAATTGAATTATACCAGCTATTAATCGTGTATTATGTTACAATTAATATTTTGTATACTTATACGAAAATGCTCAAATTATAATATAATATACAATATTAAATTATAACAATAATAATTATACCTATTTAATTATAATACTATATATACTACCTATGTTATGTGCGTTTATTGACTCGTAAGTCGCTTATTAGTTGATTATACCGCGGTTACCACACTGCTAGTCTTTACAAATAGGTATAGTTAATCAAGTCAAAATATAAGAAATTTTACCAATAGGATGAATTAAGTTTAATTTTGATCACAGCTGTTTTAATTGACTTGATTATATATATATAATATATATGTTATGACATTATGCTTTATGGAATTGCCATCAAACGGTTGGTTTCCAAAGCCATTGCTTTCGTCAAAATCACTGCACTTTAAAACAACACTACTCGTTTAACGACAAACGTTAAAACAATATTTATTAATATCGTATTTTGGGTTGATGATATAATATATTGTATATAGTTTTCACGCATTAATCAGCTAGACGCGAGCGCGCGCGCCTGTGTATTTCGATTAGCAGCTTACGTCATTTATAAACACATAATATATAATACAGGACCGTGGTGTGAACCGCCACGCTGTCATTAGTTATATTGCTAGAACAAAACTTTTGGCCCCGTCTCCCGTGGGAGCGGAACAGTTGATTCGTCGTTATTATTATTATTATTATCAGACTAGATTATTATTATTATTATTATATGGGATCCGGTACAAGCGGCGCGGGAGAGCGGATATTTAGTGTGTGTTTAATATATATATATATATATGTGTGTGTATTAATTCGGTGGCGGCATGTACGCAGACGACACACATCTGCAACGATTTTGGTTTAAATGAATGAAAAAATTAATAGGAGATTACATAAGTGTAAAAATAAAAAAATCGGGTCAGTCGTCTAGTCGTAAATCTTACATACGTTCGCCTTTGCAATTTTACAACGTGTGACCAAAAGTGTTTAAAATTTGCACAAGAAAAAAAACATATATATATATATTCTATAATCCACGTGGTATATAAAACGAACGGATGATGAAACCTAATAAAATATAATATAATGTATTGCTTATACCTACTATAGTTGCATTGAATATGGTTTAAAAAAAAAAACCGGAGAATTCACTCAGTTGTAGGTATATAGTAAGTACCTCGTCGTTAAGTGAGCCACTATATAATGATTGTTCAGTTAAATTTGAATTCGATGATTTCATTGATTGATCATTACAAATGAAAAACGATTCCGATCGGAAACTAATTATTTTAAAAAACATCATGTACAATTTAATATTATATTATTAATTACTATAATATTATATAATATATTAATGTTATTAATTTATTCGTCAATAATTCAATATACTAACGTACCGTGACGTTCTGAATGAATCACTAATTTTCAATTTCGCTATGCATAGAAAACAATAATATAAATAATAGTGGAATGTTTTAAATACGTACTTAATTTTCTATTGTTATACCTAATATTCCAGTATAACAATTTAATAACTTCTCATTAAAATAGTATTTTAAATAAATAATAAAAACTACCTTTTTTAAGCCCTGGTATGATTGTAGGAACAATTGGAAATTATAACGTTCATTGCAAACGGTCAAAATGCATCTGAAATATGAATCATGATTGTGATCACTTTTTATGTACCTATAGTGATTAATAAAACAATCTTGGTTAATCTCAAGTATTCTGTCCACTTCTTAACCCATGTATCAATTGTGCGCATTATCTAAAATGTTATAAAATAATATTATTAATAATTATACTATCACGAAACTATGAAAACTATTATTATTATAAAATACCAAAATAACTATATAATTTAAATATTAAATACAAAAGGTACCTATACAAAGTGTTTTTTTTAAGGTAACGCCGTAACACAAAATATTTCTGTCCAATGATCTAACAGGGTTTTTGAGAGGAGATGAGAAATACAGAAATACACATTAACACATTTTTCAATGATTTTTAAATATTTTGTCCTATCCATATGTGCGTGCGCGATACAACTTTAGTTTTTTTTTTAATAACAACAGGTATTTCAGACACCTGTAAACTTAAATAGAAGGTTTTAATTTTAATTATTGTCGTATAGTTTTGATACTTTAGTTTATCAACCTTTGGCGTGCTAACACAAGTCATGACGCTCGAAAAGAAACGTTGTCTGGAAGCATTTAATGTGCCTGAACGCTACAATGTAAAACGAAACCATTTAGGTCCATCGCAGTTACATAAGATCATTCAGACTGCACAAAACCCTAGTAGACCCGAATGCTCTTGATAAAAATGTAGTTTGTACATAAAATTGGTACAGAAAATGTATACGATTAATTGAATATTTAATTTAAAAAAAAAAAATTGTTTATTAATACTTAATAGACGGGTCGTTTGCAATCGTTATGAAGTAATCTGAGTAATCATATTGATGAGAAGAAAGCTGATTAGAAATAATGAATACATTACGTTTTGTTTATAATTATTAAAAATATAGGTTTTTTTCAACTCTCAGTAATGTTGTATTTTAACGTGGGAATATTGACGATTTAAAATTTATATGGATATTTGAATAATCGTGGATCAGTGATTTCTATAACAATTAACAAGCGTAATAATACTCGTATTATAAAATTATAATAGGCTCATATTATTATACATAATATACAAAAAACAAATTTAATATTCTTACTACCTCTTTCAAAGAATACAAACCTATAATACACATACGTTATAATTTGTGACAACTGGTGATATTTAAAACGATTGAATATTTATATTTAACATTAATTAACAAAATTATTAGACACTTCAATCTTGAAATTTTTTATGGCTATAGGAATAATAATAATTTAAAATTGTTATATAATATCATGATGTTATATATAGTCAATGCTTGTTAGATTTACATGATATTATACCGTAATCTACACTTGTACCTGAATATGGTCGAAAAAATTTTTTTTCCATTTACCTATTTGCTATAATGATGTTATAATTAAATATTATTGTGTATACAAAATTCAATAGTCTTATGTACAATTTAAATTAAGTTTATTATTGTCATGATTTGTGACTGACGCAGTAACTATTATACGAATATGATATGCATTTATAAATAAGATTAACAATAAATATTATGACGTTAAAGGTCAAGTAACGTTATAGTTATATATATATATAAAGGGTAAATAATAAATATGTTGAACGTTATATTATATTACCGTAAATTGACACACGATTTACTTTTCGGTATAATACTATATTACTATATATTAATAATATATCGTACGTAGTAATAATATTTATTAGTTTACAACATTTTGAAAGAAATATTAAAGGACGTGGTTCCATATGTAGAGGATAACGCCATAACAGCAACCCTTTTGTGACCTAATTACCTAAATACAGGGGTTGGCCCATATATAATACATTATATATATATAAATTATATTTATTATACGGTGTTTTGCCGTATTGGTGTCTATAATAATTATTACGATCGTATAATATAATGTCCATCCTAAACGATTTTCAGAAGAAATAACGGTTCACAACCCAGGCACATAAAACTGTAACTATATTCCAGAACACATTTTATGTCTTACGTATTGTACCCTAAGCCTATCGGATTTCAAAAATTAAGTATAAGATTTTTTTTTTCACTTGACTTTCTATAAAATTAACAAATTATCTTTCATTTGTTCCCTATATATTCTCAATATCTATCTATCTATGTATATATTATATAGATTATTATATATAGCATTCTAATAAATCTAATTGATCTTTTGCCGTTATAAAATATGAACCATTTCGTAAATGGTTATTATCAGGGCTCGGGACTTATAGCACTTAAAATCTTTAAAATAAGCGCTTAAAAACATTATTATAAGCACTCAAATCAGCATTTAAAAAACTTAAATTTGAGCAAAACTATTGAATCAAAAAAAAAAAATTGTTTACATGATAAAATAGGTACTAGAAATAATTTGTAACAGTGCTAAATATAATATAATTAAATATTACAAAAAATATTGAAACAAAATGATTGAGAAAAGTTTCTAACTAAAACATCAAAAAAAAAAAAATAAATCTTTATATTAATAAAAAATCAAACTTTACTTTCGAGACATTTTGCCTTATTATCTATAGATTTTTCCAGGAATTTTTAGAAAAAACTATAAAAAGTAAAAAAACTGGTCAAAAAAGCAAAAATTATCACAAAAACTGAAAAAAGCACTTTCAAATTTCATTATTGAACGTGTTGTAACATGACATACACTTCCATAGCACTCTGCAACATTTTAAGTCAAACCATAAAAATAAGCAAATGCTTTAAGTCCTGAGCCCTGGTTATTATTATTTATTAACTATTTTCCAAGACTCGACATTAGGACAATACGTGCAATACAGACCTCTGAAAAGAACAACCATAATAAAACAATCATCGTAATCCTGCTAGTCGTTTAGAAGATCTGCACATTTTTATAAGCATAATATTATGATACTCGCAATCAATGATCAAAATGACACCTATATAATATTATACAATATACATACATAATATATATTATGTATGAAGATATAATATATCAATATTAAAATATAATGGTGTTTTATGTGATGACCACCACATATTATTGAATATGTGAATGCGTCAAAGTGCCAAACTTATGATATTCACCAAAATATCTCAAATATACTACAGAAGCTCACTCACGGTCGTCAGACACTACATAATACGTAATTTATGACTATATTATAGGAAGTATGCTAGTATACCTACTGCAGCAAAAAAAAAACAAAACAAACAACTTTGATGTAAAATAATGATACGTTTGAAACTGCGTGTATTATTTTCATCCGACAATAATAAAAATCTTACACCCAATAGTATTTACTGTGGAAAGAAAACAAAGATGGAAAAGAAATTGCACGAGTACGCACAGACAAAACCGCAATAGCTCAATTATACCGTCGGTCCGTTCCGAATCGTTTGCTCGGTTAGAACGAAAGACGTACATAATCGTACCAAATTAAAGGTCCCAAACCAGACGATATTTAATTGAATGAATAGGTGGATTGCACTATTCGCACTACATTTTTTTCACACCATTATCGGTCGATCGCGTTCATAATCTAGGTATAGCTTACCTTTGAACAAAAAAAAATATGGAAATAAAAATGTGTATGCGAATCGCCGTTACACCTCAGTGCCACAAAGATATTTTTCAGTAACCACTGGTCACTGCAATTATAAAGGTGACTTTACATTCCACCGTAATATATAATATATGAACCATGGTTTCGACAAGAAATCATTTCGAAATATATGTTAATTTTTTTGTTCATTAAAAATCTGATGGAGTTATTCAAGTGATTGTGTATTTATGTAAGTTATGGTAATTGGTTTAACGTATTTCTTTGAGTATAATTTTACTTTAGTACTCTAAATTCTTTTATTAATAATATACCAATATATATTATACATGGTGTTTACTTATAAATATTGAAGTATAATATCGCTTATTTACTGCAAGATTCATTCAATTATAAATATTTTTTCAGATTTCACAGTTCGTAATTATGTTGGAGAACTAAAGTGTCACCTTCAACTTGATTACTTAACCTATAAACCATACAGTTATAATATATTATAAATATGTTGTGTAATTAAAGTTTTACAAAAAAACAGGATTAAACATTAAAAATTCAAAAGGGAATACAAAAGTCTAAAACAAACCGGTAAATTTTAGTTGCGTCTAAAAAAAAAGGTCTCGATAATAATATACGTAAGTTGTGGCCCATGTTTCTGTTATGTTAATTGCGTCCGACGGAAAACTTGATACTATTATTTATTGTATTACAACTGTAGAGGAATACAACAAACACATGTTAGTTAACCGATAACCTTTCGAGTGCACAAATAAGTTGGTTAATTTTTTTAAATTTAAAATGGATGTTATAAATAGTGATTTAAACAATACCATGAAAAGTGAAAAAAATAAAACATTAAAATTGATTGGCGGTCATAAATTTGATTTTTCATAAGTTTTTAAAAAATGATATTGAACGTTGGTGTTGCACCGTCAAAACATGTAAGTGTTTTGCAAAATTGAATAGTCTTAATTCTATAATTGAAAGTTTTAATGAACATAATCATGAACCATTACCAGAAAATATTTTAACTAGACAAAAACAGTAACAATTTAAAACAAAAAGCAGTTGATGACATGTTTATTAGACCTCACGTTTGTTTGGATGACTGTAAAAACGTGCGTATACGCATACGCATATACCTAAATACTTTAATGTCCTATTGATTAATATATAAGGGCCAAGGCCCAAGGGGTGGGTACACTGATACACGCAAATATTTTTAAAAAGAAGGGTTTTCCACCTCCCACGTCCCTTCTCAAATCAAACTTTGATCACTATAGAAACTTTGAATTTAAAGAGTAGCTCACTACTTGTTTTATACCTGCTAGTTTAATAAGACTGAGAATCTCTGAAATCCGTGCATTATACATATTATTATGAGCACGTATGTCGTACCATAATTCATAGACTTTTTTCATAGATTCTTGTGCAGATCGTTTTGTGACTGTATACTCGTGTGGTTTACTGGTTTGCTGCATATACATGCTTATATTATAAATCGTATGTAACTACAATATTATGCATAATTAATATTAAAATACAGTTATGAAAAATGCGGATATTAATACAGAAATACGATTTATAATGCACTCCGGTGTGTTGTTAATTTGTTATGAAAGACACCCGAAAAGTTTTCAATGAAAATAAAATTAACATAGGTAGGTTACGCATTTATCTATAAAAGACTATTGTACTGTAGACTAAGTAAAAACGTATCTTCAACGATTAGAAAATAAGCACTGTCAATAATAAGGGTTGAATATTATATTGGCATTTTTTTGATTATTAAACAAAATATGATAAACCCAAATATCAACAAATATCGTCTGCCTATCAAAAAAAATGCCACTCGTCCGGTTCGATGGCCTCCTCCCCATTCGCCATAAAAAAAATACGTTTCTGTATCTACGTACTTAAAAACATAGCGTCGGCCGGGCGTGCGCGCATAAACATAAAAATTGTCAACGTTAATATTTATAAATGTATAATAATATAAAGTATAGACCGTCAGAATCTGTATATTGTAACGGATATATATCATCATATTATATAGTATGATATGATATACGCTGCAGAGCGTGTTTTGGCCGGCGAGAGTATACACATCCCCTCGGTTGTGTAATGACGACAGGGCCCTTGGAAATTGAAGTGTCGTTTGATGGGTCACTTAACGCGTTGATCATAACCGTGGTGCACGTATAATGTTAATAATATTATTATTATTGACAAACCGTGATTTGTGTGCTCACTGCTCATACATCACCACCGAAAGTCGTAACAATATGTAATAGTAATAATAATATCATGTGCTCGAACCTATTCAAGATCGCCGCCCGCTGCACTGCTGCAGGCGGCGGGTGAGTGCACATACATATAATATTATATGTATACGGGTAATGGGTCCCCATGCGTATATGTATACGCTTCCGACGTAATAATAATATAATATAAAATATATTAATATCGACTTTATCAACATTTGAGCCAATTAACGCGCGCGTATTCGACCGAAAGTGTATACCGTGTACGTCATGTGCACATGACGTTTATGATGTACGACGGTCTCGACCTTTTAAAAACTATTTTTTATTATTTATTTTGTTTTTTGTTTCATTATGTGCGGTGACGATAGACCGACGACGTGCACCGATTTGAATACGGCTCTCTTGGCCTCCCCCGTGCACATGATATATTTATTGTATACCGTAATACACAGCTGATACGATACGTTTATTATGTATACGGCTCAACGTGTCACAACACGAGGTGCGCGTAAAATAAAAAATATATTTTATACACCGTGGGACTGCGGTCTGACGATTATTTACGATCGACGTATGTGCGCGACAAGTGGGAGTGACGTTTTTGTACTTTTATATTATATTATATATATATATATATATGTATGTACAATACTGTACATTTGTACATACGAAAGACTGAAAAAGACCGATTCAGTACTTCAAGTGCGCAGAGTAACGATTATTATACTATTATTACGTACCGAAACGGTTTTTTTTTGTCTTTGACGATTATTATATTACCGAAACGGGTTTTTTTTTGTCTCTGACGATTATTTTATCACCGAAACGGTTTTTTCCAGACGATTATTTTCATTTTACTGCCAAAACTTAGGTCTGTCTTGAACTTCTACATTTATATATTATATACAGCAGTTATAAAATACATTATAATTGTAATATACCTAACTCCAGTTGTAGCTCAATATATTATTATGTATAATGTATGTGATGAGTGATGACACTCAAAAACTAATGTATTTTTTTATATATTTTGTTGACGATTCTTACTTTTGTAAATTTTTCATAATTTTCATATTTATATAGTAGGATGATAATATTTGAAACGTAAAAATGTATTTAAATTATTATAAAATATTTAATATTTTTTTTTATAGAAATCTTAATTTTTTTTTTTTTATACCTTTTTTAGTTTCATATAATAATTGCATACATATATATTAGTTTTACATAATAGCTACACACTATCGTGTTTATTGTTATAATATTTTTATTTACATATTTACATGCGCATAACTATTTTTATTCATATTTTATGAAATTTGAATGTATTTTGCATGCGAATTTCATGATCTTCAAAGCAATAATTATTGAGTTTTAGTACTCTATTACTATTGTGGTGAATTGCAGTGTTAACAAAGGACAACGAGCATGGTTCCTGTTCCATGAACCGTGTATGGTCACTAGTACATCGTAAAACAGTGAAAATGCTAGATATCAGTGTATCACATAAACCTTATATACGGAACCACCAGCAGTGCAAGCGTCGCAGATACTGCTGTGCCGCTGTGGTTTTTGACACTTCCTCTGCGAATACGCCGCTCGTGCAATGATATTACAATTATAAATAATAAATCAAATATAACAGTATTACTTTAGGTCGTAATGTGATATTATATAAATTACTGGTGAGTGATAGTAATTATAGATTATTAACATTTTTGATATTGATAGACCACAATTTGTGCACTGATCAAATTACTAAAATGTGTGTAAAGTATTTTCGCTAGGTATATAGACGTATATAAGTTATCTGTTTGAACTCGACAAACTGAAAAAATCCACTTAAAATATAATAAACAGGCATTTTGATTAAATAATACATCACTATGATAAATATTAAATTCCTGCATAAAAATCCACTAGAAAAATTGATATAAACATGTAGGTTTTTTACTAGCAGGAGCACTCTAATTTCAATGAAAAACTAAGGGTTCTGAAGTCTATTATGTTATCTTATGATTATTGATACTTATTACTATTTAAATCTAAATTAATATGAAACAGTTCTGGTTCTACTTTTAAAATTGGGGGTTCTAAGCATACCCAAGTCCCCCTCCCAAAAAAATTGCGCCTATATTTACCGACTAACATTGGTAAGTTTTAGGATGTGCAAGACAGTTTTGTTAAATTTCAATTGATAATATGATTAATACTATTAAAAATGTAAAACAAAATAATCTGGAAAGTATAATGTAGTTTCAATTCCTATAAATTTCTTTCATAATAAATAATTACGATTATGTATAAATTGTAAATTTGTAACTGTAAGATATGTAAATGACATGAAGACAAAGTTACTCATTAGTCATTAGTCATTGATCTACATTTCATTCAATTATTGTATTTATTAGTTTCATAAAATCGCGATTTCAGTTAAAAACTAATTGCTTAAAATAACCACCGATAAAATGATGGCAGTAAAACAGATAAGAGTCCATAAATTAGTTTTAATAAAAGGTTAGTATTGGAAATTAATTTGAAATAAAAAGGTTTGTAATGAAATTTAGCAATATTGTAAACAGTTATAAACCATAATTTGTTGATCTTTTTATATTACGTCTGGAATTTAAGTATTTAACAAATAAGAAATACTTTAAAATTTTAATAATCTGAATGTGACAGTGTGATACAGTTTTGTAATAATTAAATGTTTTCTTTATTTAAATACAACCGCACCAAAAGTTATAACATAATAGATGTTTATTTCAAAACCAAAATATCTAAATCAAATACAATGAAAGTGAAATTAATAAAATATTCTACAAATTTTATTGTATTTGTTTTAAATTTTAATTTCATTTAATACCTACTTGATATAATAAAATAATCGCAATTTATGTTATGGTAAAAGTTGCTTAAGTGCCAGTGTATGTATATGCAAAAATTATGTGTTTTGAAAAGTATTGGCAGTATTGCATGCGAACCTAAAATTATTTAGTATGCAATATTTATACGCCTTGTACGAACTTACTTTTCGCGTTGCCTATATTGAACTCCTTAAAAAATAGACTGCAACCCTTTGTATAAATATTCAAATACGTACTAATAATTCATTAATAATCATTACTGTCGAATTAAAATATTTATAAATTTTCCAATATACAATAAATAATAATATGATTATCTGAAAGCTTAGCTAGTAACTACAAATTCAGGAAATCTAATATTTTTTTTTTATTTTTCTAATTCTAGTTTCTATACATGACAAAGGATTAAGAATTTGTTTACGTTTTATTTCATTTCTGTTGTATCTGATAATTAATACTAACAATAACAAAACACGTGAGTTTAGTCCAATGTTTTAAAATCTTTGTTTGTTTTATTGCTCTATTGTTTCTAGCATATGATATCTTAGTAGTTAGTGTTTACAATGTTTACATAATGGCTAAATATTTTGAAAGATATTGGTTCATATCGGAGAACATATATATGGTCATATAAAATAATATATTCGTTTAATTTAATTAATAATCTTAAAATTGTCTTCCGAAATATTAGGAATCAATATGATGAATATGAAAGCAATAACATGAAAAGGGCTATTAAATAGGTAATAATGAAGACTATAAATTGACTAGGTAATAGTTTTCATGAATTAAGCACAAAAGAATTATTTAAAAATTAAAATAAATATTTTTTATTTAATAATCGATCAACTATGTAATGATTTAATACATAGAATTAATATTTATATTAGTGAGAGGAATTGTTTTAAATTATTATGAACTTAGTCCACATTAAACGTTATTTTGATAAACAAAGATGTAAACAATACATAAAATGGATGACTACATTTCCCGACATTATTCTATTTCACCGTAATAATCTATTATAGGTGCATTTCATTGATCGCAAATAAAAAAAAAATAAATAAAATAAACACGAAAATATCAATTGACTAGTTACATATTATTCATTCGTATTTCCATAATGCTAGAATATGATATATTGGTACTTAAATATAACGTTTTATGTATAATTTATAGACTGAAAGGTAATAAATCATTATTTAGAAACATGACATTATGTATAAATCACTATCTATTTGTAGTTTGTACTGGTCTCCTAGACACTGATGATATGATGCGAACATTATTATTGTTAACAAAAGCTAAAACTGTATTTAAAATTTAAAATAATAATATTATAACTTCGATTATATTATACGTTGAGCCCGTTGAGGTAATAAATCCAGTATATTAATTCTAATTACTTGAAATTTTAATCAAATTTGACATACATTTGGTTTTTTTTAAAGATCTTTAACAAACAGCTAAACTCTTAAACGAAATTGAATTAAGTTTTCTAAGTATTATATTTTCAGCTATTTCCAAAAGTACCAAATAGATTTAATTTGCTATCAAAAACCATCCACAACATCAAAAATATAATAATTTTTTTATTGCTCTGATGACAGAGTGACAGACACAAAAAATATAATAATAAGAATTACATCAATGTAATACTAATACATTTATCGCTTCGCACAAAATAAAATATAGTAGGTACCTATATTAAATTATACCAAATAGTTTTTATCGATTTATCGTAGATTTAATGTATCCTATTATTTAATTTTAATTATT
Organism: Rhopalosiphum padi; assembly: GCF_020882245.1. Lineage (NCBI taxonomy): Eukaryota > Metazoa > Arthropoda > Insecta > Hemiptera > Aphididae > Rhopalosiphum > Rhopalosiphum padi. The sequence continues at coordinate 63,981,183 of NC_083598.1, read as the reverse complement.
AAACTAACAGTAGGTATTCGTTTTTAAAATTGATGGTCAATTGTTTTAAGCGTTTTAAATCATTTCGCTGTTTATAAGACAACACCTTTTAATATAAATATAAATAAAAAACATTAATTACAATTTTTTCAAGAACTTTGATATAATATTTATACATTATAATAATGTATAACTAAAATATCTAATTTTAAATGTATGTCATAGTATACTTAATACAAAATTATTTTGTTTCTTAATATTTCATTTATCTAATAATGATAGACAGTATAATTACTTTTATTATGAATTAAATGCTTATGGTTTAAATAAAATGGAATATGACTAGGTATTTTAAATACAATTATATATATACATATATACATATATTAAACGTATACTATTAATATTATTAATCATAATAATAGTAGTAAAATTATATATAAGTCGAAAATATAAATTAACTTTTATATAACATAAAAGTATATTTTTTTTTTTGTAACATTTTTATTATAATAAATTATAAATAATCTATGAAATATTATAACCTACTTATATCTTTGGTATGACAATTTTGAGATTTTTATTTTTATTACATGTCAGCCGTCAAGGATGTATATAAGTTATTTATTTCTTTACAAATTATAAAATAAATTAAATACAAATAACTCGACGTACAATTATGGGTCAAATAATTCACTTAATGAACATTTAATTCTTATATTGCTTCATAATATCTAAAAACAAATAAAGAATTGTAAATAAGTAGAACAAATAGATACATAAATAAATTTCTGTAGATAAATATTTTTAATTTACGAAAAATAATAAATATATTTGGCACATTAGCACTTTAAATGTTATATAAAACAGCGAGTGAGTACATAATTGAGAGTATTTATATGAGAATATTGATCTTGATATAAATTTATCTAATCTTTCATCAAACTATAATAGATTTAATAATTGTAAATAATTTAAGACTAAATAATTAATGAGTAATAATTAATAATTGTATGTTCCATAGTGCATAGAGAAAATTGATAAAAAAAATATTAGCCATTTGTATACATCGCGATATTTTATAAATAGGCAATTTTAGAACAAATATTTGATATAATAATAATAAATGAACTCATGGTTATCAGTTACCTTTTTAAAATCAAAAAAATTGTAGAAAAAACTACTATATCTAATCATAAATAATATCAAAAATATATGTATTTTAATTTTAATGACGAATGCGAAATTTTATACTATAATATTTGATATTCCAAATTTCCAATATTACTGTGAGTAAAGACATTTAAGATATTAAAATGTGTTTTAATAATCTAACCTCAAACGGCTCAATCACCTAATATAATTAATAAATGTCGTTATCTTCATCCATCATAATCATTTTAAAGGTATTGTAAAATATTTTTCATTAACCTTGACTTTATGGGTGAAGATTGTAGGTTATAAGATCAACAAGTCAATTGATTTAATTATATAATTTAATATTGAAACTATTATCTGTGATCAAATGATTATTGGTAGGTTTCCCGTGATCCGATCCATACATTTTTAATTAAGTAAATATTAAATACCTATTAAAATAAGTGAATTTGAAAATAATACAATTAACTTAGTACAACGATAATATTTACTATATTTTCTAATTGGTAATAGATTAATTAAATTAAATATGTAAATCAAAAGCCTAAAGTGATGGTCTTATGAAAGTTAAAAAATTGAATGTACCGAACACAAATGAAAAAGTATGGAAATGATAAGTCTATGTAAGATGTCATCTAATAATTTATAATAGTAGCATAATATGAGTATAGAACGTTTTTAGAATAATACAAAACTTATCTCACCGTTTATCAGTAGATTCTTCCACTTTGAAGAATGTTAAAGTAGCCATAGTTAATGAAACCATCAATAATATTAGTTGAATTTGTATTCCAAAATAATTGCTATAGTAAAAACTTAGAGCAGCTGCTATTGACTAAAAGACAATATTATAGATATTATTTATAAACGTTACAGGTTACAAGTAATAAAATTATTAAATAAAAACCAAGTACCTGCATGAAATTGAACAAGGCCATGGGTGGAGCACTATTTTCAGAATATTTCAGTCCAACTATATTATAAAGTTGAGTATTGAAACAACTATCGCCAAAACCCAAAAGAAAACTGCATAAAATTGCTAGATACTGGCTAAAATTGTAATCAACTATGTATGTACTTACCACTTATTATACATAAATATCTTATAATAATATAATAATAATGTATAGTAAAAAAATGTTTATAAATTACTTGGGATTAATAAATGATTTGGCAGTTGTATCACCAAATGGCGAGTCGTTAGGTAAATTTATAAATATCAAACCGTATGCAACAATGTTAACGATAAAACCTAATGCAATGACTGCTGAATGACTTAATCCTTTCGAGATAATGTTGTTTTCAAAAGTTTTTTGGCCCAAAATACTGAATATCAAACCTCCTATAAAAACTTGAATGTATTTGAATTTTTCAAAGTAATAATCAAACGTTTTAACCTAGAATTTCGCCAATGCCAATAAATAGTCCTGATACTGCCACAAGTTGTTTACTATTGGAACCCATTCTTTTAGTGAATCCAATACTTGAACTATAGACACTAGCATAGAAAGACATATGTAAACCTATACAAAAATCATGGAGAAATAATAAATCATATAATATAATTCTGAAAACGATTTTTCTACTAACCCGTAAAAAAAAATGATATATTTAATAAGCGCATGTCTTTCGTTAAAAAAAGCGATTTGGTATCTTTGATTTGCTGAATAAAACTTATTGTTTCTACTCGTTCGTTTACTGTTCCTTCTGAGCTCACGGGAGATCGTAAAAGTAAGAATAATAATGTACCAAATACACTTACAGCTATAAGCACAGTGTATATGAATGTTCGGGTTGATTTATCAAAATCATCTTTATCGCGTAGGGCATAAGACACAAATGCATTTCCTAAAAGCATACTTAAAACATAAACAAAAATTATACATAGATAATATATAAATAATAAATTGTATGCGTAATTTTTTAATATTTAGATTATACGTGGCATATATTATGTACTAAAGCTAAAACCTCATATTCGATATCATCCAAAATACTCCAGTGTTTCTAGACATTGTAGATGAATCAGAGTTTAATGTTAAGTATGTTCCTTGTGCTGTCCAAAGAATTGCAGCACCAAAACCTTGTACCGCAGACATAAGATATAATAAAAATGAAGACAGCCAGAGAAACGATACTAAAAACATACTAAATCCAATGATGGCATTTATTACTTGTAGGAAATTATTTTAAAAAGCCAGTATATTATAAATTATAATAATATTACGTAAAAAAATACAAACGTGTAACAAATTGCACCAATGATCATAGCTATCTTACATCCTGTAAAATTGACAACTGATGGAGAAACCCAATTAGCAAACCCAAAAACAAAATAGCTAATTGACAAACTAGTATAACCATCGCCAGTAAATGAAGGATAGTCATGTTGCACACTTCTCAGTAAGGTTTTCTAAAATGAGTATAAAACATTATTCCATTATTCAAATAAATGCATATGGGTAATAATGTTTTTTTTTTTTTAATTGATCACTGTAGGTATATTATGATTGTTATTATTATAATTATAAAGATATCCGTAATAGTCATTATGTAAGCCTATATAAATGACAGTCAAAATTTTAACTGTAAAAAAAAATATTCCTCGAAATATATTTATATTATATTTCCAATTTGCAGAAAAATGTTTGTAAGATATTTACTTCAATATTTCCCATTGACTGGTATGCCGCAAAAAGAAACGTGAAGGACAAGCCTAACAGGCATATATTATATAACCTTTTATCCATTTTGTTTTAGTTAATTTTGAATTAGCTCTCAACTTGATATTTTGAGTATTTTCTGTAAATATAATATTAATTAGTGCTTCAATTATTTATTATTATATGTTTACTACATTTCAACAATTATCTTACAAAATATTCAAGAAATAATAGCAATTTAGTTATAAACTTATAAATAATAATAACTTAATGTTGACTTATACCAATAATTTATAATAATTAAATTAAATACCAACCAATAATAATATATACTATAGTTGAATATAAATCCAAATCCGGCAAATCCTAATTCCTATAATATAATATCTACCATTTTTAATATATACTTTTAATATAGGTAATATTCAATTGCACCATTATGTAGCTTAATCAATTATGTAGTTAAATATAAAATACATTAATATTTTTTTCATTACCAATTAATAAAAGCCTTATAAATTTGGCCATTATCTGAAATATATTTTTTCCTAATAATAATAATATGACATTAATGATAGTTTAGGATTTTTTTTACATATTTTATGTTTTTGTTACGATAAATTATCTAGATTAATTTATTTTATAAATTATAGCACTTGTTTGTTGGCTGTCTCGCGAAGTCGCGATATTATATTATTCTTAGGAGCTATAATTAATAACTCAATCATTATTATACAATCACTATAAATTTGCAGTGCTAGTTGCTATCTAGAATAATGTACTTCAACCGCAATAATTGTGCAAATAGGTAACTATTTAATTCTTGCGTTGACAATATACATTTTTGTGATTGAAGTAGTTTATATTTTAAATGAAACAATCTACGTAAACAAAATACTTTGATTTTCGAAAAAAAAAAAATACCAAAAGCAATTCTTATAGATTATATCTTAATAATAATATATGTTTTAATATTAAATTTATGTTCAGCAGACACTGTAATCTCAAGCAAATACATAGTATTTTATTATTATTTACTATTATATACTGAAATCTCTTGACTTTAATTAGTAGAAGTGCCGATTTTACGTATCAATACGTTAAATAATACGATTTTAATTAATTTTATTAGACATTTTTTTATTGGTTTTGGTTCTATAAATTTTTTTTAGTAATGTCTTTATGTCTAGATTTTCAGGTTGTTTTATTTTAATTTGATTTTAATAATAATTTAATATTTTCGATTATTTATTAAAAATACACAATATACGGTTTACCTTGGAATCGTGAATCGTAATCTATATTGACATATTGTGTATCCAATATTTACTATAATATGATATACTATTGACTATTGTAAATAATATGTAGATACTGCTATAACGTATTATGTGTCTATGCTGCAGCGTTGAAACTTATAATAAAATAATTAAATCGATTTAAATCCAAAACAAAGACCAAAGTATAGGTACATACAATTAATCTGTAGAATTATAGGCACTTATAAGTGGTTTTAACCACCATACACATTATTAATATATTATATTGTATAGGTATGTAACACCAAGTACCAAGTATTATATATATTTGCGACCGGCGGACCGGACGACTACTTTAGAACAACCATCAGAAAACACGGCAAGTCTGAAACTGAACAGTTGAACAGCCAAGTTGGGCAGAGGTTATGTAGTAGGGAACGCCCAATGTTGAATGCAAAAATTACTGACCGGTTATCTTCAATATTATATAAAATATATAATAATAATAAACATTTTAATTGTCTTTATTTTTTATAATAATAAACAGCGATAAGAAGAAACATGGGTTCCCAATTTTTATAAAGTTTTAAATTTCACAAAAATTTGTCAATTATTATTACGCTTAGGTCTACGGTGTAACGAAAAAATATTACTATGCTATGTTGTGCAGTAAGTATTAAGACGTGTACCTATACTATCTATAATTATAACTTATATCAAGTCACCTTTATAGTCATTGAGTAGGCTACTATAATGGATTGTGTTAAATTTGAATTCAGTGATAAATCATTGCATATGATAAACGGTTTTGAGCAGAAACAGTTTGTCAACTTATAAGTGTTTTAAGTATATTTTATTGTATTTTTATATTGCTATGTTAATTACTAGGTATAGTCATTTATATAATTATTATATTTATAAAAAAATTCTTAACTTCAAACATTCATAAAAATTATTGTATATTTCAGCTCAAATTTTTATTTTGGTAATACCATTTTTAAGCCTTTTGACGATTTATTGATATATCTTATAGAAAATATATTTTTTTTAATTACATTAAGTGTTATTGCAAACATTTGGAAAAAATTTCAACTACCTATGGTAATTCCGGGGGTAATTTGTTTTTAAATTTAGTAAAACAAAATAACAAAATCGATTTTATCAAAAATTATTTTTGCGTACATATTCCAATTTTTTAGTTTATTTTCAATTATTAAGAAAGGCATTATGCATTTTTTCTACCCCTCTCCCCTAACCGAACCTACTATATCCAATTTTCTACTAACTATCACCATAAAATTTGAAGATTAAGCATTTTTACTGCTCCGCGGTAATGACAAAAAAAAAATACAGACGTTAGGTATTATACGATAAAACCAATACATACATTCATCGCTTTGCTCAAAATTTAAAAACTATTATACACGATATTTAGAACCATTATTAGTTATATTTGTTAACTTGTAGTATATATAGCTTGGAAATTATTAAACAATGAGCATTTATATAATACAGTAAGTGTTTAAATCAATTAAGTATGCATTTCAGTAAGTAGTCGATAAAAAACAAATGTATTTGAGTACAATATGACTCATATACTTTTATATTAAGATAGTATATATATATATATATAAGTATTATAACAATGTGTTTCCGTTATTTAAAAAAAACAATGTTTTTCTTTCTGAAATTATTTATATTATATGAAAAGAGCCTTCCTCATATAGCTTATATATATACATTGATAAAGTATTTGAGTAACTTGAATATACTATTATTACTACTATACTATATAAATAAATACTAGCAAGCGATAAAAAAAAGTATGCAAATATAAAATAAATCGATATAATGACATAAATAAAGAGTTGACGAGAGTAATAGAAATTATAGGTTTTATTGACAGACATAAATTATGTAATTTAGTATTTAATAATTATAATGTACATGTTAAATCAATGTATTAATGTAATGGAAATTCTATAATTTCAATCTAGTGTTATATTTAAGTTATTACTGCTTTTACTGCTTTTAGGTTTGTAAATCAATTAATATTAAGATATATTAGGCTAAAATAAATGTTTATTATTAAAATATGTATTCAGGTATATATATGACCGTTGACGGTAATATAAGATGAATTTTAAATAAGTACTAAAAGATGTCAGCTAATAATCTCAATATTTTTCATAAAATATAATATATCAATATCATATCAGCATATAAATATATTATAGATATTATTAGATACCTACATGGCTACATATTATGTGTATATATACGTTCCAGGTGGTATTAGTTTTATAACAATAAATTATCATTAATAATTGTTTTCATACATTTTAAATAATTGTATATCATTCAAAACAATACTTAGGTAGGTATACTAGATACTGAGGACTGAATAACGAAGTTACGTAATTTTTCGTCTAGATTGGTTATGAAATATAAGAAAAAAAATTAATTTTTCTTGATTTTTATTTTAATATATAGGTATAAATTGTAATGATTATCCATAATAGATGTATAACCTGCTTAAAATAAACAAATAAATAAATAATATATTGCAATAATGTATGCAGTTTTACATACCTGAGACCGGTACACAACTTGACTAGGTATATCAATTATTACGGAATTATACAATTAATGTAATTTGATGACATTTTAACCGCATGCAGATGTTGTATTTTTTCGTTCGCAAATTAAACTTTGAATGGTTCTCGTTTATACATTAGACGACTTCGAAGCAATAAATAAATTATAATAAATTATTATCTATATAGCTGTATAACATACATATTATTATTATTAAATCGCTAAGCAATCAACTCAATTATTTACTGAAGAATCTAAAAACTCAAATTTAACGATGTTTTCGCATGAAAATTTGTAATCAACTAACCAACATTTGAAACGGTCTATAGATTATAATACGAGAACATCGTTATGTAGGTCAGTAACGCACCAACGCAGTAATAATAATAATACGTGAAAGGGTGATCATCGTATGTAAATAACCGGTTTGTCCATGTAGATGTCGCCACTCGACGGTAAACCACTTCTATTCAATTACTACTCAAAATACCTATACTTCGGGTATAAATGTATAATACGATATCATGGCTATAGAATAAAAAAATAGATTAAAATATAAATATTATGTATTAATTAATTGTAGTTTCTGTGCTTGTCGTTTGATATTCATACCCATTACCCGCGGTTATACGGTTGCGGAATGGGCAATGATAAGCAGTGCTCGAATGTTATTTTTGAAAACAAAAACGTCGACATAGAGCGCTATCGGTAACAGTTGACTGAACTAATCATATACTATACGTTTATACTATTATAATGTCATGGACAGTGGTGAGTTCATGATTTTTTTTTGGAGCGAAGTTTTACTTTCAAGTTTAAAAATTGTTTAACATAATTATTCAATAATAATTTAAAAATTTGGCATCAAAGCCGCATCCTATTTTTGTTGCTAACAATTAACAAATATAAATACACGTGACGGTACCTACCTATATGTACAACCGTGATTATAATATAGGTACTATTCGATTTATTCAATTTCGGTAATATCTCAATAATTTAAAGACCTACGAAACGTCTTATTTATTTAAAACTGTGATATATGATCTACAATTGTGATGATTTTAAAATCATAATTTTTTATAACTATGCATAAACCGGTTAAAAGTAGGTAGGTTTGGATTACTTTGGAAAACTCTAACGGCAATAATAATGAAAGAAATACTTAAAATCACACTTGATATTATACCTATTATTAGGTATTGCATAACACCAATTAGTTTTAATTTTATTAAGATATAGGCGCGTAACTTAATCATTACATTTAAAAAGTGGGTACCTACCTATATATTTAGTAAACTATTTTAAAATATTATAATTGAATAGATTATTTTATTCTCTTGTTGAAATTTAAACCAAGTAATTATGCATACTTTTTTAAAAATATTTGAATAACTGTTTGTCTAAAAATGTATTAAACAACACAACCATTTTTTATCGTTTTTCTTTTGTCACTCCACTTAAATCTTGTTTCGACATATCGACATTATAATTCTTTATTCAGAAATGCAATACATATTTCTATTTAAATAATATTTTTGCAAATTCCTAGTTGTACAGGTCAATGAATGGAGCTTAAAAATTTTAATACAGTTTTGGTGAACATTTCTAACTTCTAATTGTTTATCAAAATACTTCCAAGTCCAAATGGCAATATAACATTTACAGTAATGTGGTAGCTGAGTGAGAAATGTCGTTACAAGCTCTGTAATTCTGTATCTGACAAATCCCTATTGATGAACAACTTCCCTAGCAGAAAGTGTTTATTTATCCTTACAACGATGATTAACATAAATGACCGTAATATATATGACATAGTACATATATGGATGGCAGGTTATCATGTGTGTTAGATTTATAACAGTTTAAAAAGATTTTATTTTTATAACATTAACGATAGTCGATAGGTACCTATAAAAGAATATTCTTTTATATATTTAAAAATATATGCACGATTTATAAAAATTACACGCATTAACTCACTATAGGTATACCTACCTAATATTAATTAATAATCAAGTTCCCACAATTAAACGAAATCGAAATCAAAAATCAAAATACAAATCTATAGCGTTAATTTATTAACACACTTGATTGATTTATTCAAATAAATAATAATATATATATATAATTATTTAATTAATTTATAGATATCGAATTTAATAAACTTTATTAGTTATCTTTAATATTGTCATGTAATCAAAAAATGTATATTAATACTCATCAATCATAATTATTATTACACAGGTATCAAAATATAGATAGCTGATCAATAAATTTATTTTTAATTTGAAATGGATTTTATATTTTATTAATATCGTACATCAAAAGTAATATAAATCGATCTGTTTTCAAAATTTTAACTAACAATAATAAACCTTAGATATCGACGATATCGTATTAAATATACCTAACCTAGGTATATTGTCTATATTGCAATATATTGCAATATATCATATACATTTTAAAATATAAAATACAATTTATTTTTATTGCTTATTATAATTTGATTTATTATTTTTATTATTTAAGTTCTTAAAAACAGTTTTACTTGCAGTGCAATATTAAAGTAGATTAAATTATATAATACATAAACAATAAAAAATAGTAGAAACCTATTTGTTTTGAACTATAATAATTAATAATTATAAGTAGCGTATCAACTATTAATTATTACTAGGTATATTAGGAGAAAAATGAACATTTTACTTAAGTTGGAAGGGAAAACTGTAGGCTTTGGGTCACTGTAATATTTTCATGATCTTATCATTAATATTATCTTAAATCTTGACGTACTTAACCGGATAATTATCGTCTTATCGATACCTCAGCCGTGCGTCGTCGGAAAACATGCTGAAATGTACATATCACTTCACTTCAGAGCTTTTTGCAACATAGCCGATCAAAAAAACAGTCAAAAAAATACTAATACAAATTATAATGACGCTAATTAAATAGACAAAATAAACTTGAATTTTAAAAATATTAATAAATATGCCCAAAAAATGTAGGTATATATGTAATCAATAAAATACGTCAAGACGCAATTCATGGGGTTTTTGAAATTGGGACTCAACTTGAGGTAGTCCAGTAGGTATAAAACTATAAGAAAATGAGAAATCATACCATTCTAGAGTACCTACCTTTTACAGTTTTATCTATAATAAAAGTATTTATACCTCTATATAATTAAAGAAAAATGTTTATATTAAATTGTTAATAATGATTTAGCTAACCATAATATTATACCTAAGCAATTATTGTACTACGTGTAACGTGTATATATTTTTATAACTTATCTTAATTATTTAACTATTTAAAAAAAATAAAAATTGGAATTTATTTGAAATGTTCACTAAATGTTTTGTAAATTAATTTTCTTTACATGGTGAAATTTTCAAAATATTTTGAGTTAGGATAACTATATTAGGTATTGAGCTATTTATGGACATTTTCGATTTTTTTTTTCTTTTCTATAAATGCCGATAAAAAATATTTTACTGTCAAAAACTTGAAAATGTAATAGGTATGTTATAAATATTAAAATTTAAAACAGTGATGGCTAATCTACGAGTTTATGACTCGTATGATATGAGTGACACGCATAACTTTCCAAAAAGATCATTCGTAAACATTTTTTTGGCTTAACAATAAAATAAAAAGGTCATCAAATCAGTTGACAGTTGACATGCAGGGAAAATAAAATTAACGAAAGTTGTTTATTCAACACGTTACACGTAGGTACAGAAAGGTTTGCCACCACTATGCGGGAGTAGTACCTATTATAATAACAATAATAAATATAACAATGCAAATCGGCAGCACTACCGATACTATTTCAATCTAGGAAGATATTTATATATTAATTAATTAGGTAATATATTTACCTTTTAGCAAAACTTTGAAATTATAATTATAATTTCAAAGTAGGTATTTGATCTCGGTCATCAAATGAATTAGGTATTTCGATGCCTATAAGTATCTACTAAATATATTTTTACTAAAAAAAATAATGTACATGTCGTATCAACGTGATGAAATTGTCCATTTCATGAAATAGAAACCGTTTTTTTCCACTTAGTGAAATAATTAAAAATTTTATATCGTGTAATTTTTTTCATAAATTGCCCATCCACTTGGTGAAACAAAATATAATATAATATTGATAATAGTAGGTTACATAAATATTGTGATACATGATTTATGTATTATTATTACAACCAATGGCAGTATAATATTATAATTATAAAATTGTATATTACATTTTGTTTCACCAAGTGGATGGCTATTTGATGAAAACAATTACACAACATGAAATTTCAGTGAAAAGTTATGCAGTTAATGAAATGGACAATTTCACCTAGTAGATTATTTAAGTGATTATACATATAGGTATATAACATTATGGATTGACCATTATTGATAAATAACTCAAATATTTACATTTATTATTGACTATTGGTGTCTGGTGACTTGGTGTTATACAAACCAATTACAAATCCTGTTAATGATACCAAATTATAGTCTTATATTTACTTAAGGGATGCACTCTTTAAAAATCCCAACGAAAAAATGAGAGAATAGGTAGCGAGTAGGTAACCACTCTGAGCTATTAATTGACTATTATGAGTACTTAAGTCATTGCATAACATTTACCTACGTGTTAAATTAGAATTTAGTAATAAACTAATAAACCATTGCATATGAATATGATTATGGGTGAAAATGGTCTGTCAGCCTATAATATTACCAAGTATACTTTATGTTATATTTATATTATTATTATTACCTATTTTATTTTTTTTATACATTTCATTGTAATTCGTAGGTACTTACGTGATTAAAAACAATTTTAAACCGAGATTTATCATCATCACTAAAATATCTTATTACTAATAGGTAATTTAGGTTATATAGGTATTGATTTATTTTTAATACAATATCTATAGGTGCCTAGTGGCTTTTTACTGTAAAACGGTGTCATTAAGGTCAAGGTATAAATAGATAAAGTATTAAAAATGTCATTGTTTATATAGGTACATTAAACTATAAAATATCAGTAACAAAGTTTTTAATTACAACAAAATAATTAATATCTCTATTTTTTGTTTAAATATCAAATTCGTCAAATATTAAACTTGAAATCTTAATTTAAAAAAAATTGTACATTTATATTTTTGAGATTTTTTTTAAATTTTTAAAAAGAAATCATTATTTTACACTAGAATATCTATTATTTAATATCCGTTACACACTCACACGTCAACAGTCAACATGTGTATTTTGTGTTAAAATTTGGTTTACACCATGAAATCAATTGTGTAACTGTGTAGTTACTCTTTACATCAATGAGGAGCCCTAAAATGTTGTAACATTCATTACATATAGTCAGAAGCTGGTTAATGTCTGGTACCAACAGATAAGCAATCGTCAAAAAAATAAAATTGTATACCTTGCATATAGGAAAGACCTATTGACTTAACAAATTTAAACTAAGTAATTGAATCATATAATCTAGTTATAGTATGGATATTGGATCATAAGTACACAATTTTGAATTTTCTTTAAATAAAAATTATGTATATTTCATCACTTGACCTATTATCCTAAACAGTATTTATGTATTTATATTTTGTTCTATTCTCTATTTAAAAAAATATTTATGATGTCTTTTTTCTTGGTTATTATATAATGTATTTTATTTTTTATTTTAATTAACTATACTTTATATTATACTGAACTCAAATTCTTAATCCCCATCACAAACATTACGCTTATAGAGTAGTTTTCAGCTTGTATTAATTTGTTATTTCTTTTGTTTTTTGTTGTTTGTAAGAAAAATAAAATTATTATTATTATATAATTGAAAAATGCGACTTTATCAAAAACCTATGAAAAATCCTGAAACTTCACTTAATCATAAATATATAAAAAATGTATAAAAATAAAAATAATAAATATATTAGGAAATAATATAAAATTATATCGCAATATAATAAAAAATAAAATATCATTGATTTTAAACACAATATTGCTACATTTAAACATTTGACATTATTTTGTTTTTAATTTTGAAGAATAAAATAAAATATGTTAATATAAAAATATAATTAAAAATATTATACTTCATTATAAAAAATTATCTTATTCCTTAAATCTTTCTTACATTTAATGACTAGACATTAGTATCTATCAATAACAATCTAATATTTAGCATTTTCTAACAAGTCTAATATTTTCTAATATTATGATAGATTGTATAATAATGCCTCAATATTTATAAGTTTGAGAGCTTAAAAGGACATCAAACCCGAATATGCTGCCTGTATTTTACTAACATAAACCATAGCAAATTTGAGTTCAGTAGAATCCATTTTATACTGTTTATAGATTAAAATAATAATGTATTTATTATTCAACTTAAAAGTAAGAATATTATATAGAGCACCATGAAGGCTTTTATTTTAATTTTAAAATGAGATAGCTATGTAAAATATTAAAACTTTAAATTGCTCATAACTCACTTTAAAATTTAATTATCAATAAAAGCTTACATAATGTTCTAAATAATATTCTTACATTTAAGTTTGATAGTAAGTAAATTTACTCTACTATTAAAATAAACAACATAAAATGGATTCTGCTGAATACAATTTGCTATATTGTACGTGAATAAGACGGAAACAACAAATGCGGGCATGATGTCTTTTCAGTTTAATTGTAGTTAATACAATTAAAGAAGAAACAAAATAAATGTTAACTTTCTCTAATATTAAAAAATATTGTTAGTTGGTACAGTCTTGATTAATAATAATATTCTTTTTAATTCTTAATAAATTATAATATTAACCTAGAACAAATATATTTTGTATGACACATTGAAACTTTTTTGTTCATATACCATTATATCAGTCAAACTAGTTTTAAATAAATTTTCTTTCTAATATAATATGACGTATAGCTTAACGTATGATTCAAATAATTTGGTCCAATGAATATTAAAATTCTAAAATTCTTTATATCTAAAAAACAATAAATTATAAACAGTAAAAACAAGATAAATTCATATATGTATGTATAAATATTTTTTTAATGAATAAATTAATTAATAGCAGTTTTGGCACATGGAATACTTGAAAAAAATTGAATATACACTATACTGGTATCATTGATTTTACAATAAATTAATTATAAAATCAATGCTGGTATTTATATAAAAAGTTATGTAATAACTAGTAAGAAATAATTTTATAAAAAAAATTAAAATTGGAATGTAATATTAGAATACTAATATGCAATGTTTGATATTCCAAAATTGTGATGAATGAAGCTGTCTATGTACTTTTCTTACCGGTTATCAATAGACTTATCTACTTTGAAAAATGACAGAGTACCCATGATTAATGTGATCACCAACAAGGTTAGTTGAACATACATTCCAAAATGATTACTGTAGAAGAAACTAACAGCAGCAGCTATTGACTAAAAAATAAAATTATATTATTATATTTACTTAATAATAACACAGTATAAATTTATAAATATACATCACAATTAATGGACCAACACAAAATATATACCTGCATGAATTTGAACAAAGCCATAGCTGGAGCACTATTTTCAGAATATCTTTGTCCTATCACATTGTAAATTTGGGTATTGAAACAACTGTCGCCAAAACCCAAAAGAAAACTGCAGAAAATTGCCAGGTACTGACTAAAATATTATTCAAATGTATAATTTATAATAGTTATTATCTATGTTTAAATTAATATACAAGCGATTTATATTACTTAGGTTCAATAAATGATTTGGCGTTTGTATCACCAAACGGTGAATCGTCTGGTAAATTTATAAATATCAAACCATATGCAACAATATTTATAATAAAACCTAAAGCAACCACTGCTGAATGACTGAATCCTTTAGATTCAACGTTGTTATCAGAAGTTTTTTTACCCAAAATGCTGAACAGAAAACCTCCTACAAAAAATTGGAATGTATTGTAATCGTTGAAGCAATAGTCATATTGCTTTAACCTAAAATTTCGCCAACACCAATCAAGATTCCAGATAAGCCAACAAGCTGTTTGCTGTTAGTCCCCATTGCTGTAGTGAATCCAATACTTGGACTGTAGACACCACTATAAAATGACAAATGTAAACCTGTAAAAGAAATCAAAATAATTAGGTTACAAGCATATATTATACTTCTGAAAATAGTTTTTTGATAATTTTTCCATTTACCAGTAAAAAAAAATGACATATTTAATAAGCACATGTCTTCAGTCAGAAAAAGGGATAAAGAATTTTTTATTTCTTGAATAGGTGATAAAGTTTCTCCTCGTTCATTTTCAGTTCCTTCCGAACTCACAGGTGATCGTAAAAGTAAAAATAATAATGTGCCCAAAAAACATACAGCTATGAGGACAGTGAAGACTAATGTTCTTGTTGATTCATCCAAATGATTTTTATCCCGAAGTGCAAAAAACACAAATGTATTTCCTAAAAACATACTAAAATCCAAACAAAACGATTATAATATTTATAATATCAATATAATAATCAAATAGTTAAAATACCTCATTTGCAACAACGCCCAAAATATTCCTGAATTTCTGGACATTGTAGAAGAATCAGAATTTAAGGTTAAATATGTCCCTTGTCCTGTCCAAATAACTGAAGCACCAAAACCAATTATCGCGGACATAAAATAAAGTAAAAAGGTAGTCGGCCAAAGAAATGATACTAAGAACATACTAAACAAAATTTGTATGTTTAATAAAGTTTATTATAAGACATAACTGCATTATTTGTAAGTAAGTACAAACGTGTAACAACATGATCCAATAAACATAGCTATTCTAGAACCTGCAAAACTGACAATTGATGGAGATATCCAATTACATAAAGCAAACACAACATAGATAATGGACAAACTAGTATATCCATCACCAGTAAATGATGGATAATCATTTTGAATACTTTTCAGTATAGTTTTCTGAAAAAAAAAATTGTATAAATAAACATAAAACAACATTCAATAAACACAGTGGGGGAGGGGGGTACAACTGTACAAGACGTGTTCAAAAAGAAATTGTAATTTTGTAATTTTGTATTCTTCAATTATAACAGCATAGTGCACCATGATTTGCCACTAGGCCAAATGATCAATATAGAGACCAATTGCAAGTTAAATTTATTTTTTGTTTTCAAAAATCAAAAAATATTGAAAAGCTGAAATTTTGAAAACAAAGATAAAATTAAAAAGCATTGCTGAAAGACTGAGAGTTAAAATCACAAAATATTGAGTGTTTTGAGAATTGACAATAGTGTATAATATCTAATGAGGACTATTTTGAAGGGAACACTGATTTACACAAATAAACGAAAATGTTTTCTAAAAATTCAGTTAATTTTAGAACACACCTCATACATGTCATATAAGTACAACTTCTTGGTTTATCATTAATACGTATAGTTAAATTTATTTGATATACAATTACATAAATGTGGATACTTAGTATGTAATTAATAATTATTATATAGTAAGATCTAGACTCTAGAGTATCAATATTCTATATTTCTAGAATAATTTTTATAAATATTAAGGGCTATCAATTTCAAAATGAAATATTATAGACTGTAAAAAGTTTGTTATTTATAAATTAATCTATAGATAATAAGTGAAAACTATATAGCCACCTATACATTACATTTCAAGTTTTATAAAGTGTATACTCAATTTAAAATTTAACTATAAATATTTTTTATGTTAAAAAAACAAATTTGAAATTATTATAAATAACAATTTATTGCAAAATATCAGAATTATTATTATTATTATTGATTATTAATAGTTGTATTTAATTTTATTAAAAAGACTTGTAAGCTATTTTTTTTTTTTAATTTATGATTGTTGTAATATTAATACAACTTTACTATTATTATTATTATTTTTGTAGTAATATAATTTGGTGTTTGGTGGCGCTACAGTCAATAATCATATTTGGTCGACTGTGTGCGACACCAACTGATTAATCATTTATTCCTACTAATTTTAAAACTGTGCTGTGCGATGTATTATTTTTTGTTCCTTTTGTTAATAAATATACATTGATTAGTGAACCCGTTACAACTCATTTATTGACATACTATTATTAAATTTACAATTGATCCTGACACATTGGATATGGTGGTCTGTAGAGTCCTCACCGCATAATTTATTATTAAAACAAGATGGAACATAACACTATTTCTTAATAATGTGGTAATATAATATTCATTAACAGGATTACATTTTTATGGCTCTTTCACATAAGTTCACTCAGCAACACAACTTTTAGATGCTGCAATTGGCAGCATAGGCAACCTCTGTCACTAGTGTCACAGTTTACAGTGTTTTCAAACAGTAATTTTGGTTGTATGTAAAAACTATCCATATCGTTAGGACTTTTATTACCAGTAGAATTCACAGAAGCACTATTAAGTGTTTTCATATGAAAAGGTCTTTAAATGTAAAAATTATCCCCAAACCTTTGAAAATATACTTCAAACCCAACAAATAACAATATTATATCAACAATATTAATATGAGGTTTTTACTTCAATATTTCCCATTGTTTGAAATGCAGTGAAAACAAACATGAAGGCCATGCCTAACAGGCTAACATTTAATAGCCTTTTATCCATTTTGTTTGATTTTTTTATATTGATCGGCCAACTTGTTTTTGAGTATCTGTAAATATTAATATAAATTAATACATAAAATATTTACTCAATTTGTTTTATACCATAGTTAAAATTTACTAAACTACAATGTTGTATAAAATAATAGAGATAAACATGGTTTATACAAAAACAAAATTATTTAAATGATTGGAAGACCTAAAAGTTTATTTCTTATACGTTATAGGTAACATAGAGGCATAACTATGAGTAAGTAACTATCACACTGTGTTGAGTAGAAAGCTATACAGTTAAATTATCTTATACTTTAATACAATTAATATGTAGTTACCTAATCTAATTTTAAGATTGATATTTATTTTGATTAAATTATTAAAAGTTTGAAGTTAATCGTTATAGTTTATATTTAAGTTATAATCAGAATATTATTGTTTATAAAATTTTAGTTTGAATAGTAAAAAATTCTATTCTAAATTATTATCTTTTTGGATCTAAATAGAATGTTTTTAAAGTATATGAACCCCATTAAAAGCTACTAGCTGACTCCTAATAATCTATCATCAATCTAAATTCTAAATGGTAAATTCACTATTATTGTTTATCTACCTAATAAAATTAATTCCTCATGAGCACATATTATAATCACATTATAATATGATATAAGTTATTAAATTTTATAGTAAAAACAAAACAAAAAATGCTATAGGTACAGTAGGTTATAGTCATAGGCACAGCTAGAGCTCTATTTCTGGGTAGGCTAAATTGATATCAGCAACTCCTGGGGTCTTTGCATCACTAGTATTGATAACATATAAAACTGGGTGGACTAGAGACAAAAATGGATGGGCTAAGTCCGCCCAAGCCTCCCCCCCGTAGTTGCGCCTATGGTAATAGTAATCATAATATAGAAGAAAATTAGTACAGAATATGTATTTTGTAATTTTGTAACTATCTAATATATTAAGTATATGAATTTGTCATTATAAATAATAGTCAATGGTAATATACATTGAAGAACGGAATAGGTAAATAAACTTTTTAATTTTTCATAAAAATTGATTATCTAATTAGTCTAAAACGTTTGCTCGTTGGTTACATTATTATTATAATATACCTATTAAAAATAAACTTTAATGTACTATAATAAAAATAAATGAGTTATAATCAATCAATTATTTTGACCAGTATTTTAGATTTGACAACATATTATTTTAACTAATGCTTTAATATGAGCTATACTAGGAAATTACATAAAAAAATTCTTAAATCACAGAAAACTTTCTTTAACTTACATAATATATGTATACTTTAAAAACAACAAAAAGCAATTAATATTCTAGAGAGGTAAATGAACTATACTGGTGATAAAATTTATATTCTAAAATCAGAAATAAATTAATAATACACGAGAAATGCAACTAAAAAAGAATGTTATCGGCCATAATACCACCATAGAATTAACTAGTTGTTACATATATATGCATGACTTAATGCAATCATTTTAAAAGTGACTTGAGCTGATTTAATAAGTAAGCTATGATTTTTGTCTTTTTGATGAGTAGATTAAAAGTATAAAGTGTATACTGTATATAATAGAGTATATAAAGTATAAGTGACTTTTAGTGAGAAAAGTAATTATTTGTTTCCAACACTATTAAGTATAATCTGTAAGTTGATTATTTTAGTATTTTACATGAAATGATATTACAAACCTAAATCAATAATAATTTTAACTACATGACATAGTATAATATTGAAAATAAATAAATTTATAAATACAAAATATAATATAATAAATTATTAGATATTTTTGTAAAACACTAATAAGGAGACTATACCTGAACTTAATGCCGTGCTACTTGCGTTCCTTGCTAACTGTCTACTACATACCTATAATTCATAAATATTAGAAAATACTGAACAGTGAACAGTAAACAGACAAACGATAACACTGAATAAAAGACACTAGGGAGTAGGGAGTAAAACTCGGTCAAAACTCGAAAGTGTAGTAATAAATATTTTAACCAGTTATCGGATTTGTATTTAAATATTACCTTCTATAATTCTAAATGCACTGATTACACGGTCAATGACAATCAGCCACGCAGGACACGGACGGATAGTCTGTGACAACTGATAACCGGAATAATGTACATTGTATAAACCGTGATAAGATAAATTATTGGTTCCCAATTTTAAACAGGTGGTACCTAAACATCAAACGAAAATACAAAATATACGTAATATTATTACATTATCTACAGATTGCGTTTTTAGGATAAACCACTCAGCACTTTTTTTATCATACCATTCATACCCATTAGGATATAACTCTATAGGCAATATAACCACCAAATAAATAAAATTTCTGTTGATAATCCAGACGTCAAAAGTGGATTTTTTTGTATGACACGACTAATATTATTATGACATTAGTCATTAACTTAGTCCCCTATCATAATTCCAAGTTCCGTAAAAAATATATAGCAACACTTAAACCTTAATTTAAAATATCGTTTTAATTTTTTTTATTAACATTTTGGAAAAATATTTATTTTTTTTTTTTTGTTATTGACAAACTATATTATTATTGTAATCTTTATGTGATGACTCTATTTAAGACGTATCATGTTGTGTAGCTTATATCTCAAAAATAGGTTTTATTAATTATTAATGAAACCAGTGGCGTATTTACGGGGGGGGTCCAGGGGTACTGGATCCCCCCAAAACCTCTCCAAAAAAAAAAACTAAAATTCTTACATATTTGCAGAACCCGATTTATGTAGGCACGCGCGGACGTGCGGACATATTTTTTTCCCGTTAACAAAATATTAAATAAAATATAGTTTAAAATTCGTTACGCAACATATTATGTTCCTTCAGCATGGTTTTAAGTAATATGTTCGCACTAGGGGCTCCTCACACTGCGGTTGGCACCTAGAACTCGCACACCCTGGACCAGGTACAATAGAGCTAATATAAATATTATACAAGTGAATTATAATAGGTGAATATAATAGATCTTTATTATAATTAATTCCAATAAAATAATATATTAGCTGAGATGATCAGTCTCAGACTAATAAAACATATAAAATAACAAAATATCTGTCAAACTGATAATAATATATTAATTACATATATTCTGTCCCATACCAGAATATATGAAAAATAACAATAAATCAATAAAATATACTCTGTCCCATACCAGAGTATATAACAAAACGAATAACAATATTATAACATGTATATCATATATATAGATATATAATATACGTAATACAACGAACTATATGTATTAGCTTTATTATAATAATATTAAATACGGCAATAGCCAAGGGGGGAATGAGACAACTGCTCAATACATAAATAATAATACAAGGGGGTGGTGCTGAGCTGCATCTTGAGCTGACTGGAACGACTTGAGCTGATGGAAACCACGAGGTTTTGAGTCCGAACTGAACGGTGTGAATAAATATAATAGTTACCACACTAATACTGCTGCGAGCTGCAAAGGCAATGAGCTGCGAACTGCTGGAGCTTGTTGTCAATTGTCAACGAGACATATGACCTAATATGAATGATCTTCCAAAATGAGCGTTTTCACGGAACGGTGCATTGGACACAACCACAAAATGGCGTCGTCTTATTGCGAACGGCAAAAAGGTAAGAAGACAGAACTGTCCGATAGAACGGCAACGGAAAAACAGAACGAGTGATAGCCGCCCAACCAACGCGACGTCAAAAACATCGCGACCGTTGCGAGCTGCAAGTATTCGACCGGGGTGAAGAGGAGCGTCTCTTCAGTAGTGTTACCAACCTGGGGCAGTGGGACTGGGCAACACGAACTCAGGTTGACGAAGTCCGAACATAATAAGTATAGAAATTATACATTTATAATAATACAATTATATATTTTGATCAACTTCCTCCAAAAACTGCATAAGGACGTAGTAACTATTACAAGATATCATAGTTTATAGTATATAAACTATTATTCATATATTATAGTTTATCATAGATTAATTATGTATAAACTGAGGACCCCCCCAGAAAAATTTGAAAATACGTCACTGAATGAAACTGAATTAAAATCCAAAATTTTGGTTGCAATCATTTGTTATGATAATCAGTTAGAAAAGATTAGCAATCACCAGGGGAATATGAAGCGGTTAAAAAGTTTTATTCAAAAATCTGTTCCCCAAATTTATATGAAATTTAACATTTAGCACTTTCAGTTCCAACATGTTTTGAAAGAAAATACTTGAAATAAACACTTATATAAGGTCAACTATATGTAAGGCGCTATATATGATACTAAATCGCTTCTCTAAAATCTATAATTTATCTATCATAGCCATTGAAAGAAATTTATCAAATATTCTAAATACAAAAGATATTTAAATAGATTTGTAAGATTTGTTAATATTAAGCGAAAGTGCTGAAGGCTAAAGCAGTATAATGACAAGTGTATTTTGTTACAATGTAACTTAAATAAATCCTTTAGTTTTCATTTTTCACTTATATATTAATTAAAAAATATTAAACTTGAAATTATACTTATCTAAAATAATAGGTACTTAATAATATTTTAATCATTTAATGTTTACCTTAATATCACTTTTAGATTCTGGACGGAGTGATGAATGTATTGATTATATAATATATATAATAATTGAATAATATTATAATTTAATAACGAATGATGGTACACACGCGTGGGAGGTGTGATAGGGGTAGAGACTCCTTTTTTTTACTAATTTAAATATGCTGGAGCCCCTAACTTTAAGATACTTTAGATACACCTGAGGTAAGCGATACATGTCGATCTAGGCAGTTAGTTATATATCATTATTACGTTTCGAAAAATACTTTAAAATTATATTAGGTATTTAAAGTATTTGATTTTATTCTTCATATCAATTCGGTATTTCAGTCCCTAACTCCTAATAAGTCTCTGCTTCGTGTATTTTTATTTCGGTATTTTATTACTTTACTGGACACCATTATTTTGCAATTTTTTTTCTTCAACTTATGTAGTAAGTTGGCTTTAAGGTTTATTGAAAATTATGGCGAAGTCAGAATTTAGTGATCAGACTTCGTTTCGAAGTTTAACATTCATCGCCGTTATCGCGTCTAGTCGGCGCGTGACCCGTGCTGGCCGTTCTGATAAGTGATAATAAATAATAATGTAGTAAAGCTAATTCACTTTACACTTACACAACTAATGTCACTAATGAGCTATGCGAGATCAGTAGTAACTACGTAGTCTGAATTTTGTGTGAGTTGTAGTTCCTGTATAGAGTTAGACTCTGAACTCCGAGTCGCAGATGAACTATAAACTTGAGTTTCGTATAATGCTATATGACTAAGACATTGAAAATTACCCTGACAACGTTGATTATTACTAGCCAGTGAGTACGTTAATCGTTCTTATCGGTCAGCAAAGATTTAACATTGTAATGTATTTCTATCTTAAATTAACCCATCAGGTCCACCTGATTCAATTGGGGACACTTAAGTTTTTATATTATAAATGTCGCGTAGGCAACGGATATCACTATTAAAGGTCATGTCTATGTACATTCTTCAATCGTTTTGTGTAATTTACGAATATTTATAACGAGCAAAAGTTCGCCTGCACGGCGGTATTCAATCATTTCAATCAAAAAGGAACCGATAATAAATAATTATAAATGGTTTTACGCATTTTTTGCGGTTTTATGTGGACGAGTCACGAGTGCATGTTGTAGACGTGCAATGAAACTGAATACAATATTCTGCTCGGCTCGGACGAACGTCGACTAAACGATATTATAAATAATTGTGTCTAATCAGATTTACGCATATTACACGACCGATAACGCGTAAAATAAAATTGTATTCTATATAATGCAATTTTAATTTATATGCGAGTATACATATACTCCATATTTATTAAGTATTTATTATTATCGTTTTAAACAATTAAAATAATAATGAATAACAAAAATATAATAATAACCGTGTGTCGACACATTATTGTGACACACCGGTGAGATTTTGTTCAAATCATACAGCCATCATGTGTGATCTGTGATCGCCTTGATATTGCATATTATTCTCGTTGACTGAAAATGGCCACAAGCACGTTTATGTAGTGTTTATACGTGCGTTTTGACATCGACGCGTACGGGTACGATGACGACGACGAGACGAATACACGAGTAAATGACTGCGGACAGGACGAGTCAGGAAGGCAGAGTGCAACCGCCGGGGTTTCAAAGCATAATAAAAGAGTACGAGCAGCCGGACAGGTCCTGATACCGTGTAATCGTCGCCACGTCCGTAACGTCTGTCGTATACGGTCGCCGCAGATCTCGCGCACCCGATCTTCCGTATACCCGGAAACCGCAGTCGAGTGGACACTGCTGACATTTTCATTCCTATCGCAGTCGTCGCTACATCGGGTCCGATAACCAATAACCGCTGTACGATGGTATCCGTAGAGCCGCGACAGCCACCGTGGTATAATATATTATACAGCTGTAGCGTCGCGGTAATCCGAACACGCGGCCTATCCGAAAGACGCGGTAATCCAAACGGCTTCGAGTGTACCAGCTGCATCGCCATCGTTCTATATTATTGTACGTATGTGTGTGTGTGTGTATGTGACCAATGAAATAATAATAACCATAACGATCATTACGACTGCATATCACACACACACACATGTGCGTCGTTAGATTCAATAACGATTGGCGATTTGCACTTGGTCGCGCGTGTCGTATCACTTTTTATCGCGATCGTCGGTTTATAGCGATTTCGTTATCGTCGTGTTTGGCATTTACAGGTTTCTCACTATCGGCGGTCACGTTATATAGACATCTGTCCCGTACGCGAATTATTATTAAAGTGCACATCATCACGAGGTTCGCTGCAGTCAACACGGACATTCGCTGTGTATTCGGTCCATCTCATCGCGTCATCGTATATGTCTTGCGCAGAATACGATGCACAAACAGACAGCGCGAACACATATACGTATAATGCGTATTATGACGTGGACACGATGCACATGGCGTGGCTCGCATCGGTCGGTTAGGGGCGCACAGTACAATTTACGCGTGCATCGTATTACTGTACATATTTTATAATGCACGTGTGTTGTATATAATATAATATAATTCCCGCGGAGATCGTCAACATTATATTTTCCGGGATAGTATGATAAAATTTGATAGGCATAGGTACCCAACTACACCAACTCGATTAACAAACGCTACAACCACTCATCGTATACTATATATAATTGTATATACTGTGTCCGATAACCTGCACAGTACCACACTGAAACCATATACAGATAATAATATAATAATAAGATAGAGTAATAACAGATATAATAATATATAGAGTGTACTGAGTTTAGAATTAATAATCGCGGATATCGTATACCGTACTGTCCGCACTAAAATCGTTTGGTGTAATGCATAAGTTACAACTGTTACAAGACACACGTGGATAGTCGTCACCGGCTTCAGGCACGTACGCAATAATATCATTCTTGGGCAGTTGGGCCCGTTTCACGGCACGCGCGTGTTTTTTGATTTCAATCCGAGTTCGTAAGTACCGACGGCACCATTGCGCAACTGCAGATCAAACGATCGGCGCGTATACGAATTTATACGACGTAAATCGAAAAACTCGCATATTATGATACGATGCTAATGTACACTCAAAACATGCTATACAGCAGAGTTACTTCCCTGATTTTAATAAAATTGTATTTCTCGTGACGTGTTTTTCACACGTACAATGCTTATAGAACGGCTAAACATATTATATACCTAGGCAATATAATAAGTACGTTCTGCGTTATAAAATAATATAAATCTGCAGGCTATCACAAACCGTCATCCTATATTTTTTCCACCGACAATAAAAACAGAAAACGCATAAGAGTTTATATATGTATTAAATTATGTATATTATTATCATTAATATTATTATATCCTTATTATATTAGCGAATTAGCGTATATGTAACTACTATAATGTATAGTTACCAAGCGTGACAATTTAATTTAGATATTTATTATTTTTACTTTTATCTATATATCAGGGGCGTCATTTGGGAAGGTGGCAGGAGTATGCATTTTCCTGATCCTAGATTTTTAAGAAACCAAATGGGCCGGTTTTCTATAATATTAATTCTACTGATTATTTTAGAATATACAATATAATATAGAAGTCTGTGGTATATCATAATATAATCAATATGTACGTATTACTAAAGACCTGCAAGGACTGCAGGGTCCTAAAAAAAATAAAAAGGGCCAATTCGGGTGTTTTTTTTAGAACTTTTTGGGCCGGGTCGGACTTAAACCAAGGTTGGATAGCGACACTACGTTACGGCGGCGATTTTTCACAGATCAGCGTTGCGGCGGTCAGCAAATTACCGGCCAGTGATGCAAGCGCCTGGTTGATATGTGTACCTACACATATTACATAATACTTGCCGATGCAAATCAATGTGCTGCGTTTAGTCCGCGACGCGATGTCACTACATGTCAGCGATTTCGCCACATCATTTTGATATATGTATAATATAAATGGATATCGTTCAGTAACGGTCGTGCCACCGGAACTATAGACGTCGTCATTGCATTCAAAGACCCTACGCTGACCAATAGGTCGTGTGTTCCCGCATTCCCATATCACACGATAATTGTTTGTTTGTTTTTTTTTCTTACTTTTACAATATCTTGCCGAGACGTCTCCGACACCGACATCGTACGATTCTATACGATCGCGAAATACCATTTGCCATTTGGATCGGCCGCTTTATCTGTCGCCGCATTGTTTTTGTACGTCCCCGACTGCGTTCGGCCGTTCGTCAGCCTCCGCCCGTGTGCGACGCGTAAACGCCGTACACCGGCCGGGACGTTTTTATTTTGACGTGCGTCCCGCGAGCGTGCCACCGCCACCACTTCACGGTAACACCTACGCCACGGTCGCCACGTCAAACGCTGCTGTAGTGCGTTTTCAACGGTTTTATCATTGTTGTCCGGACTTCTTCGCCGGCTGTTCCATCGCCGCCCGCCAACTTTTCTACCGTTTGCAATGCAGTACAGTGTCGCTTTATTCCCGGCGACCGACTGCTTGGCGGGCACGAACCCTCTCGGTTTTTTCTAATAACGGTAATATTGTCGAGCTCTCGTTATAATCAGTAACGATTGCCACGACTGCTATTGGTACCGCTAGCCACCGTGTCGTCTCGTGGGGCCGCGCGATTGTAAAAGGCGAGTGCCGTTCGGAGGGAGCCTTTAACGCGTCTGTAACCGAGTGTGCGACACCCGCGAACTCGTCACGCCACGGGGTGCCGGAGAACGTGTGTTGGTGACTTATCGCCAGACTCCGTATAGCGTCTCCTCTTTCTCGTGCCCCCGCGATCCCGCATCGCTGTCGTCCTACCCGACGACCACAAAATTTTACGTACGTCGTCGATTCGTCAGCTGCTGCTTCCTCCATCCACGAAATCGTCATATTGATAATGATAATATTATTATTATTGTCGACGACGACTTCATTAATAATAATAACAGTGAGAGACAGTCAATTCGATTTCGTCGATGTTGGTTGACCCGTGGTCTGCAGACAATTTATAATAAATTCTTCTTGTATAGTCGTGTTTGACGTCTAAACTCTGAACTTCAAATGAACTAAATTCGAGTTTTGTCCGATGCTGTGCTTCTCAGACGACGACGAAGAGTACAACGTTGTTTATTACTAGCCAGCTAGTACGTTCATTATTCTTATCGGTCAGCATTCCTTTTTGTTTTACAAATACGATTATTTTTTATGCATAACACGTAGTACGTACGGTAAGTAGAATTTTAACGAGGATTCGTATTTCGATTTGTATTATTATTTATTCTGTACTTGTTTTAAACTCTTAGATGGTATTTTTTTATATTTAATTTTTTATCTTTCGATTTAACTCTACGGACACATTTTTCCAACGAAAATAATTTGAAAAATGATAAATGTTCAATTCAGTGACCAGAAATCGCAATCATGTACGATGACTTTTGACTAACAACATTTATTAGTTTTTAAACAGGGGTGATGCTACATGGAGGCAAAGGGTGCGCAAGTGCCCCCCAACGTTTGATTATGCCCCCCTATTGCCCCGCTATAATTTAATGTTAAAAATGTGTAAGTAAATAAAGAAATTGTATATCATTATTAATAAAAATAATATTAATTATTACTTTAAAGAGTTTTTAAATTTATTAAAGTACCTATAGGTATTATTTTAAGTTTGACTGTTTTATTCAATTTAAATATGCTTTTTTTTTTACATATTTATAGAAATAAAAATACTGAATAAAGTTAATACTAACTGCAAACTTTCTGAAATATCATATGTTAAAAAAAAAAAAGTTATGTATTATCATTTATCACTTACAAAAAAAAAAAAAAAAAGAAAACGGAAGAAATTTGAAGTTTTACTTTTAATAATAATATTTTTGTTTATTCATTTAGAAATATAACATATTATATCCAAAACATTTTTAGCAATACTTTACTGAAAATATGGTATGAAAAAAATAATGGGTGATCAAGTAGCCAATAGTCATACATAAATGCCTCACCAGAAGACAATTTGGCTCAGTATCGCCTTCCCATTAAAAAATATCTAGCACCGACACTGGCTCTTAAAGTATTATTGCAAAACTCAAAGCCTTTCCAATAATACCATAATAAATTAAGTCAAAACCCGTAAAGTAAATTATAAAATCTAGATACCATTTAGTTTATAAGTACCTACAATATGACAGCAAGCTGTTCCAAATCCTCCAAAATCGGTATATTTCAATATTTGTATACGTTATTATAATATATTATCTGTGAATTGTACACAGCGGCCATTCCTGATGCACAGCCGTCAAAAAATGTACAACTTGAACTTTGTCGATTGATATAATTGAAATAAATAGAAATCAAACACTCGGCATCGTGTAGTCGCTACACTCTAGCATCACGCTAGATACCTATCTAATAGTTAAATAATTTGTTATTACATTAAAATAGTTATGACTTATGTTATTATTGACAAGTTATTTATTTAGTTTTGTGAATTATTTATTCAGACAACAGTTCTATAATTGACTAGAAAACTGCGCGTTAACTTAGTAAGTATAAACAATACATGGACAGCGAAAATTGTATATGTTACGGGATAATTAGAAAGTTGGGCATTGTGCACAGTGTCTGATTTTTTTAAGGCAAAGTTTAAATTAAGGTTACATTATCTAGGCATTGTATCAGTATTTGCCCGACAATCTCTAATACTGATGTTACTACACATCGCAGAGCACCACACCCAAACGTTGTATTATGTCATGTTATGTAGTTGGTTGGCAATACCGGCACAAGTCTCAGAACATATTTCAACATATTATAAAGTATAGGTGGCATGTTAGTGCCACTTAGTGAAAAATTAGTGCCACTTTGTGGTTAATGAATGTGCTTCGTACCTCATGCCCCAAGTCCCGGGGCACATATTATTATTATTATTATTTATCAACAAGACGACAAATACGTTTGATTACTGTTTTCAACTACTTTCATACTCGATCATCGTCGGTTGAATTATTATAAAAATAAATATTATCAATACGGCTGACGGAAAATACCAAGACAAACTTTAATGTTTAATAATCTAATCTTTCCGCTTTCGTCTAAAAACATAAAATACCAATTATTACACATGATTATACAACATAAAAGGTACCCAAGGTAGGTATATTTTGCCTAGTCCTTATGGCTTATAGTGATAGTGCCACTTAGTAAACAAATCTTAAAATATGCTCTGAAATGTCATAAACTCATAATATTAATAAATCAACATTCGTCTAACAAATAATTACAGTCTTACTAAAATGTCACAACCGATGTCTCCACACGCGAATCATAAAAGAGAAATACATTTTTACGGAAATATTGTGTTACATTGATTATGAAAGGGAAGGAATGTATAGCGAATGTGAAGTTTCGAAATTCAAAACTTACTCCTTCACCTAAATAATGCATATTTTTCGTAGTATATTTTTGGATTATTGTTTTAAAAGATTAAGCGGCGGTCCCTTGAATATTCTGGTATAATTGTAAAAATCTAACAAACACTCTATACACGCTTAAAAAACGTAAATTTAGTTTTTTTTTGTTTTTGAAAAAACCGTCCACAAAACCGGCCCGGATTAAGATCTACAGTGCCCATAAGCTGTAAAAAATTTGGCGCCCTCAATTAAAAAAAATATTGTACACATTTCTCTACTCGATACTTAAATAAATAATAAAACTTTATTTTAGGTTTATTAGCCACATCAATATGTACATGTATATAATACCTATGTGAAAACAAGTAAAAACATAAAATTAAAATTAAACAAAATATATTTTAGATATATAAAAATATAAAATAATCATATTACAAAAAGTAACAAACCATTAATCTATACTTTTCTTTTTCTTGCTTTTTGATGGGCAAATGTGTTAATAGTATCATTAAAATCTAATTTTTCAACCAATTCTGCTTCAATGCTAAATATTGCTAATGCATTCAGTCTTTCCTCCTTCATGGTTGACCTCAAATAGGATTTTACTCTTTTAAGTACAAAAAAAGCTCTTTCGCCTGAGCAGTTTGAAACTGCTGTACTAAGGTACATACGCATAACTATTTCTAAATTTGGAAACATACACTCTAATTGATCGCATTGATTATTACTATTTAAAATTTCCGATATTATTTAAATAAAAATAACATCAGGATAGTATTGTGCTTATTGTCAATAATTATTTTACAGATTGTACAATTTTTCTAGTTTAAAAAAAAAAAATATAAGGATAGTATGTAGTGCCCGTGCCCCTAAATCCGTGGTTGTGTAGTCTGAAGCCTACACTGCCTGCACCTTAATCCGGGCCTGGCGGTATCCGCAGGTTGTTCAGTCGCCTCCCGCAAACCGAATATCGACACGTCTAGACGTTGCCTTCGTATACATGCAATTTATCTACGTGGTCTTGTATTCATTACACCGTCGTCCAGAGCCTTTGTTACATTTTTTTTATTAGCAATTACCCGCTCACCATTTGATTGAGATTGCTGTTGGTCGCCGTCCCCGTAAGGAGACGGACCATCACCAAAATACTTGCGGAAGTGACTTGCCACCATATTCCGTTCCTACTATTTTTCATAACTACGTAGATGTCGTTCTATATAACGCATTCAGCTAAAAGTGAAAGTGGCCGGGGCTATTTACGCTCGTCTTAGGCATAACATTTGCAAACAGGCAGTACCACACGTTTGACGCACCTTTGAGTCGCGAAAAATCGCAATCGTTTGCGTGGGGTACGTGGTTCGAGGGTTAGCCCCGGATCAAGCTAATCAACTAGATCTCCGAAACTGTTCATTATCTACTTCTTGACGGTTCACGATGATCGATACTACGATATTTTCCGTGTCTTTGTCGTGTTCGTCGGTTCACTATCAACTACGCTTCCGATCTGTTTTGTCGATGAAATTATCGTGTTGATTATGATGTTATCGCAGATTATACTTTAATGATAATAGTGAAGTCGATTTCATTGATGTTGAATGATTTGTGACCGATAAATCTCTTGCAGCTCTTGTAGACCAGTGGCGTTTATAGAGGGGGGACAAAGGTTTTGACCAGCCCGAATGGGTAAAAAAAAACCGGATAACTGGTTCAGGTTTTGTTTGTTTATTAAACATTTCAGTAATTATTTTTGATTCTTGGGTGACTTGCTGTAGTTTTATTTTTTTTGCACGATGGTTTTTAGCCGCATTACCCATATATTTTATTTTAAGAAATGTTATGTCTATATCAAAAGAATAATGAAAACACGCGTCACGAAAAAAAATTAATATATTTAGAATAAGCGATTACTGAAACTGAACTAAATTAACAAAATAATAGTTTACTGTGAATTGTGAATTACGTCTTCCTTTTTATTCATAAAACATATACACATACATACACACAAAACATACATGCATGTCCCGCATGCGTCTAAATATAAATTTATTCCAACTATCAATTAATTAAAAATGTATCATTGTGACAATAATTTTTTAGTAGTTAGACTGTAAAATATTTTCTTAAAATATTTAAAAAAAAAATCATGTTTTTTTCACAAATAAAATAGAATAATGGTTAAATGCAAAAACTGGACACCGGCCCATTGGGCTGCTTATAAAATCAGACAGGGGCAAATTTAGAAAAATGTGAAAAATTTAGAATAAACTATTCTATAATTAATGCTATTAATAATCTACTATAATTGAAATAATTAATAAACTTAATGATTATTTTTTTTTCTAAATTTACCTCCGTCATTTGATAATTTAAAATCATTATGTGTAGTTATTTTCTTTTTTATTTATTGCAATATTAGTTTTATTTGTTATAATTGAAACATTTTTAATCGAAATTTGAATAAATATACATCATTAGCATTAATATATTATTATAGGTACTGATTATAACATATAATTTAATTACATTTTAATAAAATATTCTAAGCTTAAGATATAATAGTACAATAGATAATGGTTACTAGATTCTTATTATTTGGTCCAAGCGATCCATAATAGAGCGAGAAATATTCCATGATTAATACTTAAAATTAATATTTATTATCTGTAGAATGTAATACAATGATATTGTTTATCTATTCAACACTTTTGATAAAAGTGTATCCTGCAGAGAAATAATAATTTACTATTAATAATTATATTTATTTTCATTAATACAATATAAGGTCAAAGTACTCCTATAGTTGTTGAGACAAATTAATTCAATAATCATAACAACAATTTGAATATCTATATATGGTCGGGTCTCGTTTACTGGTTAATCTAAAAGTCGTGATAATCTGAACGGTCTTGATAATTATCGTATCATTAGGTATACTCATCTATATATATCTTTTTTATTTAAAAGAATATTTACAATCTATTCCTTTTTTTTATTATTAAAAGAGAAATTTACAATCTGTACAGTACAAAGCAATAAGTAAATATGATAAATAGGAATATAAAATTGACATGAGTGACATGATTGGGAGAAGGGGCCCTCTATGCTTGATGTACTATATAATTATAAGATTTATTTTTTCGCAGATACGCACAATAATAATATTTTAATTAAAAAAATATATAAATTAAATCTAATACATTGTAATCTAATATAATAATAATAATTTTAATTGTAATATTGTATACTGTCTTTTTCAATCGCAGCTTAAAATTTAATTTTTAAGTTTAATTTTTAAGAAAATTGATTTTTTTTTAGATCATGAGTTTATATTCCCAAACCCGTTCGGATTATCAAGACCCTATTGCACAATCTGTACATATTTTGCAAAATAATTCTAATAAAAAATGTATGAAAATTATTTGCAATATAATACGTATGTAATTAATTTAGGGCTCGGAAGTTGATGACCTTAAAAACATTAAAAAATGGCCTAAAAAAAATATATGCAAATATGACATAAAAATAACAAAAAATGACCTAAAAAATTTACAAATATTTTTTTTAAAAAATATGTTGTTTTTTAATTGTACTCTATTTTACTATAAAATTATATATACCTTTATCAAAGCTTACAAATTACTCAAAATATGAAATAAAAATGACAAAAAATGTCCTTAAAAATTAAATAAACAAAAAAAATTGGGCAAGTGGGTATTGCTCTGTTGTATAGTAGAGATGGAGAGTAGGTCTACTACTGGTCACTATAATAGATGTGTTAAATTTGAATGCAATGACGGGTATCATTGTATATACGAAAAATGATTCTGAACGGTGATGATTTGTCAGTCAATGATAATTAGTTGGATATATTATAATATTACCTATATTTAAATTGTAATATATCCTTATTTTACGCGATTTCGTAAAAAATTAAATTTCATACGCTCATAAAATGTTTTCTATATTGACAATGGAATTTTTTTTTACAGTTACTTGAAGGAAAACTTATGGATAACCTAGTATTAGATTTTTGAACCTTAAGTATAAATCACAAAAATTTTATGAATTTTCAACTTCAAAATTCCTTGTACATTTTCGTGATTTTGATATATTTTGTAAACATTTGAACTTTAAATGCTTATAAACAAAAATTGTGACTAACGATTTTTGATTTTTTTTTACTACAATAAGTAAAACTTATAATAAACCTTGTATTAAATTTTAAAAAAGTTTTGGATAGCCAATTTTTTTTATCGGCATTTTAAGAAAAAAAACTTAGAAAAGTCGAAAATTTCAATTGTCTATAAGTAGCTTAAAAAAGGTTAAAATATTTTGAAAATTTAATCGCAAATAGATAACCATAATATAAACATTTGATGAAAATTTAAAGTATTTACAATGATTCGTTTTTGAGTTACAGCAAAATAAAAAAATCGATTTTGTCGAAAAATGGTTATGCGTAAAAATTCCCGTTTTCCGTTATTTTTTCAAGGTTTTTCCCGACGCTTTTGAAAACTACTGGAAATTAATTTTCCTATTCAAAGAAAGGCTGAAGTCAAAAATCGAAGCTTTATTACTACTTTAAAACGTGATGACAGACACGAAAAAAAAAAAAAAAATTAAAAAAATTAAAAAAAAAAAACACACATCATTGTAAAATCAATACATTCATCACTCCGTTCAGAATCTAAAATTACAAATATAGTAAACGTAAGTAATGGTCGACAAGAAACGATAAAAAGTGAACTAATGTGAAATCAGTAAAAATGTCAAAAAATGCAAAATAAAAATTAGTTGTTCAGATTTATATGTTAATGAAACACATTTGGCCAGGAGAGCATAGTCTAAAAAACTCAAAAAAAAAATAAAAAATGCAAAATGCATCAACTTCCGAGCCCTAGAATAACGTTTATATAAAAATATAGTGTAATTACGGAATTACGGTAATATAATAAAAATTAGCGTACTTTCATATAGTTGAAAACCCCTTTTCCGGCCTGTTCTTGTGTCGCTATATTAAATGTTTTAAAATTATGATTAAAAAAAGCAATTAACAATAAGGTTTCTATGGTTATGTAATTATATTAATAATATGTTGCTAGACGTGACCTTTTAAAAAAATTTGTAAATCCGTTTTTTTTTTTTTGTTACTATTGTGATAACACAATTATATTTGTACGGGCCGGGGAGCGTATAGTATTAATACGCGCGCCCAGTTATCTAGCTTTATCGTGCTCAGCACTCACGCACCGACCGACCTGTGTAAATGTGTATATGTGTTTATAGCACTCAGCAGGAGTTGGACAGGGTCGCCGAACAAAACCTGTGAGTGCTAGTATGTGGGTGGTGTGTGTATGTGTGTATATCTGTGTATGTGTGTAATCTTAAACTAAGGAAAAATATGTAACTCTGATTAAATGGTAACTCAAATTGGAGGTATGGTAAAAAATATATAATATAATAATAACAACAATAAAAAATATGATATAAGGTTACCGGTTCGACACAACAAATAAAAATATAATATTATTATAAAGCTAAGTATAAAATAATAATGTATAATAAAATTGTTCCTAATGCCAATTGGGCACAACTAATAAATAATATAAATAAAATGATAATATAAAAGAATTCAAAATTATTTGAATTATTTGAATTATTTGTTGTTGTACTGCTGGCCAGTTGCAACCTGTTTGATATATATAGTAATAACACACACACACACACACACACACACACACACACACACACACACACACACACACACACACACACACACACACACACACACACACAAAACATTAAATAAAAATTGCAACACGTTAGAGTCGTTAAACGATTCGCGTCTACAAGTATAAAACAATATAATTTATAAGGCGATTTGCGCCTATAAATTATAGAATAATATAATAAAAAATAAGGCGATTAGCGCCTACAAATATAATAATAAAAATAGGGCGATTCGCGCACGCATATAATTAGGCTACTAAAACTGTGGCGATTCGCGCACACAAAAATAATATTAACAACAAATGGCGATTCGCGCCTCGCCAATAAATATAATAAAATAACGTTTATTCAACAAAACTGATAGTTACATTTGCGGAGTTCGAATCAAAAAAAAAAAAAAAATACAACGACGTACGGTACGAAAGAGACTGACGAATTACGGCGGCCGTGCTAAATATCTGCGCACCAGCGAGTTGGCGGCGGCCGATAGAGCGTCGCCGTAATCTACATATTATTATTGTATAATAGAATAATTCACAAATAATATAATACAAATAATACAAATAAAAATAACAATTAATGTGTGTGCGCGCGCGCGCGTGTGTGTGTGGTCGGCCTACCTTTTAATTAGCCCGATATAACGTACTATCAACGGCGGCGGCGCAAGCAAGCAAGCAATATTATTTATTGGTTACTATAATCGGGAGAATGAAAAGTGGCCGCTGGCAATGTGTTAGGAACATTTTTTTTTTTTTGATAAACAGTGATTCTCAAAGTGCTTCACACAAGGCGCGGTTGGTTTACAACATCTGACCGGCGCACAATTTTGAATGGGGTCTTTACATTTTTCCCTTTTGCCTTCGTTCTTGATTTGGTTACCAATTGTACTTAAGGAATTTGTATTGTGCTGTTGTACACAAACCATGTGCGTCCCTACAGGCTACGACCCAACAGCAATATACGTCATTCGTTAACGAATATTACACGTGTTGTGTTGTGTTGTGTTTTATTACATCAGGCTTCAATAACTGAATTTAACCAATATATTATTATTTACAACTATTTTTTGTTACATTTTTTTTTTAATTATACAATGGCTGGCAGTAGTAGTGACATTCGTAGTCAGAGTAAAAAAATAATATTTTCGGTGTACAAATTTCTAAAAGATCTCTCCAAACAAGATGAAATTATTCCATCTATGTTTGCTCAGTCCCTCAAGGTAACAGCTGAAGCTTGTGGATTATCAGAACGTACTGTAAGGCGCATATGCAAAGAAGGAAAAGATAGTTTGGATTCAGATCAACAAGTTGCTTCGTTCAAGTCTCCGCGTAAAACGTATAAATGTGCAAAACCATTGACCGAATTCGACGATTTCGACACAGATATAGTACGCAGAGTAGTGCACGAGTTTTACGATAGAGGTGAGTACCCAACAGCTCTTACTATTTTAACGGAAGTGAAAAAGAAGTGCATTTGGGAAGGCTCTGTTTGGTCGATGCATTCGCTTTTGAAAAATTTAAAATTTTCGTTTAAAAAGTGCAATGACGGAAGGAAATTTCTCATGGAAAGGAACGACATTGTTGCACTTCGTTGTGCATTTTTACGAAAAATGTGTACGCTTCGCGAACAAAACGATACCCGTCCCGTAGTTTATTTGGACGAGACGTGGATAAACCAAAATCGTAGTAGAACACGTATATGGCAAAATGCAGAACAGACCGAGGGTTTAAAAGTACCCACAGGCAAAGGGGGTCGCCTCATTATTTGCCAAGCAGGTTCTGCAAAATATGGTTTTATTAGCGATTCCAAATTAATATTTCGAGCTAATGTTAGCAGTTTTGAGAGCGACTATCATACGTCAATGATTTCGTTTAAAAATTGGTTTATAAATATGTTGAACCACCTCGAAGAGCCGTCTGTAATTGTGATGGACAATGCATCTTACCACTCACAACTTAAAGATAATTTTCCAAAAAACAATAGTAGAAAAGCCGTTGTAGAAGAGTGGCTGAAAAATAAAAATATTGAATTTTCACCACTAGAGCGGTTGTCTGAATTGCGTGAGCGTGTAAAAAAACTCATTCCAATGTACAAACGCTACGAATTAGATGAAATAGCACTGGAAATGGGCCATGAAGTGATAAGGTTACCTCCATACCATTGTCAATATAACCCGATTGCATTGATTTTAGCAAAGGTTAAAGGGGAGGTAGCTAAAAACAATAACACTTTTAAGATGGCTGACGTAGAAAAGTTGGCGCACGCGGCTATGGATGCAGTAACACAAGAAAATTGGGAAAAGTGTGTTGCACACGCGGAAAAAATTCAAAATCAAGATAATGAAAAGGAAATTTTGAGGGATGTCATGTTAGAGCCGATCATCATAACATTAAGAGACGATGATAGCGATTGGAGCGATGAACATGATGATGATGACGACGTATTTGATGCGGATATTTAGTTGCTTAGATTATAATAAATTATTTTGTAAATATTTCAATTTTAATTATTTTGTATAATATATTTGTATTATACGTTTAAATAAACTCTATATTAAATTACATTATGCTTACTTATGTTTTTATCAAAATAATTATTTGTATTGCTTATTGGAATGAAATGTAACAATATGCATTATGGTTAATAATTCAAAATGCGCGCGCTTTGTTTCACAGTTTTGCGAAACCATTACAAAAATTCACCACCAGGCGCGTGGGCATCAGCGGCCACTTTTCATTCTCCCGACTTTTTTTATAGGACATCTTTTTAGGAGTACCTTTATACAACATATTAAAAATTACCCCCACTACCCTGTTTTTGGTTTAAGTATAAGTTATAACTAATAAGTGAATTACGCTAGAGACCGGGTTTCTTAATTAAAAGTTTTGATTTAGTCTTTGGGCTACCGCTTATTTAGGAATTGGAAACTGGGCGTCCGTCCAGAAGCAACCGTAGACACCCTTTTGGGGCTGATACCACCAAAAAAGTCCTAGAGAACACCACTAACGTCCCCAGAACGCAAAAACAATAAATATGGCGCTGGAGGCGATGGCAGTATGGATGAGTAGAGACTGGTTTGATTTCTATACACCTCGCTGCATTAGAAAATCATAAAATATAATATGTGTATCAAATGGGTGTGATTATTGATAAAGCTGAGGAAAGAACGAAAACAATATTAGTAAATTCTAAGAAGAGTGGAATAATACGAAGATACGGCAGATAGACGATAAGATCAATCGAGGAAATTAATAAAAATGGACGTTATGGAAATTTGAGAGTTTAAATTTTCGTTTAACACAAATGCTGACTGGACATGATGATTTTGATCAGTATCTTCGTAGATTTAAGAGGCGACAGATTCCTACATGTGTGAGTATTGTGGAGTGGTAGAGGACGACGCTGGGCATACACTTTGTTCAGATGCGATGGATATTGACACTCTAGAAGAGCCTTGGAGACCACTCTAGGTGAATAAATGGAGCTAGATTCTATCATAAAATTAATGTTGGAGAAAAAAAATAATTTGGGTGCGGTTAAGCAGTTTGTGGAAAATATGCTGTCAATCAGAGAGGGGGAGGAGTAACGAGTTACACAGAGGATAGAAGGAAATATAATTAGTTATAACTATTTTTTATACCGCGAATGTTAAATTAGGAATGATAGAGCCTTATAATAACAGTATATTACAATATACCATACTTCTAGTATACGTAAAGGCAGAAATGGTTTGTTTAAGCGTATACAATTATGTATTTTATAATAATTTGCAGTAAACACACATTACAGTCCATTACGCATGAAGTGCCCCTCTGTAGCGCCGTAGTTCAAACACAAAAAAGGCACTTTCACGTAATATAGTATACTGTAACCTATTTATTTTTAATATTGAGTATTACCTAATTTTTGAGAAATTCATATCGTTTTTTAATTTTTGATCCGTTTAATAAATTTATTTAGTTGAAAAAAAACGTTATATAACACAATATACACAATATTTTTAAATCCGAATACTTACATGATCGTTTCTGTATTTCTGGATATTCATTATTCCATAGACTTTCTTCTAATGGAATATATCCTTAAAATATATTAATAATATATTTTTATCAAAATTGACAAAATTAAATGGCTGCATACTAGTTGCGGTCATGGATGATTTTTGAGATGAGCACATATGGTAAGCCTTGCTTTTAGAAGGTAGACAAATCTTTTTGTTTACTACGTAATTTTTATATTTTATGGAATAAATAGATTTAATTAAAAAAAAAAATAATAATAATAATAGTTGCGGTCACTGCAATTGTAGGTAATATCGAAGTTGCAGTAACAACAAAGACTGAGCTTTTACAGTGATAATAGAATGAGTTAAAAAATTTAGAATTTAAATTATATATTAGTAGAAATTAGAATTATATTATAATAAGTAACTAAAAAAATTAATTTGAAATTCGAAGCCCACGGTTTTTAAGTAGTATAACCTGGAAATTGTTTTGGCATGTACAAATTCCATACTTTTATATTGGAGTTGACTTTAGAGCTATTAAATACCATTTGATGTAAGACGTAAGTTTATACTATTTATACTGTTTACGCCGATACCGATCCTACGGTTGTTGCCTTGTTGGCGGTTATCGGCAGTATGTGTTAAGACAGGAGCGGAATGGGTTACCCAAATATATAAATATAATGTAATAGCACGTCAATTATAATACGGGTGCATATAACACCACAAACAAGTATATTAAACAAATAGAAAAATAATAAATAATTATAATGGACCTATTATAGGGTGCCCCGGGAATAATTAATGATCTAATTATAATAATAATACTAATCCGAACACCTTTATATCTTATATGGGTGTCCAGTTATACAGCCTTTGATAACAATAGTTAATATGTTTATAATGAAATAAATCAAATACAAAAAAAAGGTATATAAATAAGACGACCTGGTTGGCGGCAGCTTCTTGGTAGACGGCAACACGTAGGTCCTTCGCAGTTGGAGGACGGCGAGATGATCCACGGACGACAAAGTGAGCATCGCACACGAGGAGGCACAGCCCAATAATATTTAAATAATTTAACGACCGTTTTAGTCAGCTTGCGATGCTATTAAACCACGGTGTTAACGTGTTAACGCACACAAGTAACAAACCGTTGGGTATAAAAAATTGACCACAAAGTTTTGGGCGGCGGCACAAAACGGTGCGCAATAACGGTGGGTGGACAGATACGTACGTCGAGCCCAACAGTTAGGAAAAGACAAGAGACCAAAATGGCTGTATAGGTCGCCGGGCTGGCTGGCCACCGGCAGACGAACTGTCGCCGGACAATGGAAGAGGGTACTTGCTGGACACTTTTATCTCCGCCACCACACCTGTGGTGTCCGGAGCAAGTTTATATCGTCGTAGAATCGTTCCGCGCTCGAATATATACTGTATAGTAATCTTAAATGACTATCAACCGTCACCGTAGTTTGTTACGATAAAAGACGATACAATAATTATAATACTAAACTTCAACTGAAGTCGATCACTGTTGTTTTTTATATATATAAATGTTATACATTATTTAAGAAATATGTATTTATTTTTGTCCTTTTATCCCACTACTGAGGTATACAAGCGCAAACAGTGACCGCAATTAGTAGGTTACCTTTCAGTTGGTTGACCGCAACTATTACGTAATTTTTGATTTTGACCACAACTAGCAAACACCGAATTAAATGAATTAAAAATTGAAAATAATTTGTTCGGGAGTAAAGCACACGATTAAAACTGATTGTTCGCCGATCTACTAATTAAAACATCATAATTTTTTTTTTCAATTAATTCGATATTGACTTAGAGGGATCTTTGATGAAGATTTTAATTAGTCAAAACGTTAACTTAAAATTAACATTCCCAGTTTCATCAATATCTATACCTAGTATACCTTTTAATAATTACGTCGTCGCTCCTTTAAATTTAAGTGCGACAAACTACTCACATAAAAAAAACGCAACGTGTCCATATCGATTTAGGTTGTTGGTAATTGTTTATAATCAAGAGTTATATTAAATATGTACATGAAATAATAAATAAATTAACAAATTAAATACTAGTAGATTTTTGAATCAGAGTCTTTTGTGTCGACTTTTTTGATTGAAAA
The DNA here is from genome assembly GCF_020882245.1 of Rhopalosiphum padi. NCBI lineage: Eukaryota > Metazoa > Arthropoda > Insecta > Hemiptera > Aphididae > Rhopalosiphum > Rhopalosiphum padi. The sequence continues at coordinate 63,938,907 of NC_083598.1, read as the reverse complement.
ATTGAAAAATACATTGTACAAATCGTCATCATATAATTATTTAACCGCAACGTACACTATCACTACATTGCGAGCCTATCTCCAGATTCCCGGAATACTATATATTTTAAGTTCAGACGTACAAATTAATAAAATATTATAAATTATTATTACTTATATGTCACCAGTATATTTCAGGTGCATTTTGGTCAGAGTTTGGATCATTCATGTGTAAGTTAAACCTGGGATTGGCAATTTGTAGATTGTGTTGAATTGAATAAAGTGCGTTTGAGTGTGTATATTTTAAGTTAAAAAGTTGAAAGTCGAAATCTATGTTTTTGTCAACTCCAACATAAGTTTCATTAGGCTTGGTAATCTTATTCGACAATCGTTCGTAATAAAATAATAAACAAATATATACTTGCAATTTAACATGATAAAAAGTGTATAAAATAATTAATTTTGAAAATGAATTACCTAGTTGTTTTAATCTCAACGAATATAATGAATACAATGTTTCATGTGACAGTGGTATAGCTGAAAAATATAATACTAATTAAATAATAATGTTCACTTTGTAACGTCTAATGCAAATCACACACACACACACATACACCCGTTATACATAGAAGGCCTAATTACAGGTATATTGCGAGCGCGGCGTGCAATAAGGCAACTTATCACATGGACCTCGAGTCTCCGCCGATCAATGACCGTGCCGCCTGGGAAAACCTCGCACCCACGCACCACTCCTAGTACCCATGGGTTAGGTGTAAAGGTCTCCCCGCACAGACGATCACCAATTAATTACTTAATTAGGTCATTGAAAGTATCGGCCACGTAATATCAATATTATTATTATTATAATTAATCATCCGCACGTATCATCATCCCCTTCTGTCGCCTGTCGTCTGTTCGTGCCAACCACATATCATGGTATGGGCCGACAACGCAAAGGCACGGCACTCCATTTTCTCCTGCCTTAACAAGATGATCTACCGTGAGTAGAAGCTGTTTATGCTGGTGCGCCGAGGGGCGACACATCCTCACACTCCGCTGGCATTGGTAATGTTTATGGTTAACACCATCATTTTTTTTTAATATATAAATATATCACCGTGACCGGTACTTTTTCATGTTTTTATAATTATTAAGTATTATTATTAAAAAGGTATGAGTTATTATTATTATTATTATTCTATTCTGACCGAGTCTTGTGCCAGGTGACTTTCTCGGCACCAACTTACGCTTTTAAGCAAAATAAATACGTAAATAAATCTTAAATATTTCATTTCCCTCAAAGTGGTGTTTTTTTTTATTATATTACCGACTACCGACTACGCGTATATCACTGTCCAAATGTCACTACAACACTTATTATCTTATGTACCAAAAAAAAGAAAAATCCACGGCACTCCGGCTTTTGGGCCTCGGTCATATTCGAGGCGGCCACTTGACTCTCGACAGGGACAAATTTGAGTCGAGTAGTCACAACTTTATTAACATCCTCGATTTATACAATACCTTTGTGCTATATACTATATTCATAAGCGTATCTAGGGGAGGGGTGGTTAACCACCCCTTCAGAATTATTTGTTTTATCGTATATTTTATTGAAGTAAATAATTGTTCTTGCGATTAATGATAATATAATACTAAAATTTTCACTATTGTAATTATTTATCGGTGATAATATTTAATGTATGGATCGTAATATTATGGTCGATGGAATTAGTAAACCGATACACTAACATTATCTTATCAAATTCGGTCATAAGGATATAGGCCAAATGGCAACAAAATTGCTAAATAATATGATTGATAGATTTTTTATGAAAAAGTTCATTTTTATTCAATATAATAAGGTTTGTACAATTTAAATAAATTAACGAATGTTAGTGAAAAATCATAAAACTAATTCACTTAGTTATATTAAAAATTTGTTCCAATTGATGAAGGAATTACTTAAAATTGATTTAAATTCACTTTAAGCTGAAATTATGGTTGCCAAAAATTGTATTCAATATTGTACTAATGAACCGGAACACAAATATTAAATTAATTTATTTAAAAAACAGTTTCAACTCTTTCTAATGTATACATATTTCAAAATTTAGCTTTGACCTAACCAATTTCTTCGGCATCGCGTGAGAGGTCATTTTCAACAATGAGATACGTCAATATACATAATTTATAGCAACAACAATTATTAATAATAATAAAAAAAAATACCATACTCTAGATGAAAATAAAATATTTTTATTTTTTTCGACTATAATTTCAAACTTTTATTATTTTTGGATTATCTATCTATATATATATATATATATATATATATATATATATATACTAATATTATAAAGGGGAATTGTTTGTTTGTATTGAATAGGCTCCGAAACTACTGAACCGATTTAAATGAAATTTGGTACATAGATAGTTTAAACTTTGAGAAAGGACATAGGCTACTTTTTAATACTAAAAAAGAGATGTAAGGGGTTGAAATAGGGGATGGTATATATTATAACACCGTAGCCATGTTAAAAATATTAAAAAAAACATCTAAAGTAATTAGACATATGTTTAGTATCCTAGCAACCACTTAGAAGAAATAACAAACAATTATCCATTCTTAGTGCTCCCTTACATTGCTTAAGGAGCCTTTGTACGAAATGTCAAGTCTCTAGACCCAGCGGTTCGGTCGAGACGTTGATGAGTGAATTACTAAATAGATAAAAAAATAAGATAAATAAATAGATAACTTAAAAAAAAGAAAAGAAAATAAATAGATTATTTTAGAGTCCAGGGGCTAAAATGTTTAATAAAATTATACTGAGAAATGAGAATAGAATATAATGTTTTCCTTTGTGGAGTCATAAAAATACAAGCAACTATTGGATAGGGTCGACTGGAATTTTTTATTTAACTAATAAATATATAATATTACATTCTTAAAAACTCGATTATTTAGTTTTTAGGTGAAAAATGGCAAAAAACTAACATGTGCAGTGGCTGGCCGTAATGTAAATTAAAAATCTCGATTATTTCGTGTTTTCTTGCGCGATAACTGTTTCGCCAATCCGTATTACGATTCGTGTAAAGTTTCAGAGTTGAAAAATAAATCCTTCACCGCGAAATCTTCTATAAGAGTATTTTTCAAAAAAGTGGTTTTTACAGTACTTAGGTGGTCAATATTTGGATTTTCCCGATTTTCCTGATTTTTATGATATAAAAAGAATGTCCGATGGTACGTAATGCACGCTACAACGTTTTTAAACCCATCGCGAGTTCGCTTCCATCTTAATAATAATGTATTTCACTTCCAATGCATCTTGTGACGTATTTATTCGAATACACTTTGAAAACCGTTTGATTGACGTGCGCTTCCTATATTATTAACGCATCTAATACACAGGCAATGCCGTGACGGAACAGATAGTAATATATATTTATGATAGGTACTATTAAAAACTGCAAAAAATACAACTAGAGTATGTTGAAAATGTATTATGGGGTTTCAGTCTTGCCCCCTAATACATTTGAATATTTGATCACCCTACGCCTATGACTATAATAATCATAAGTTATTATTTATGTCTTTGATATTTAATAGAAAGCACATAAACATGTTAACATAAAATTAAATAATCATTAGATTTCATAAATTATCATCCGAGCTGAATTGAATTTCTTTTAAATATTGTTGTATAAAAACGGGACAAAATAGAATAATATTAAAATTGTTTTATAAATATAGAAAACAACGTGAAAAATAAAATATCAAATTCACACAAAAGTATAACATGTCATTGAATGAATAATTAAAAACAAATATATAACTTGATTTTGATCATATTTAGCACATGTCATATTATAGTTAAAATTTTTAATAGAGATATATGTGTTAAAGAGATTAAAGAAATAATACAGTTATATAATTTGACTTACGTTTGCGTAACTCTTGGTAATCCTCGAAAGTAATCTTTTCTGAAAGTATAATAATTATATTTAATCTGACAACTATAATGATACATCAATAATATGTTGAATAAAAATGTCAAGATTTGAAATAAAAACATTTATAGGTATTTAGTTTATACAATATTTTGCAAACTCAATAATATGATATATTATATGATATATGTTCGGTTAAATAAATGTATTATCTAAAAATCTACATTTTTTTATTTTATTTTATACGCAACTGTTAGGCTGTTTGGCATATAACTAAGTACCTATAGAATTTATTTCATATCAACGAAAATATCATGTGCCTACTTTGTACAACAGTATTAATATCTATAGGCTACAGCTATGTTTTCCCAATTCATCGCCATAAGAAGAGCAGAAAAAAAAATCAATACACAAAGAAAAATCTTATAATGATGAGGACAATCCCGATGACACAGTAACACCGCTGTGTAACTTTTCTTTTGTTTTTATTGCTTACATTGGTAATTTTTTATAATAATGTCGCATAAGTTAGGGAGTATTAAACTTATAACAGTAAATATACAATATATTATATTATAGATCAATCAAACAACCAGACATGTGTCAGTCCGTCGATGACTCCTTTTTTTAGTACCTATATGTGCTAAATGGATCGTAGATGATAATAATGAAACTTTTATGCAAACATTATCTTGAGCGAATTAAACTATGATGTAAGTAATATAATGTATTTGATGTTCAAATCGTATTAAAATTATTATTTTCCACCAGAAGATATTGTAATTTATAAATGACACAATATTTAAATTAAGTTTCATCTTTAATCGTTTTAAATAAAAAGTGTTAAAATTGTTTAAAATAATAACTTACTGTCAAGAAATATTTCATATAGTTGTGCATTATTTACAACTATAATAATAATTATGAATATAATTATTAGACATAAATAATTTTAAATATATACTTTTCAATGATTAGAATTAAGTATACTGTGTAAGATAACATGTTTCACAGGTATTTTTATTAATAACAATTTTTCTTTTTAATATATTTATAGTTAGGACATAGGTACACGTACACTGTGTATTAAATATTAATTATTATTATTGTATAGTTTATATACAATCTTTAACAATTAAATGCTGGTACTGTGTAAAATCATTGATTAAAATATAATAAATATACTAAATCAATGCTAAAAGTTCCCTAAGATTGGTTGACCGCTATCTCCGCTATCCGTTAGAGCACGCGTTATGCAAAAAAATCAGTTTTTCACAAATAACTCAGTTATTTTTAAGATTAGATGAAAAATACCTAAATATTAAATAATAAATAATTATAGAAGAGATAATTGTCTATAAAAATTGTTCTTATAAATAATTTCATAAAGAAACAATATTTTCTTTGATAATTAGTAATTACACATATTTAATATCAATGCATTGGAAATTTCTGTTTTATGACGTCCATAATATTGTTACTAATACAGTTATTTTCATTGTGTGATGGAGGTATATTTATCATTTTTTATATAAAAGTAACAAAAAAACTTCTTAGATTTTAAGATAACTCAACAAAATTATTAAAATCCTTACTAAAATGTTATGTTGATGATTTACTTACGTGGACCTTCTATAATGAACAAATTAGACAATGTAAAAATTAATTCATCATCTTTAATAGCTTAATGTATTTTAGTTGGATGGAATACATCTGTAAATTGTAATCCATGAAAATCATGCTGATAAATAATAGTCTTCCAAGAAAGGTAAGTTCATAAAACTAAGAACGATATTACAAAAAAAATATAATAATATTTTAAATAACTAATTGTTGGTTAAATTTTTTTAAATAATTATATATCTAATTTCCTAAATAAGTTGATTATGATTCACTTACCTATTTCTTCTGTACATGCATATAATTTAAAAAAATAATGTTATTATTTATTTTTATAGCTATATAACATTTATAACATGTATGATAAATAAATAAGATATAAATAATAATAATATATAATAATATAATAATAAATAATTTATACAAATTTGTAGGTATTTCTTTTACAAACCATTTTGTTAAACATTCTGGCCATTGAAATATAATTTGGACATTTAGTAAGAAATGTCCAAATAACTGGCATAATTAATTTCAATTTTTTTTTAATATTTATAACAATGAATCTATACATTTGTGATAATAATATATTATGCTTATTGATTTTGTTTTTTGTTTTTGGTATTAGTTCAAATACAGGTGTAAAAAAAAGTATCAGCCCATCCCTAGTATTTGTTTTGTCATAAGTCATAAATTATAAATTATAACCAAGTTGAATTTTACTTACTTAAATATTTTACTGTAAATTAGATTAAATCATTAATGTTGTATTATTTAATATGTAACAGTTAACACTTAACAGAATTAAGCCAAATACAAAATTTAAAAAAATTGTTTGATATAAATTAAATATAATACGATTATAATAGAGTAAGTACAGTAAATATAGCATAATATAATTGTTAATTAATATATTATAATTAATAATTTGTTATCCAATATAGTTATGTTATATTACGTATTATTAACGTTATTTTGAAATAAAACTATTGTGTCATAATGTTCTATATAATTGACGACTTTTTTGAAATAATTTAAAATTGTGTATTGCGTATTTGTGTGTCAAATTATCTGACGCTATAGTGTGGGCGTGTGGCATTCAATAATATAAAATGTGCTCGAAAGGCACGCATGTCGCAGTTTAACCTAAAGTTTAGAATAATTTTGTGATTAATATGTTTTCTATGTTCTTAAAATCAAAATAATAATAGCATACCAATACCTGTGTTAATTATAATTTTTTTTTTTGTTACATGGCTTATTGAATATATTAATATGTTTATAGAATTGATAAACAAAAATGATAGATTTTCAGATTAAATTAAAACTACATTAAAATGTATGTTATTCATAGTAAACTATTTTAGAATCCATTTTCGATTTCTTTATGTTTACTTAATATTTCAATATTTATTATATTATATATATTATTTGTTTTTGTCTAATTTCCAATTCTCTTATAGTAATCAGTAATAAGAGATCAATTACTAACATACCCAATGCTGTTGTGGATTCCACAAATTCGTTGTAAGATTCGAATCCTTCAAAAACTGTAACACATAAGATTAGATTAAACACAAATACAAAACACATGTTCACATGAAAAGCATAGATACATATTATATAATTAATACATTTTATGAGCATATTTTATTTTTATGGGTTGAAGAATCTATAATTTTTACAATTATTGTATAATAATCTTAAATTGTCTTAAAATAGTTTGGTTTATTGAAATGAGATGCAGGTGAAGACATTCCTGATTGTTAATTAAATGTTTTATTTATATACTCGTAACTGTACAGAAACTGTTGTTTCTTTTCTAAATTAATATTTCCACTTAGCTATATTAAAACATCATTCTTATTATAGATCTTGATGAAGTTTATAAATTGTATCAAACAATTAAATAAACGGCGATGAAAAACTTGTAGCTATAAAGAATACAGAACTTTTTAACACAATATATACCTCAGAGATATTTAAATATTTTATACTAAATTTTTTATAACGGATGTGAAAAGACTCGTTATTAAAATTGGTTTGATAATTCCATGCGTTAATATGTTGAATGAAACGTGTTAAGCTGTATTTTTTAAATACATTAAACAATGGATCAAATTTAATACTTTATTAGATCTCAGGAAAATTAATCACGATGACCTTTAAAAATGAAATATATCTCACTCGTGCTGTAGTGAATTTATTCAAGTTAGCTTTCACAATTAATAATTAAAACAAGACAGCCCAGACGCTCGGGCCAGATATTTTATAGTTATATTTATTGACCGTCAGTTGTTAATTATAATAATATATTATTATGATAGCCCAGATCGTGACTACAATAATTTAAAGTAGAAGAAGAATTTTTTTTAAATATACTTGATTTTAAATATAATGATTTTCCATTCTAAATACTCGTAACAAAAATTAAAGTAGGTAGTAAAAGAAGTTGAAAATTACGTAGTCTTTAATTAATATAATAAATTTAGTATTATAAATACAATTTACAAATCTTTAATTTATATTTTTAGAAGTAGATGTAGAGATGTTAGTGCTGCAAATTTACCAGGTAAATTTTTACAGGTAAAAAAAATTTACTGTAAATTTTACCAATTTTTTTTTTACCAAAAAAAAGTGTTGTGTGGCCCCTGTAATTAAATGAAATTAAAAACGCCTAGAGATATCTTTTTTATCAACTGATAACAATACAATAATTATTGTATTATTATTACAAAAGTTAAGTTTAAATATAAATATTTTGACTTAAAAAGAAATAAAGGTTATGTGAATTTTGATACTTTAGTTTAATTTTATTTATTTATAAATGTTAATATATAAAATTCAATATTCATATTTCATAAAATGTACTAATTACTAATGTCTAATACATTTATAATGTCTAATATATTACTTTTCAATAATTTTAAATAAACTAAAATTAAGCTATCTTTTATCCGATGTTTATCCTACTTTTAAATTACAATGATGATGTTCAACAAATAAGCGAAATAAAAACTTTATTACTTTGTTTTTAATGAAATAAATATCGATATAATTTCAATAAATTAAAAACATGTTAGGTACTTCATACTTTTCTTTCAGAATTTAAGATAATTCAACTTATCATTATGGTTCTGCAATGTTAGTCATATCTAATATTAACCACACCATTTTACTTTATTTTCAAATAAATTCATTCAAGTCACTAACATTTAAAAATCGTTGAATCTAATCCTCAACACTATTTTCTTAGTACCTACTCTGTTAACTTATCAAAACTAATTAAATAATTGACAAAGATTTTTTTATTATTATAAATTTCAACAAATAAATTACTCTCTTATTTTAACAATAAATATATAATAAATAAAATAAATCAATAAATAAAATATTTCAAAAAAATCTTTATTTATATAATTTTTTATAAAGAAATTAAAATTAAATAATTCAATGATGGTTGTTTCATTAGCCATTAGCATCATTATATCTATAGAAGCTGGGACATAATTTGTATTATATATTAAAAAAAAACAAAATTCATTTTTATACCTATATTTTTTTTAATCAATTATGATATTTGAGAATAACATTAATACATAATTTATATTTATTATTGTTTCCCATACAAATTAAAAATGTTCAATAATGTTTAATTTTTAATTGTTATGTATTTACTATTTAGGCATACAATAATAGAATAATATTGTATTTATTATTTTCACTGTAAATAATGGTAAAGAAACTCAACATCCTATTTAAATATACAATGTATATTTTTTTTTATCCTTTTTTTGTCTTTAAAAAACTTCTAATTAATTTAATAACAATTTCGTATTTTTATTTATTATTGATAGGTTAAAATTTGCATGTATTTTAAATTATTTTAAATTATTCTTTAAAAATGAAAAATGTATGATTAAATAACTTACTATCCACTGTTATCATGTTTTCATTAACTTCAGCATTAACAAAAAATGCTAAAAAAAAATTTTAGTTAATGATAAATATCTTACAAAATAAAGTAATACTATTAATTATGAAATTATTTACAATAATAATTTAATATTATGGTCGTATGTGTTTCAGTTATTTAAGTCTGTCAATAATATGCCTAATATAATGATTAAAAATAATAATTCGTGAATTATTCGTGAACACTGACATTCAGAATCCACATTATAAAATTTGTATCAATGTACCAATATTAGTATTAACTATTAACCATCAACAAATTTAGCATGACAAGTTGAATAGAAAAAAAATATACACTCTAGCCTCTAGGAGTGGGATGGAACACGGAAAAAAATAGAGGATAATAAACGTGAATCATACATAAACGTATAATATAACTTATATTATAAGTCTATGTGTCTTTGGAAATGTATATAAATAAAAAATATTATGTTAAGCTTAGATTATTACAATGACGCGTTATTGTCCACTGAGTGCGCGGAATAACATGTGGTCGCTGTCCAATTGCGTATTCATGCGACATGCATATTGATATTATTGTACAATTTTTTCTATAATCAGTCCGAAAAACCTCACCGTCGTTGAACCGTTTTGTCGACCGTGACAGTTTTTGTTAAATACGATATTATTATTGATTAATTTACAATATTATTCTTTTTCTCTATTTAACGAGTGCGCTGTATTTCTTATATTCTTGTGTGCACTAATCGTTACATTAATTTATTATACTTATATTGTGTAAGCGTGATTCGCACATCCTTAATTATTTGCAGGTGCAAATCGCCTCTTTTTATTTATACCATATTTTTAGTATTGTGTTTATAATGTTTATATTATACACAAATACACTGGTCGGTCGGTGTGTGGTAAAACGCGTAGCGAAGTATTTGCGATGACCGGGCTCACGGCCTATTAATGTTCGTTCCCGGTCCAAACACAGTCCATGGAAAACGAGATTTCTCTGATTAGCTAAATCGCTACTAAATCCATTAATTTAGAGTCATTTGTCACTGATTTCAATGTAGTCATCTTCCTATCTTCACTAATAGTGTCTAGACTCTAGAGTTTACGCGAGAAATCTTGATAAAATCTATTTTGAAATTGCGACGAAGTTAAAGGAATGATACCAACATTCTGGGTAAATTTGTATCGGAAATTCTGTCTACCTAAATGAAATAATGCAAGTATGCAACAATCAATATTTAAGTAGGGGATCTAGTGACAATGAAGTTGGACTTAAATCACTTTCGGAGTGTCACTAAGAAATTATAAATTATGTTTAGATACTTGCGCTTATGTGAGCTCTCTAACACCTCATTAATTATAATATTATATTGTCCATATAATATTGTAATTAATTAAAAACTATTATATTACTTACCATTGCATTCTTGTATGTCACTTTTAAATAATTTAAAAATATTATTTACATTTTCATCTGAAACAATTTAACGTATAAACAATTTTTGTTTTTATTTTGTTTATATAAATTTTTTTTAAATTAAACCTAGCTAATAATAATACTATTGACACAAAAGTTATATGAAATAATATTTATTTTAAACTTTATATAATGTGAATAATGAATATGTAAGCAATAATCTATATAATATAAACACAGTCACACAGATAAATACAAATAACCTGATAACTTTGTCTATTGTAAATAATTTATTTCGTCAAGTAGCATTGGGTACAATGACTACAATGACTTGTAAGTTGCAATGGGTATGTTAAATTTGAATTTAATGAAAAACCTTTGTGCATACCTGAAAACCGATTCTATACAGTGACGGTGTTCTTATTTTTGATGTGAAACATCTATTGACGTGCCTTGAGAGTAAAACCACAGGCACAGAATAGATGAACTGATTTGTTGTCGTTGATATTGTGTAACAGAGGCGCTGATTAGAAAATATAGCCCGAAATAATCACGGTGTGTGTTTTCGCACTTAACGTTTTCAATGTTTTCATACGCGTGTTGTTTATAATCAATTTTACGATCCCCGCTTGTATACATAGTGGTTACTAACTTTTTTCTAATACTATTGTTATTGTGTACATTATGTATTGTGTATACAATAAACACTATTATAATAAACAAAATAAGGGGCGGTGGTAAACTCTCCTGATTTTATGGTAAACTCTCCCTATTTTTAAAAATAGTAAACTCTCCCAGGTCAACATTATGTTTGCCTGTAGGCTGTAGGAAATATGTAATCTCTCCTGGGTCAACATTTTCAAACTGAAATATACATTAAAATACAAAGTTGCAATAAATTAGACAAAACAAGTAAAAACTGTAATACAAAAAATAATGAAAGAACTATATCTCAAAAAAATTTAGATTAGAAATAGATACCATAAGTTTTTTTAAATCTGTGTATTTCTATTATCAAAAAAAAAAATTAAATTTAAACATTTTTATTTTGTTGTATATTTTGTATTTATTTTGCATCTTAGATTTATTTTATGATTTTTATTTTATTAAATAAGTAGTACTGAAGACCCGGGAGAGTTTACATGTTTCCGTTAGGTAGTACTGGAGTAGACTCAGGAAAGTTAACCACCGAGAGAATTTATAATCACCCAAAATAAGAATTAATAACGAAATTGTTTTTGTTTATTTCACTCCATATTTTTTTTATTGGTTTTCATTAATTATTAACTATTTTAATAACTATCAATTTCGATGTTTCACATCTATCAGGCGTCTCGTGACGGCTCTCATTTTTTAAACTTCACTATTTTACACTTTTAATCGAATAAAAAAATAAAAATATCAACATTTTAAATGTTTACAAATATCTCAAAAAGTCCCAAAATATATTTAAAACTGTAAATTATCAAAAAAATATAATGCTCATAATATGAATATTTTTTATAAATTGCAAGTCTTTACAATAATTATGTTATTAATTTTAAATATATTTGTGTACAAGATCAATTTTGTCAAATACTGAAGCTGCATAAAATATAAATATTTGCTTTCCTGTTGTTTTAAAAGTTACGCAATTAATTTAGAAAAAATTGTGAATCCTCCATTATACCAGATGAAGAACCGACTTTAACAAATTTGTTACCAGGAATTACCCTCAGAGTAGAAAATTAAATCATTTTTTCTGCCCCGAAAAGTGATGCCAACTTTAAAAAAAAAAATATCATTGAAAATAACGATGCTCGTAATATTGGTACGGTCCATACATTTATAACAAAAGAAATAAAAAACACGGAAAACTGGTACTATTCAAAATTTAATTTTCAGGGGTCCTAAAATATTTATAATGTTTATAATATAATTTCGATAAATCACCATCGTCAACAAGTTAAATTTAAATAATAATTAAAACAAAAAAATAATGTTAGTAATCAAAATTGACAAAAAACATAAATGAGTAAATACAAAGTAGCAGGTAGGTAAAATAAATATAAAATATAGTTACAATAAAAAATATAATATAATATAATTTATGATTAATAATAATCATTTTGTATACTTCGCTATATTATTTATAAATTGTCCTATTTAAATTTCTTTATTTAAGAAGCTCTCACATTCGTTGTGTAGTTTGTCTTGCAAGGTATTTTTTTTTTTTTTGAACTTTTAGGCGATAAGGTATTGTGTATATTTGATTCAAAACGGGTTCTTAAAGGTATTATTTTCACTCGCAGTTACTCGTGAGTCGTGGTTTCCCATCGATCGTCGGTAAAATGAAATTAAAAATAATTGTTGATATTTTATTATTTTTTTTTTTTTGATAAAAGTTTGGGAAACCTTGACTATTGTGGACCGTACCAGTATTCCGCGTTTATAAAGACCGTACCAGATTTCCGTTTACCGAAAAGAACTATATTCCTTCATCTATGCTTAACCATAAATCTAAAATATAAATGTATACCTGTATTTTTAAACAAAATAAAGTTTTGTGTTTATATTTTAAACATAATTAATCATATAAAATATTTTTATCAAATTTAATGTACTTACTTTTGATTTCTAAATGTTTTATAAAAAAATATACTTATATTATAGAAAATTATAAATTATACTTATCGTTGACATTATTGAAATTGATTAACATCGCCATTTAAGTATAGTTAAAAATTAAAATATTATATTATATATTCTTATTCTTAATTATCATTATAATTATTACTAAGTATTATCTTATTTTTATATTATTTTTTAATTTATAAATTATTATGTATATTCTATTGCCTGGCGACATGGTGTTAAAAAAGAATACATCTTGAGTATGATTTTCAAAGAGCCTAGCTCTATTTTTGGATCAACTCAAATTTATTTGAGAACCTCGGCAGTAGATGTATATAGGAGTAGTGGGGGTTACAATGATGTGTGTACGCACACGGCAATCAACGTGTATCGCTACACGGAAAACTAAATATTTCTGAAAACTATTTAATTGATATATTTTCGGACTTTTCTCATTAGATGGCTCATCTGCTCATGCTCACTGATTACTAGCGTTTGAAAAAAAAATCATGAAAATCAATCCAGTAGAACTTTAGATATAGGTGTCCAAAAAAATCGCCTCACGTTTTAATAATATAATATAAAAATAAAGATACTTTCATTTTAAATTAATATACCTTTTTTAAATTTGAAACAGGTTAAAGTTTTATGATTATAAATTATAATCAGATTTGGTATGGACTGAGTTTCACAGACAACCTTTTGCTTCCCAAAACTATTTCCATATTTTTTATTCTGAAATTTTAACCTTTTCTGTTGATTTTTTTACTTGCATTGCTTTTAGCATTTGCTCATTTCCATTTAATAGTCAATGAACTAATTGACCGATATCGCTGTTTACAAGTTACATGGCTAATCTTGATCAACATATTTTTCTTAATGTTATAACCTTCTTCGATAACAATATTTTCTTAATATTCTGAATTTTGAGTTTCCAAAATAATTAATATGCTATGTGCATACCGTCCAGACTTATTGCAAATTCAAAATATTTCGATATTTTTTGAAAGTGCTGTGATAAGTTGAGCCATTTTTTCGTTTTCTCCCAGTTTATATTCTGTTATTTGTCTCAATTGCTTAATAAAAGAAATAATATTGGACCAGTTCCTATAGCCTATTGGTACTTGTGAAGCGGTTGTTATTGAATATTGTAAAATAACTATATAACAACAAAACAACTTACACTTTTGTACAATATTTTAATATTTTTGTCAACGATTGTCGATTTATAATTAGTTAACATTTTCGTTTTATGTTAAAAACAATGGAGATCCATAATCACACAAGTCGTCAAAATAATGTACAATACGATATTATATGAGTTAGGTAGTAATTAGAACCAACTGAACATATTACAATAGGAATGAAAAAAAAATGCAAGTATAAAATATATTTATTAACTCTCCAATCTCCATAATATAGAAATAATATTATGACTTGAAATTAGATTACAATAGTGATAGACTGATTGGGTTTATGGAATTTATTAAAAATAAAACTTAAATTATAAAGTAAATTTCAGTTAGACTTTCGGCATAGCCCATATTTGTACACATGACAACTTAAAAATTATGCTGTTAAAATAATATTTTGTGTCATTGAAACACGTTTTATAACAATATTATTATTACCTTGAAAAAACACAGTATATATTACCATATTGTCATCATCGAATTCATAATAACGGTCTTCGAGATCTATGTTAAACATGATTAATTATGTAATCAAATCAGATAATAAACATGTTTATTTTTATTAAAAAAAAATATAATCAACATTAGAATATTTAAGTATACGTATGTTAATTTATTAGCATATTGATTTTAATGGTACCATTTTGTACGGTTTATTGTTTAAAATCTAAAACGTGGTCTGGTAAAAATATGCATTGCAAAACGCGTACACTTTATACTATTTTATGCAAATTAACATTATAGTTACCTACAAATTATATGATAATATAGGTAATAAACAATCACGACAAACCACGTTAAAAGTGTCATAAATCATAATGTTCGATGAGATTTTATCATTATTCGATATTTATCAATGGTGATAAATCGGTGTACGTAAATTATACACTACGTAAAACTGAAAATTTCCAAGTGTTGTTAGATCACACGATAATCCTACAAAAAGATTCAGCTAAATACGATGGTATGCACCTTGATTCTCGTCTTAATTGAAAACACCATGTTTACCAGAAAAAATTGCAAATAAAAGAAAAATTGCGCAAGCTGTACTGGCTAGTTGGAAGACATTCCACACTCGACCTGACACACAAACGGCTTCTATGTGTAGCTATTATCAAACCGATTTGGACTTATGGCATACAACTGTGGGGTTGTTCCATTGAAGTCATTCAACGCTGTCAGAATATTACCCTTCGTTCCATTGTTGCAGCATAATGGCTCGTTAGGTATGAAATTCGGTGGTCCTCATAACCACACACTTACCGTTCATAACCGCACATTTTACACCATTCAATACCGCACATATTTATTTTATTGTTAAAAATGGAAATTTGAAAGGTCGATAGTTCAAAACCATACACATTTGATTGACCGTCATAAATTAAACAACAAAATAATAAAATTGTTTTTCATCTAGACAAGTAGTCATAATCTCTAAAAACACCTTAGGAATAAACTGTGATGGTAAATAAGGCAACTAAAAAAAAGTTTTAACCATAATCCAGATTGTGAATTTTTGTCATTGTAATATTATTTTAATATTGGAATAGAACTGATTTTTCTGTATAATCCCGAAAGTTTTATTTTCACGATTTTGTAATCTTGATTAAATATGATTAATTTGTGTGTGGTATTAAACGATAATGTTATTTTAAATAAATGTATTGTTATTAATATATATATCAATGTGTGCGGAATTGAACGACTTGATTTGGGGAAAATATGCGGGATTAAGGTATAAAAGTATGAGGTTTTGAACGACGACCTTTTTTTGAAAGTGTGTGGTTATGAACGAAATCATCCACCGATATTTGAATATCATCCAACCAGGACGAAATCAACATTTTTGCCAAAAAACATGTGAAATAACTTGAGCTGCATTCCAATGCAATTGCTAAACAACTTGTTGACAACTCGCAAGACATTAGGCGCCTCAAACTCCTAAATCCATACGACTTAGTTTAAGTGACTTAGGCTAAGAAAAGGGGCTATCTCGTTGGAGATAAAACGCCAAACATGTTCACGTATAATATACATTTAAGTAATTATTATTGTTATATTATTATTTATAATTTATCATATTTTACTCAACCACAATATATTGTACAGTAGAACCTCGATTATTCGAACTAATTGGGACCGTACCTAGTTCGGATACGCAAAATTTCGGATATTGGGAATTAAATATTTTATTTTCTATATTTATTATTATTATTAATAATATTTTATTAGAATTACATACATTACATTATTAGAAATAAATTACATACACAGGAACATATTATAATGACGTGCACGTACACGCGAACGGTTCAGTGGAAACCCGCCTTATTACCTTACATCGGTCCGGCTACACAGTCGGCGGTGGAAGGTTATTAGTAGACCGGTGATGGTTGATCGGGCGGTGGTAAACTCTTCCGATTTTTAAAAATAGTAAACTCTCCCGGGTCAACATTATGTTTACCTGAAGTAAATGTGTAAACTCTCCCGGATCAACATTATGGTTACCTGAAGGAAATATGTAAGCTCTCCTGGGTCAACATTTTCAAACTGAAATATACATTAAAATTAAAAGTGGCAATTAATTAAACAAAACAAGTAAAAACTGTAATACAAAAAATAATGAAAGAACTATATCTCAAAAAATATTAGATTAGAAAAAGATACCATAAGTTTTTTAAAATCTGTGTATTTCTATTATCAAAAAAAATTAAATTTAAACATTTTTATTTTATTATATATTTTGTATTTATTTTGCATCTTAGATTTATTTTATGAATTTTTATTTGTTATTGTATTTTGACTATAATATATTATAGCTCATAGCAGCTAAAGGCGTTAATTTATATTATTATTACTATTATTATTTGATTGACTATTTTTAAATGAAACTTAAATTTATATTAGATTTATTTTATAATTTTTATTAAATTAAATAAGTAGTACTGAAGACCCGGGAGAGTTTACAATCGCCCGGTTGACTCATATGCCTCCCAACGTAGTCACACGTGTTCGTGGCTCCGTGCAGCGTTCGTTCGCGACGATCTGCGTACAGCGTACGTGCTAGGATAACAGAAACGCACAGAAAACATTGACTGAAAGCCCGATATAAAATATAGATTATACATTATGGTCAACGTCTATAAACTATAAACGAATATGTTTATAGTCGAAATCATATTTGGCGAGTTTTGGTCTCAATTCAATAGAAATTGTATACAACTTTATAATACTACTATTATTTATGAACACAATTTTTCATACGTCTTTATATCATAAGCTAAGCTATGTGTTTTATATCATGTGACATGTATAAACTATAGTACCAAGTGTCCACGATCTATAATTTACATATTCTTCTAGACCAGCCTTTCTCGAACCCACTGGTGGATCGTCACTCGTCAGTCAATTTTTGGTGAGTCGTGAAAAATTTTTTGAGTTATGATGTCAATGCTGTTATTAACCAAAACAGAAAACAAGCACACATTTCGCATACACCTCATTATTAAGAGTGCATTTGTAAAAATATATTGATTATAAACCTATAAAATACTGAATACATAATAAAAATGTATACATATTTATATAATATAAATTTTGTTTTTTATAACTACTTTTTGAAAAATGAAACCATATGGGTCACGAAAGATTTTTCGGGAGAAATTGAGGTCGCGGTACTAAAAAGATTGAGAACCACTGTTCTAGACTGTAAAAAATGTCCACAATTTTAAATATTCATTTTTACCTAACATAGTACCATGAAGAATAAAGATATCTTTATTCTTCGTGCATAGTACAAAGGATTATGACACGACTCTATGCGTTAATTCTTTGGTATTACATTTTTTCGACCTTTTTTTCTACATACGTCTGTGTCTTACATACATATGGCATAGCAGATTTGTGTTTTTATATTGTTAGCTTACATTTACCTGTTATAAAACTAAAGGTAAGCATTAAAGAATATTATCTAGTTTTTAGGATATCTCACCTACACCTAATCCTTTCCAAGGATTAAGTATTATAATAAATAATAATTAGGTGTTGGTATTATAACAATAATTTATTATATATTTCTAATGTACACAATTTATTATTTTATATAGCACCAGTATAAAATGTAATTTAAATAAAAATTGTTTTAATATTTCAAATACCATTTATTTATTAAAAATTTAAAAATATATAAAATGCACAATAGTCAATAACTTACTAGTAGTAGTATTGAATAATTTTAAAGTTTTTTCTCCATTTTTTTCTAAAAATATCAATAATAATGAAATTATGCCTTGTGGTAAGATAATTATATTAAATATAAAAATTATTCCTTATAGAATTTTTAAATCTAAAAGAAACTGAAATTTAAATAATTTAATCAAGTGTTCGAAATAAAAAAAAATATTTCATTCCCGAAATGTTTATATATAAAATGTTTAAAGTAAAATTTAATATATTATATTAATTAATAATTATAGCAACTAACTATTTATAAAATATTAGTTAACTCTTATTAAAAACTTAATATTTTGAAAACATTGAAAATATATGAAATATCGCTATTTTGTATTTTTGTATAAAACTATATGCCAGGGGTGGCCAACAGGTCGATCGTGACTCCCTTTCACATTTTCTTGAAATTATCGACTTTTTTCAGAAAACTAATAAAATATTTTTTTTTTAAATTTATTTATCTTTGTTTAACCCATGAATATAAAAATTAGATTTAAAAAAAGGCAATAAATAACTATGAAAAACGAGATTATAATATATAATATACACTGATATTGAGTAGCATATTCTATATAGGCATATTAAAATACGTGTTGTGTAAAACTGTAAAATTAAACAATACTTATACTCGTAAGAGTAACACGCATGTATATAAAATATATTTTTTTTTATTGACAACTTTTTTTTTTCAATCACAACAACCTGAGAAAACTCAGAGTCGATTACATTTCTATTGAAGTTGGCCACCTCTGCTATATGCAATACGTTTTGAATATATCTCGTCAATGAGTAGGTAATAATATCTATGACGCAATAAAATGCTTAAAACTATTTGAAAATTTTAAATTAGCCAATTTGGAAATATGATTTTTAGAAAATGTTTTAGTAATAAGAATATTTATTTAAATAAAGCAATTTTTTTTACAATTTTTTTAAATGTATTGGATTTTTGGAGTAAATGCTGATCGATATCATTAGAAACTCCCAATTTATTATTTTTATTTATATTTTAAATGAATATTTTTAAATAATAGTATAATTATATTTTTATGTTTTTTTTTATACAATTTTGGTATCAATTATTAACTATTGATTAAATAGCTATAGCTATAGCTGTATTTAATACCAGAAATATATAATACTATTTTATAATGATAAAAGTATTTATATGTTTCTATTATGAATTATCTATTCAACACTAACATTAAAACATAAAATTCAGTTTGTATTTTAACAAAATGTATGTATGTATGTTTTACATTGTATAGATAATTATTAATTATGTTTATTTTTTAAAATTAAATGTTCTTACTACGTTTTTTGTCGTCAAATGTATAGAGGAAGTCTATAAAAAATTATTGAAAATTATAAATTATACCCATTGATAATTTTTTTAAATTTTATTAACGTTGCCATTTCATTGTAATTTAAATATTTATTAGTTTAATATTATATATTACTATTATAATTAGTTAGTATTATTTTATTTACTTTAATAATTTCTTTATTTATATAACATAGTTTCATTTGATAAATTTTACCTAGTACCTATGTTCCGTTATCTTATCAACTCGAGTCTCGACTAAACATTCGTTTAGTTAAAGGAAATATCTAAAGTTCAACCAATATTATACCTCACAACATAATCACAAAGGCAATCAATAATATTCCGATTAGAATACCGAATTTCACCGGTTACATTCCTAATGAAACGTGCTAAAGTAATGTGAGTACGGTCACATAGATAATTCTCGACGACAATTTTTTTTATATTTTATTAAAATCTATTACAAAAAGTATACGGGAAATAAAACCACAACTAGCACAACTAGTCGTCAAATGGAACATATTGATAAAATTAATCTTTATTTAACATTTAGAAATTTTTCACCTGTCCAGGAACTGATCGACTAAGTAAAGACTTGCCATATCAAACTTATTATTGGAGTTACATATAGATATAATAAGCTCTAATTTTTACACCAACGTCAAACAATCGTAGGCGCAAATAAAGGGGGTCTTGGGTGAACTTAGCCCACTCAGTTTTATATGTTATTAATACTAGTGGTGTAGGGGCAAAGCCCTCACGGGTTGCTGATATCAATTAAGCCCACCCAGAAATAGAACTCTAGTTGCGCCTATGCCCATAAACTTCAATAAAATTAAAAATCCAACAAACGAATTATAGAATACTCGTAACTAAGCTAATATAATCAAATTAATTCAATAAAACATCATAACCAATCGTTAAAAAACCAAAATGCTTAGATTATATTGAACAAATGGTAATTAAGCTAGGAAAAACTAAGCCAGCATTAGCTAAATTCACCTTTGAAGAAATACCCAACCTATACTATACCCAGCTCAATTACATTATAGAAAACACATTCGGTGTGCAAAATCCGGTCTGTGTACTAAAAATATTCAATTTATCGCCTATGGAAATTATTGAAATATTGACACATATTCAGTAAGTTGTACAGATAAAATGGTAAAAGCATTGGGTAAAATAAAACACCAAATTAAAAACAATATTAATTTATGGTAAAACCTCAAGCTGAAAAGGAAAAATGAAACCATTTTAAAACCTTCGATTAGGGTACACACATCACACATATCCACCTCATGACCAGAAACGATCTCCCTCCTCCCCATTTGATAATCATGTGCAGTGGATCACACAGTAAAACATATAATAACTGAATTATATTAAAACTATTATCATTTGTAATTGCATGGATACCTTTATGGTCTTCGTCAAATATATCTTTATATGAGTTTATAAATTTCTCTGAAACATAAAATCAAAAATATTAAAATACATGATACACGCGTGTATGGGATATAATAATTTAATTAAGTTATTGACCAATACACAATATTATTACAACAATTATTGATTGTGCATCCCAAGCCAACAGCGGGAATGACCGTCTGTCCCTACCCGACCACTTGCTTAAGTATCGCCGTTACTAGAACTTGATTCATCGGTCCAGTAGCCGCTTGCTAAAGCTACGCGTTGCCGGTGTTCAACTTCATCCCCATTGATTGTTACACATGTTACTAAATATTAGTACATATACGAAATCCACTAATTTAAATATGAACACACATATGACATACCGTCTGTTCGCACCCAGGCACCACCGCCCGCAACCGCTCGCTTACTTAAGCCCGGGCGACGTGGTAGCAACGGACGGTTTATACTTGCCCCACAAATCACATTAATATTGAAGTGAGCAAATCAAAGTTACCGTTGAATAGTGATGTCGTAGTCGTGGTGAAATAAAAAGATGAGGCAAATATTTTCTAAGTACTTTTATTAAAAATATTTCAGTGTTTTTTAATTAAAAAATTAGAGTAAGTCCAGATGACTGGTTCGTGATATAGGCTGACGTGAAGGTGCTCGTACTAGCTCTGCTGAATCATGTCTATCGGAGTCCTATCCAAGAATCCCTTATATAGTCGGTTTCCCCTGTCCTAATTCTTTAGTCCCTGCTAGTCAAGATAAACGCGTCACTGTGTTCTCACGTTATTAGGTACAAAACATCTAATTTTGTATACAAAATATAACGAGACGTGATACCATTACATAAAAAAAGTTATCATTTCCAAGGCAGTAGGCCACCACTAATTTTATTGTTTAAACTTGAAATATACGTTTTCTATATTATTATCATGGACGTAAATAGGAGAGGGCCTTAGGAGAGCTGCCCTCCCTAAGATATTTTAATAAACAGTGAAAACTTTTTATAACGAAACTCTTTACAACGAAAAACTCTATATAACGTAAACATTACATAATAAATGTTGGTTTGCTTTATAACCCATTAGTCAATTAATTCTCTATAACGTATAGTCACTCTCAATAACGAAACAATATTTTATGTTTCATAACACAATTTACCTGTTATTGTATTATAAATTATAAAAGTAATCGGCAAAAATGCCGAAATTTCCAAGAACGATTACATTCTTTCATTATCTACTTTTAATATCGTAATAATACCGTTATTATCGATATCGAATATATTTATTTTATTATCGACGTAATTTTTAACAACAATTTTGTTTTTTTTTTAAATCCTCTCTATTACGAAAACTCTCTTTCACGAAAGAAATCTCTTGGTCCCTTTAGATTCGTTATAAAGAGTTTTCACTGTATATAGCCATCTATAATCTTCATTATAATAAATAGTATAATTTATATTTATAATATTTATAACCAATGGTAATAGCTATATAAATATAATAATAGTAATAATATATAAGTACGTTTTCATTGGATTTTTGTTCAGAATTTTTTCAAAAAATTGGGTTATGATCATTTGATTAATTATGGCTTATTTTAACGGCCTGTCAACCAAACGTATAGTCATCCGAATATCTTAAAAAAAAAACATTATATACAGGATCTGAACCCTCTGTTAACCGCAATTAAGACAATATATCATCAAGTTAGTGTGAACATGCTTTTAGTTCCATGAATAATTTAGTGATTACCAAAAATAATATGCACTAAATTATATTCATATTTCTTCTCTAATATTTATAAACTGTGTTGGACCTCCAATTAAAAATTTTAAACCAGAATCGTGTGTACCTACTGTTTTGGATACTTATAGAGGAAAGAGATCTGCTAAAGGAGAATGTTGTCCTAAAATAAATAATACTGAAGTGAGCCATACTCATGAACATTTATTGAGTGTAATTTAAAAATTAAAAATTAATTAATTAATTATAAGTTTTAATAATGTGTAACATTAATTTTTATTTTAATAAATGAGAAATAAAATAATATTTATTGATTGTTGCTAAATGTTACTAGTATTAGAGTATTATATTTCAATTGGTAATGTTGATTGTATAATGGGTGTAGAAAGGCGGTGGGGGAGCGTATCCCCCAACGGGTTAAGTTGAGATTAATGGTTGTTAGGAACGCTATTTTTTCTACCCCTTTATATTATTTTTCCAATTCTAGCACTAGTCATGGCTGATTGATTCAAACCGGAATCACAATATTATGTTAATAGTCACTATTTTAGTGTTCATATTGATTGTTATATTTAGTAGGTATATTTGGTGTTTAAAAAATACTTATAACAGGGATGGTTTTTAAATCTATCATCTCTGCGATCTTTTATTGGCAATTTTTTAAATATTTTACATTATAATTATATTCAAAATTACAAACAACATATTTTTGTGGAATTAGTAATGAGATTTGTTTGTAATTTATCATTGACAGTTTCTTTTTAGTTAATGATTTTAGATGTTTGGCTATTTCCACTTCACCATATTTTTATTAGATAAAATGTCAATCATAATATTTTGATTTTTGACATATACTTTAAGTACAAGATATTAGCATGGTAATATCTTGTATGGTTGATTTTTTTCTGACTTAACAGTAGGGTTTCTGACTATTTTAATATGTATAATATATAACAATTTAAAGATCAACTAAAAAAAATTGATTAATAGGTACAGATTTCTTGGATAACAGTAAAAATAACATTAAAAAAAACCAATATTAATACTAACATAATAAATAAACAATGTAATATGCTTACAACTTCAACTACTTCAGTTTTTTATAATTAAGTTAATTAAGTCTTTTAAGAAATAAGCCATAAAAAACCAAATACAATATTCAAAACATGCGTATCACGTCGAGATCATCGAAAAATATCGATATAAATCGTATATAGATCGCACGATCGCCAGTTGTCGTTTGTGTATCAACATTGCTAATTTTGATTTTTTTTATATGGCAATTGCGTATTGTTTGATTTTAAGTGTTATACATCATTTGAATATCGGTTGTTTTAAAAGTTCGTTCATCATTTGCGTATCAATATTATTTAACAATAAAACTAAAAAAGGTGAATACCCAAAAGTGCTAGTTGTTTTCTAACTTTGATCTTAAAATTTACTCTCGTAATATTTTATAATATTAAATGGATATTTCTGTTTTAACATATATAATATGTACCGTAGTAATATTTTGTAGTTAATAATAATAAATAATAATAAGTTAAAAATAAAACAACGAAATCAACAACTAAATTGTACCTGTTACGGGTGACCAATCGATTTTTATCGCCATAAGTATATCAATTTGGATAGTAAAACGGAGGACCTTTCGAGAGGTACGTTTGTAATTATTACTGTAATGTGTCATATTAAAATGAACACAAGTTCATTTCAATATGTATATTTATATAATATTATGACTACGATTTAATTGAATTAATCCAATTTATTTTTAATTATTTGTATGTATTTAATATTTATTACATATGATTTATGACAACCATTGAATTTTCAACCAAAAATTATTTTTTATACTCTTCTATTGTACAGAATATTAATGCGCGTTTGACGACGATAATTTGGTGTATCTGAACGGAAAACAGTGCGCAAATGATGTAATATATAGCTATGCACGATGTTCGATGGACAATGTACCTACGTTGCACAGCTAGTATTTATTGTGGGGGGAGTGCTGGTATTTTCCCCTCCCCAGGAATTGATATTCGGAAAATAAGAACAGAAAGTTTGATTTAATTTTATAATTTGACTACATTTATATATATATATCTATAAAGTAATATATTTTTCACCCCCCCACCACCATAAAAAAAAGGTTTTAAATACGCCATTGTACATTATATTAACAATAAATTATTTACTTTTTTTACTTTACGTACCAAAGCATTTGTTCATACAAGATTTCTGAGTTGATTCAAGGGATGTATCTATTAAAATAAAATTAGAAATACAAAAAGTTTATTAACACAGTTATGTGTTATGTGTTGTACAAAGAATATATTTTACAGTTATAACTTAAAGTATACTTAAATGTATAAAACTGTACTATGAATTGTATATATTATTAAAATACTAATTATACCTTAAATATAATTTTAAACGAAATTTATAAGTTTTTACTAATAATATTTCAATATTGTATAGAATATAGGTAGTGTTATGTTTATGTATATGCATTATATTGTAGTGGTTCGGTACTCGGATGGGGCGATTGTAAGTTTCTACACAAGACCTAGCCGGTAAAAAAAAATACATATTTTAGTTCTTACACGATAGTATAAGGTACATATATATATAAATTCCTATACCACTTATTATATTAGTATATGTAATTATTCAATAGTTGTAAAAATACAATATTTTATATAATACCATAAATTATAAGTTATTAATCTGATGATTTAGTTATAAATTTTAATACAATAAAAAAATAATAATAATAATAAAAAAATATTGTATAAGGTTTATTCCAGAAACTTATAAATGTTTAACATAATCGTATTGGTTAATTTTGTTTGTTGAGTACTCTACAATTTTTTTATTTATACAATTTTCTTTTACGGCATATTTTTGACTAATTTTTGTTTTTGTGCAACTTTTGCAGTTATTATTTTTAAATGTGTATTTATTTGGTATGATTTGAGAATTTCAAAAACTACTTTTGAAATATTATATTAAAATGTGTGAAAATGAAATGTACTATGATCTTTTTATTTTTTTAAGACAGTATCATCAGTTTGATAACATATAATATTATTAATATTATATAAAATATAGTATATTTTTTATACAAACGTACCTGTCGTCCGCCGTGTATGCACTAACATACGTATCTTTTTTTACCATTCAGGAATTTATACATCAGTGACATCACATATGTAAGAATTAGGTAATTTTTTACCTACTACTCTTGTGTAGGAACTTACGTTTTCCCCTTGGATGCACCTTCGTCTATAACAGGGATGGGCAGCTGAAAGTTATTAGAAGGCCAATTTTTAGAAAATTAAAATTTAGCGGGCCAGAGTATAGAGAGCAAAAAAAGGTCATTCAAAATATGCATTTTTAATTTAGCATAGCGTAGCATAAAGTATAGACGAATTACTTTGAAATTGTATGATGTAATTTGAAAATGTAGTGCGGGCCGCCAGTTGCCACCCCTGGTCCATAATAATGTAGTTGTGAGTTTTGTTTAAAATAATGCTAATAATTCATTAATATAATGAAATGTGTCATTTTAGTTAATATGTAATAAAGTAATCAGTTTAATATTTATCCATGTCCATATTATATTAAAAAGACAATAAAGAAAGTATAATAGGAAAGAGGTAGCATTATGTACATTTTTTGACAAGTATCAATATTAGGCTGATATTCACGTAATGTATCATATTTTATTATACTGAAGATTTTTAATACATCTGTTGGAAAATTTTTTGATTATATTTTAGTAACGAATCTAGTTAATTCATCAGTCATCATTTAGTCAGTCATATAAAAAAGTGGTGCAGAATGAATTAATCAGTGTAGAATGATTTTGCAATTTTTTAAAATCGTAACGATTTTGCATAATTTTTATGCAACATTGCTATTTCATTTTTTCTCTTGTTAGGTATTAAAATTTATAATTAATAACATGTATTACTCATGGGCGTAACTAGGATTTAATAGTTACAAGGGCTAGAGTCCTAGAAAATCAAAGTTAAAAATAATTTGAAGGCTAATTGAGGCTAAAAAGTAAAACCTAGGCTAAGCCCCCCTAGTTATGCCGATGGTATTACCTAATGTGTTATGTTATTATTATTATTTAAAAATAAAAAGTATTTAATATTATCGAACCAATTACTAATTTCAAGTATAATTATGATGAATAAAATTAAGGAGCATAGCTGCATAGACTTAGAGCGTATCGTGTGGAGTAATATTTAAGCAATTCAAATGAAATGTATAATATTATTATTTGTATTGTTGCGTGTGTAGTAAACGAACATTAGTGTTTGTAATCTATTATAAATTATAGTAGAATGCTACTTTTGTATACACAAGCACATGTTAATACGTCGAGGAAAATGAAATATATTTTTATTAAAAACTACTAAAATCGGTAGTAAGTTAAACATATTTCCTAAAGTTTATAATTATAATCTAATATAATTTTTTTTTTTTTGTTAATTTTAAAGTAAATTAAATACAAAAGACATTTCAGTTATAGAGATTATATATTATGTTATATTATTATAGTAAGTTATGAAATTCAATTCAACATTATAGCTATGATAAATACTATATATTTTTTATATTGGGAAGATTTAAACATGACTGATCAATTAGAAAGCAAAAACATATTGTAAGTAATTTAACTTCTTTCCAGTATATCTTAACTATATGTATTCATTTTATACATTTAGACAACATCTATATTCTTTTTAGATATAAAATATTTTTTAAGGTAGTATGCGATTAATTAAATTAAAATTTAATAAATTATTATGATTTTAATAACAAACCCAAACATTTAATAAATGTGTCATTATTGCTTCCCAAATTAGCTAAAAGAAAAGTAAAACAAATTATTTAATTTTATAAATGTATGATGTATGAGTACGATAAGACTGTTGATTGTATTCTTATAATTTTAAAATAATTTTAAAACCTAAATAAATGAATATATATTGTGATTTATCGTTAGAGAATAATTTCATGTCGAACTTACTTTTACAGCAAACTCGTATCTTGTCAAAAGGATTAGTTTCTAAAATTATGTGAATATATTATGTTACAAGTAATATTAATAATTAATATCCATATAAATATATAGGTATGTATAAATTAATCTTTACTTTGTCCTCAATTATAGACTCAAAAACTACTAAACCATTTTCAATAAAAAATATATCAATAGATTTCTAGAGACTCAGAAGGTGTTAATAGCATTTTTCCAACCACTATAGGTTGATATTAGGTGTAGACATGAATTTAATTTATCATTTATGATCATGTAAATAAAATATTTTTTCGTTTATTTAAATGGTGGCCACTGGTTACAGTTTATATTATTATTATCCACAGAATATATTATACTATTTATGTCTGTGTTATTAATTATTATATAGTAATAATATGGGATATAAACAATAAACATGTTTATAAAAAATATATTTAAAAAAAAAAACAAATTTGGAAATCAAATGAACACGATTACAATGAGTATACATTTATTAATTGTAACCATGAGTGTGATTGTTTATCTTAATTTTAATTATATATATTTGATATGAAATTGAAAGCATATAAAGTAGAAGAAGAATTTTAACGATATTGGTTTTATTTTGAGCTTTAAGCATTTGTCGAATCTTTTTCCAATTTTTTTGTGTTTAAATCAGAAATATGTCCAGAATTAAGAAGCAAAAAATCATAAAATTAATCACTATATTGTATTATTATATATTTTTCAAGTATATTTTTATATATCATATCATTTAGCAATTAAATTTTTACTATTAATAATCATGATTTATTCGTCGACTCGCCGTATTAAATGTTAATATAACAAGTAATAATCTATATATTGTCGGCTAAAATCTATCTTCTGATAAAATCAAAAGAAAACTAAATATGGTCCATTAACAAAATCTGACTTAAAATCGTACTCATCATTGATCAAATATAGGTACCTACATATTTATATTATTTTGTTTATAAACAGTGTATAACTGTATTCCACAAGACAAGTTACATTTTAACTAAAAACAAAGATGTTTTAGAGGAAATACTATTTTAAGAATTTTATTTTTTTTTATGATTTTAACAACTTACCTTCTTTTAGACATAATCTTAATTTCATTACAAACCTTCCAAGCGACAGAGTCTGATACATTTTCTCTAAAAATAAAATACTAATTGTATTATAGTATTTTAATAAATCAATTTAATATGAAGTAAAATTGAATTGAAAAGAAGAGAAAGAAAATAATTCTACTCAAATTTCAATTTGCAGTATATAGAGTGTTTATCCAAGTATTTTCATCTCACTTTATCCCTTGATATGAATTTATTTAAATTCCGATTTTTTTTAGCATTTAAGTATACCTCATAAAGACCATATTTTCAAGTATTTAAAATAGTATTCTTGGCAGAAGACAGCAGTGGCAATTTTATTTTACATTTAAATTATATTACCTATTTATATCTCCCAATTGTTATATCATTTAACATCGACTGGACTCAAGAATGCGTATCACCAACGGTAATTTAAAATATGTGTGCAGGATTGAATGTTGACAGTAATAGTACCGTAAAAGTTGACCTGCGCTAACATAATTTTCGAATTGTTTAAAATCAACATATTGTACTATATGGTGATTTTTTTTTCTTATTAGCATCATAAGTAAATTACTGTTTACAATTATATTAGTATAATTTTCTGGTAAATCGCTCTCTATTTAGAATTGAATTTATAATATGCAATGATATTATTGTTAATTTAAAATGTACTATTATCTATTGTACTCGTGGTTATTACCTAATGATCCAATATAAACTCATATTGTCTCACTTTTTTAATCTTGTTTTATTATTCTATTTACGGTATAGCGTAAATTCTTTGCTATATTACTACACTTCCGTAATGGCCGGAGGGAAGTGGGGTATGTGGATCGTGACACCCCACCATCGGATAATCGTATTGAAGTCAGTACTTTCGGCTATCGGAATTTTTTAGACAAAATAACCTATTTGTTACAAATGACAATTGAACATCTTTTTAAAACATTCGAATTATAAGATATTAATTATTGAAATAAATAAAAAAAAATAGTATAAACTAATAAACATTTTCCAGTACCACGTACACCTATCAACTACACGCCACCAATCATTACACGTATCTATCTGTCGTCTGTGTGTGAGTACTAGATACTGAAGTAATGTACATAGAAGATTAGTAATCACATTAGGTATTATTATAATTTTAACTTTTAATTTCAATTTATAATGAAAAATAAAAGGAAAAGAATTAAACTTGAGTGCCTTGCCCTTAAGTGTGGTGGTGTGTTTAATAAAGATTATCGTTAAGTTCGCAGTTAACGAGTTGTGTCCCGATGAAATTTCTCATACACGAGTTAAGTCCCAGTGATAAAAGAGGGATACACACGAATTGAGTCCCAGCTGTTTTATAAAGTTTTACACAAGTTGTGTGCTGATAAATTCAAATCGATATTTTTCATAAGAATAAAATATGTTGTTTCGTTAATTAAAATAATAAAGTTTTTATAAATTTGTCCATTTTAATGTTGTATAAATACCAACATATATTTCATAAAATATTTACTGAATAACATTTTTCGATTCTGTTCACGTGGAGATAATTAGATATACATGAAGCTACGACGAGTATATGATTTTTTTATACGAACTTTTGCATTTTTCGTGTAAAATATTATAATATACCTTTAAATTTTTTAATAGACAAATTCACGATTTGAATTTATAACAATTGTTGGACACAATTCGTGTAAACCGAAAAAATCTGTGGGACACAACTCGTTTGTAGCCTTTAGGTTAGGTATACTTTTTACTTTTACTAACATTTTAACAAAAATCATATTCCGTATACAAGGGGGATTTTAGGGATTCAAATCCCTACCGAAATTTTAGGAAAACATTTAAATATTTTAAAAGAGTATCGAAACTTAAGTGGTTTCTGTCAATGAGGAAGATAAATAAAATGTTTGTTGTATTATTTGTATTAATGTCATTGTTGTAGTTTTTATTACTAAATCTTGATACATTTGACGCTGAAATTGAAATCTGGTAAACACATTAATGGGAAAATGTATCTGATAATAATCGCCCCAAGTGTTCATTAAATACTGTAAGTCAAATATCTAGTGATTTCTATCCAAATATAAAATGCTTTTTAACGATATTCCTGTAACGACTGTTACTGCAGAGCGATCTTTTTCAACATTAGATACGGAGACTTAAGACTTATTTAAGAAATAACATAAGACAAGACCGACCGACTGTTTAAGCTCATAAATATTTATCGATGTTGACGAAGTTATTAATAGATTTGCGAAACTACCACGAAAAATGGATTGTGTATTATAAAAATATTAATTTTATTAATTTATAGATATGATTTTTTATTTTTTATTTTTGGAAATTGTATTCATTTATAAAATATTAAATGCAAAACCTACAAAAATTGAAAGTTTTAAAATTTATATTTATTTTTTTAATAAGAAATAAATAATTCTACCATAGAAATTGTATTAACTTCTTATTATACAACCATAAAAGTGTATAACCTTAACCCCCCCCCCCCCCCTTAAAATATTATTTTGTGTACGCACCTATGATAAATAATAATATACATGTATCTAAGTATATATTGTATTTGTTTTTAGACTAAACATGCATAATAATATGTATTTGATTTACAGGAAAAAATATTTTAGAATTGCATTTGTTATTATTGCTCTGTTTTAAATTTTTTTTCGAGTAGGCAAAGATGGTATTTAGAGTCAGCAATTTTAGTATGACGCCCCCCCCCCCCGTCAAATTTTTCTTGTCCCGGCCCTGCTCCCGTTGCCGATCAACTTGGTTTAGCTTCTTTAGCGGATGTTGGGATTGAATGATTTGTTAAATAGTAAAGTAGATTCCCTAACCTTATTCTTCTTTATAAATGTTAGAGCTCCACGACGAATTTTCGTGTCCCATTGTGTATCAACTGCATTTTTATCGCTATTGCCTACAATTATCTAATATTTTGTGGATTGTGGTGTTGCGAATCAGTTACTATTTAGTATTTGATGTGAAGCAGCTGAGGCATCTGGTCTCGTAATCTCTCGCGCATAGTCACGAGAGCAAGTTACAGCCGGTATCTCTTACATGCAGATGCATTCAGTATTAGTAGTAATATCAGTAGCATTACTGTATGTCTGTATATTGAATACGCGTATAACACATGCTCTTTATACACGTTATTGATTAAGGCGGCATGTAGTTATGTAAGCATTAGCTCAATGCCTCAGCCAAATAAATATACTATTGTCAATAAATATAATTATTGAATTATTGTTAGTGTTAGTATTAGTTACACTGTAAAATCAGCAGCGATTTAACGAAACGAACACGAACACTAGACTACTAGAGGAACGACGCTGAAGTGTACATTTAAAAGTCGTCCGGGGTTATCAAATCTGTTAAAAATGCACACCAAACAGTAGTATTTATGCCGTTTGTAAAACATAGGGGATTTATTGGTTTTTATTATATTATTAACTTAATGGTGGATAAGAATTCAGATATAATAGTCGATCTAAAAGTCGTACATTTTTGAAAACACGTCTATTCAATCGAGGACAACTTGGTCTTAAAAAACAATTCTATAGTAATTATTCATAAATTCTACCATTAAAATAATAATAATAAAAACATTAAAAACCAATAAATTATATGCATCACATGGTAAAACGATATCACTACTGTCTGACGATCATTCTGGCGGATGCGATAATTCCGGACCATGTTATGTTTTTGTTCCAGCCTGCTGACATTCTTCCTCTAGTGTTCATAGGAACGAATAATCGACAGACAACTGCTATCATTCATATATTTTATAGTTGCTAATGACTAAACGTTTCAAGATATTTATAATTTTGTATGTATTATATCTTTGTATATCTATGTAGAAATATATATTAACATTTAGTTGTCACAGTCAAAATTGAATCCCAAAACTGCCACTGTTGTAAATTTATATTTGTTTCGAGTATTTCTTCTTCTTTTGGCCACACTATTCGCTAAGAGTTTTAGCCATCACTACAATATTCCACTATTTCTTTTTGTCATACACAATTATTTCACACCAATATTCTATACTCATTGAGTTTAGATCTTTTGTCACTCCATTAATCGACCTCTTTCTGGGACGTCCCTGTGGTTGTTTTCCTTGAGGTTTCTATTCGAAAGCAATCCGAAGATGGTCATTTTTTCCTCTCCTTAGGAAATGACATAGCTATTGGATTCTTTGACCTTTAATGAAGTCAGTTGCAAGTACTTAGGTTGTAAAAATTTAACTAGTGGTTGAACTTAATTTTCTTAAATTAATTAATTTATCGAATTAGCATAGACTTACTAAATTTTTGGAACGGCACATAGTTAGCACTATCACCTAAATAAAACAATAAATGTTTTTAAAAAAAATAAATAGAGATAATAATTGCATACTCTACTCTTCGATGTTGTTCAAATAGGTAAACAAGTAATTCAATAATGAACATACGCAGAATTTCAACATTGACATTATACTTACAAAATTCAAGGGTAAATATAACTCAATATGTACGTACATTTTACCGATTTGGTAGGTAGTAGGTACATATTATAATAAATAATGATTACGTTTTGTCATACATAATAAAGCATAGGTTTATATTAGGTACATAGTGAAACAGATCATAATACTATATAATTCTTTTTAAAATTATATATTAAATATTGAGTGAAGTAGACAAAAAATAAAATCCTTAAACACAACTAAAAATCTACTCTATTGTTATTATATAAACTTGGTAACCTATTCAATTATTAATATTATTAATAATTTTATTTTATTTTTTCATATATTTATATTATTCAACCAAATGTTTGGTTCATCCTCTTGTACAGCAATGTACGGTTGAACCAAAAACATAATAGAAGCGACAGCTATCAAAATCCCATTATTTACTGATAAATATTTCAGTTGACCTTGAAATTTTGCTTTATGCTAGGTATATGAGCGTCGGAGGCTCGTCATAATTTTGTAACCGTAAGTCCGAAAACAGTCGAAACATTGTAAGTATGATTTGATATTCATATATGAAATTTGATAGATATTTCCGTAGAATAAAAAAATAGTAATATTTTAAATATTATAGGTATTTATAAAAAAAAAAAAAATAGTAAAAGTATTTTCAATATTATGCCATTCTTAGAATAACTTCAATATGTGTTTACAAAGGTATAACGCCAAAACCGCAAATCCAAAAAAGCAAATATAAAAATAGCGGTGCAAAATAACTAAGCATAAAATATCTAAAGTATACTGTTTTAGAATTATTATTATTATAGGTACATGTTTAGTTATACATCAAATAAAATAATTTATACTTGTAGTGATAAATTATAGGATACGCTTTTTAATTTACAATATATTTCTTTCCGTACATTGTTTTTGAATTTCTAAAATTCTTAATGCAGTATTTTTATTTTTATTGGGTTTTACCACTTATGTATTGTTCTACTTTCATTTTTTTGATACTCTGTTCTTGTTGAAACCCTTCTATAAGTTTCCAACATGCGCGTATTTGGAACCTTATCTTGGGAAGGTCGATTAATTTTTTTAGGAATAGTCAAAATCCTCCATAATACATTTGTACCGGTGTACTCTTATATAAAAAGGGTTGCTCATTATATATAATTAATAAATATTAATAATTAGGAATGAGAAGTTATAGGACTTACATATTTTTGTCTATGCCTTCTATATTTATAGCTATAGGTTAGTTATAAATCCGTTTCATAACCTAGCGATATCATTTTTGTTGTTTTTTTTTTGTAATATTTGTGTACGTTTTTTATAGTGCATAAAAATACATATTTAGTTAATTTTATCGAAGATTATTCTTAAATTAAATATTTTAATAAAATATAATACTTAAATAAAAATATAAAAATATCCTCTCTGACAATCGTCGTCGATTACACGTTAACAATCTTAAAAAAGCTACAGTTGTCCAATGCAACAAATTTACAGGTATGAAAAATAAATAAATAAAATGTGAGTGTGACAATATTTACAAAAATTTATAATTTTTTTTAGATATACAGACGTTGAAACAAGAAGTCGCTGATTAGATGCTGACATTTTGACGTTGTTTATAAATAAATTGTATTATATTATTTTTTTTTTTTATTTAATTTTATTTTTTTTTCAATTTTATTTATAATTAAAAATTGTATGTACATTTTTGATTTTTCTTTCATCGGGAAGGCAGCGCTCCCGGTGGAAATCACAACTGGTGTACATTTTTCAATCAATTTATAACCAAAGTGCTTATACTCGCCGTAGAATAAGAACGTACCTAGGTGGTGGACCAAAGCAGGTTCACTGTGCGCTGGTCAAAAACGAATAGGAAAAGATATAATATACAGCCCAACTATGACAAGGTTGAGATGAAGAATCGGTCCGCCGCCTGCGTGATGAGGTACGTTCTTATTATACTAGTCGCAGAAAACAATTATTGATGAGATAATTACTAAGTAAAGCGGATATCCAAAATGTAGAAGGTAAAGCAAAAATTGGATTTTATTATGTGTATTATTAAAAGCTCTGTAAGAATCAATCAATATTGTGTTTTAACACTCTAAATCCAATGAATATTACGATTATACATTTTATTTATATTATTTTATAGCTCGCCAAGTACCTACATATTTTTGAGAGAGCAAGGTATTTTACCATTACTATGTATTCGTGCAATAAGAAGATATATTTTTCTTGTAAAACCACAATATGGTTTTAATGATCATTTTTTTTACTTTTAAAAACGAAAATAGCTTTTTTAAATAAAGAACAACGATATGAAATGCACAATTATGATTAAATCATGATGCGTGAGAGTATTGATGTGAATTCAAAAATATTGACTTATTCTGGAATAGAGAATTTTGGTCAGTGTTTTGAAACATCTGGTCTGAAAGCTAACCATGGA
The DNA here is from genome assembly GCF_020882245.1 of Rhopalosiphum padi. NCBI lineage: Eukaryota > Metazoa > Arthropoda > Insecta > Hemiptera > Aphididae > Rhopalosiphum > Rhopalosiphum padi. Next base: position 63,902,374 of record NC_083598.1, on the reverse strand, counting down.
TTATTAATTAGGTATCCAAGTTTATGAGCTAATTTTTCATAGCTAATAGCAGTATTTGCTTCTATTTGTATATCTTAGTCCGAGGTCCTTAATAACGAATTTAAAAGTATACATATAACATGATAGTTATTAATATATATGCTAAACAGTTAAACAAAATAATTTCTATTATGAATGTATCATGATTTTTACTCTATTTTGTACTAAGTTGTCAGTTGAGACAAATGAATATGATTTTTAAATCGTAGTAATAATGTAAATAATATAGTTAACCAGCTAACCTATCATAAATGTTATCCTCTAGTTGTTACAGTATAATCACTAAAGACATTACTACAACGCCACAGATATAAATATATATTGGTTTTGCGGTAGTTCAGGGACGCATGACATTATCAGAATAGTATACTGCAGCCGCCGGCTGCTTATTAAAAACATGGAAACATCCTTATGATTTTGGGACCGTTGATTGCCTTATGGTAGCTAATGTGTTGTCGTATATACATTTAACTTGTTTCAATGTACTATATACTTATAAATATTCCTAGTTTTTAATATTTATAATATTTATAGTAACATACTTTATGTCTCTATAATATTATAATACATATATTCATGATTACTCAACTAGGTTCCGAAGTATTATTGGCCAAACGGCAAACGCCAATTATAAATTACATACTTAGAAAATGTATTTAAATATATTTTAATCGAATTTTTTTAATACCAATTTTATTTTTATATGTACATAAAATATCATGTAAAATATTTATACGAACGTAAACCGTTTTTAATAATATATATTACGAATCTTTCAATTTAAGCAACATCTATAGTTTGTACTCGTATTATCCACTATCAGCTAATATATTCTTTAAAAAAGCTTAGACTTGATGTAGAATAATATTGTACAAAGATTTTTCATTTTTTGTTTATTATAGACTACCAAAGTAACATTGGTATTTTCCGCGATTATAAAGAGGTTATAATTTAAGGGCTTACACTTTACAAAATATTATATTACATATTAAGGTAACTTTACCTCGTACTTTCTAATATTTTAATACATATTTGTATTATCTAAAATTACTTACAATAGTTAGAGATTCTTTTTTCCCGTACATCCAGTGGTTGATTATATAAACGAGGAACTAGCAATTTTAAAAAAGAAAAAGTAAAAATTTTTAAATAATCATTAGTTGATTAATCAAGTTAAATTTAAAATAATAACTATCTTTATATTTAATAAGAAATTGGTAGCCTAAAATTTAAGTAGAGCAAGTCATAATGTTTTGTATAAATATTTGTTTTTGTTTATTGTTTTGCTATTTTTTGACTTTTTAATGAATATTTATTTCTATTATATACATTGCGGCGCGCGACGAATATATTAAACAAAATATATAGGGTGTGGCAATTAAATAGCAAGAATTTGTTTTAAATTCCTCAAATGTGACAGTCCGTTTTGTGCGATGTTTTCTATTGCTAACGCAATATCAAGCATCACCGAAACGCGGCCATGTTAATTGTTTAGATTAGAATTTAGAATGATTAGGTACCGTGCATACTACTTGCGTCCGAGATTATTATCAGTAGATGTCACTGTATCAAGTGAATTGTGTCCCACCTAAAAAAATTCAAAAAGGGTCATAGTCTATACCTACTCTATTTGCATCCAAAAGTATCTTTTTAGACAACCTAGTTACGTTTCCGTTTTTTATAGTATAAATTAAGCATTATAGACTATTACAAAACAGAATAGATTAACTACATATGATTCCACTATATACATTTAGGTAAAAATTGTAAATGCTGATAATTTTTTATCGTTAGTCGCAGACATAACATAGTTTAAATATTAATGGACACAACTTGGTCACGACTATTATGGCTGGTAAGAAGAATAATATGGCCGAGTTGCGTCCCCAAAACAGGATGCAAGTTACCAGTTGAATTTATCTTTTTTAGGGACGCAAGTAGTATGCAGCCACTATTTTGGGTAGTATAGAATCATTAGATAAGTTCTTTTTTACCTTTATAAAGATACAGACAACTCGACAAAACGGACGTCGCCCATTCGACTCCCGTTTTACAAAAAGGTAAATTCCTAAACGGCTCCGGTTATTTACAACACAAATTCATTCCCACTTCATATAAACTTAGGATTGTATCAAAAGAGGTTTGGATAAAAATGTGTTGGTGTACACTTAATTAATTATAAAAATTATATATTACTGTGAATTAATTTTTATTAAATTTTTGCGTTAAATCACTATAAAAATGTAAAAAAAAATGTATGTATTAAACGTAAAATTATAAAAAACAGATATTGGGTAAATGTTTTTCGCACAATTTTTATATAATCCATACGTGTTATTTTATTTGACGAAAATTCATCAATGATGTTTCCAATGAGCTCCTGTTTTTTTTAGTGCATATAATATATTAAAATATAATTAATTTCGGTATAGAGATTCTGTTCAATGTTTTAGTATATTTGATATTTTCATATTAACAATAATTTAGATATTTTCGGTACTTATTCCGTTTTATAAATTTAAAATTTAAAAATGCGGTATACCGGTTTATCGACCTCAAATCGGTATACCAGTATTACTGTCAGCAGTTTGGGGATTTACCTGTTTGTAAAATTTTTTTTTGACAAGAGCCGTTTGAGAATTTACCGGCAGTTTACCAATTGCGCCTAAAATTACCATTTTATATACTAATTGCGCTATAAACATTTTAGGGTCGATAGACCAATTGCGCTCAAAATATTTTACACTACCTAAGGAAAATGTATTAGTTATAAATTTATAATTATTATAAAATAAATGAAAACACTAACCGAATTTTTGTGAATAATAATACATAATATAATATAATATATAAATAAATCATTTTTTTTAAATTATAGTCATGAGTTACATTTTTTTACCAAAAATAATAGAGCACTCTGATTTTTTATAATAATATTATCAATAATACAGAATACAGTGTTATGAAATGTTACGTTTTCTAGTTTACACGAGTGCGACGCGCCGCTTACGTGCAGCCTATGCCCTATTATATAAATTATTAAAGTGCTCCACGACAAACAGGTTAGGGTTCCAAGCCCTGGTTATAAATTAGGTATAATATATTATAGTCACTTTAACCAGAAATAAATTAATCAATAAATAAGTTTTAATTTTCAAGCATTTTAGTAAGTGTTATACAAGCGCAATTGGTATACTGACTCTAAAATATTAGGAGCGCAATAATTTACCTAGTCGTAAAATCTTTTTCCACGAGAGCCATTTGGGAATAAACAAACAATGGACGGAAGCCGTTTGGGATGATTGTACTGTGTATCATACTGTGTTTCAAATTTAAATTTACACAGAAAAAAATGTATCTTTTATTACATTTTAAATCTAAATTTTTGAGGGTAGGTACACCTTAACTATTACTTGAATATAATTTGAACACAAATAATAAATTCAATTTATTATTTTTTTTTGTCTTTGATTTTATATTGTATCATAACTTACTATTTACGATATATAACAATAAATATATTAATACTAGGTATTAATATATTATAGTAATAACAGAAACACTTAAAGTTGGAATGACAGCAGAATATTTTAAATCGTACCTATCCAACAATGTTTAAATAAATTAAATTTAAATTTGTTGGGGCTCTCTATTTATCTACTCTACGTTAATCTCTTACTACAAACTTTTCAATTACTATTATATTTTTGTCAATTGTATTTGAATAAAAACTATTAACAACTTAACAAAAATCACTCGACAATATTCATTGAAGTTGAAATGGAATTAAAATGAAATTTGATATGTAAATTTAAATTTAAGTTAATGTTGAAAATGAAGTTAAAATAAAATTGAATGTTTAAATTGATTTGGAGATTGAAATCTTGTTTACACTAAACTGAAAGTAAGTTATCATCAACTTGATGCGGAATAATGCGGAAAAAGTATGAAACGTGGTGTATTAATTCTGATTCTCGAAGAATTTTAATACCTATATGGCTATATGGATTGCTCCAACCGAATAACTTCTAGACTGTAAATTATCGTAGGAGGGTTTTAGACATTTACAGTTTTTTACTTCTAAACTCATAAGAAGATTTTTTTGTGAAACGTAATATAGCGTTAACGACGATGTCAAAAAAGTTTTACTCTAGCTTATTATACTATAATATAAGTATGTGTATGTATTAACTGTGTAATGATTATTTACAATTAAAAAAATCTGTAATTTTTTTTGGTGTACATTTTTTCTGCTTTTCACAATGAATTTGTAAATTGGCTACCATTGATAATGCGATTTCATTTTCTTTATTTTTAAAATATGTTTTTAAATTATGTATTGTTTTTCAAACTTCTTCAAACGTTGGATTGTATATCGATTCGTATTCTTCTACTTCTTCTTACTTAAACGTTTCCGATATGTACGTGTACGTATTGTATCCATTTATGAGAGGTAATTTTTAATTTGGTACCAGGTTATTGTGTCCACGTCCACTATTAGGAGTGTCCACTATTAAGAGGTTATAACTCCTATTATGTGCATACATTTTTGCCGGGGAATTTAGAAGTGTCCACTATTGGGAAGGGTCCATTATTGAGAGGTGCCCATTAATAGAGGTTTCACTGTATTTAGTTTCAAGTTTGTAACCAAACCATAATTATTCTAGCTATGGTGATTATTCTAATTAAGCATACATTAACCGAAATTGAAAAAGTTGTTATCAGCCTACACGTTATCCGTGGCCACTAGACATTAGACATGTACGAGAGTACTCGCGCATTGAACATGCTGCGCAACGCTCATACAATGTTATTATTAGGCTACAATTACTAATTAGTCATCGTGTTTCGAACCCTAAGCATTCATGTACTACTACTTTCAATAAGAATAGACGAGTCAGATTCTGGGTACTTGTCAATTATAAATAGAAGGATGAGACAACAACAAATGAAGACAAAGAAATATTTGGTCCATATAATTTTAAAAATAAGGCTTTCTCAAAGTATTAATATAATATTATATCCAAATCTTGGGGACCACGGTGACAAACTTTTTGCTGGGTAACTAAATAAATATCACATTTTCTTTGCATACAACGCGTCGGATGATAACATTCGGGAATTTCATTAATTTTGACATTAGTTTACCAAATTTAATAGTGATTGGAGTTATAATTTTTGCTTAACAAATTTTTTAAGTTAACGATGTAGAACCAAAGTCAAAAAATGTGTCATGTGAAGAAAAGGCGATCATTTTTTATTACCTAATTTTATTATTTTTAAATCCGGATAAAATATGTCTAAAATCACAAATTATTGTTTAAACATGATCCTAAAACTCGGAGACAGCAAATACTGTTAGCTTAAGGGATGAAAAAACGTCCAATTAAATTTGGATGACTCAAAACTAAACCAAGACATTAAAATCCTATATATTTCAATGTCAATAACAATGTGTATTTAGATTTTAGAACTTATTCTACAACGTGAACGGTTAGAGTAATGAGGTAAACATCAAAGTTTTAAAAAGTCTTTATAAGCTCATTTTCTTGTGAGACCTGAATTAGCCATAATTGGTTGGATCCTTCACCATTGTAATACGCTTGCTCACACCATGCTTAAAGTGAAACAGTTTTGACCTAAAACTATTGCAAGTTAAAGGGACCAATGGAAGTGCACCAATATGAGGCTTTTGAAAGCATTGAAAGTGCTACGATTTCATTATTTAATTGCCACACCACGTATATTATGTATGTAGTAACATTCCCATACAAAAAATACATGATCATTAAATCAAAATTATTGTGATGACCAAAATATTTTATTCAAAATTTGGTACTAAAATAAAATATCTCGTATAATAGTATTTAAATAGTCATTTTTTCATAATGCATAATAGGTAGTACCGGAAAAACATACTTACACAAAAATTGAGGACCTGTAATGACACGCACTATTATTAAATACCTACATATTTAATATATAAATATGTACTAATTTTCCCAACAATATCACTTTACACAATAATAACTAATAAGTCAAGACTAACAAAAATTAATGGAATTAGAGTCAAGAATTAAAAAATGGAAATTATATTTTTAAACATTTTTAACGGCCAGATAAGCTAATAGTTTTACTAAATATCAAAAACTGAACTATATACATATAGAGGCGTAGCCAGGATATTTTTATGATGGGGGGGGGGCTAAATACTTTTAATTTGAGTTATTGAAAATAAAAATAAAAATATTGATTACATATTAACGTTGATTTTCCGTTAACGTATTTATTATTTTAACAAACTAAAATTTGTAAGACAATTTCCTTATTTAAATTTAAATATTTCATAACAATATAAAAAATACGGGCAATGGGGGTGGTGCTATACCCCCGTTAGCCCCCATCCACTTGGCTACGCCACTGTATACAGAGTAAGATAGCATAAAAGAAATTGAAAAAGTCATATTTAGTTTGAAAATTATAACCAGAAGAACATATAAAATGAAGAGAAAAGAAGCTACATAAAATAATATTTAGGATCTTTATTTTTATTAATATAAAAAATTGAAGAATGCTAACCAGAAGTTAGAACGATGAGATACTCATCCTTTGTTGTATATAATGAGAGATTAAACAGAATTTGGCAGCTATGGATATCTATAAAAATGACTGTTGAGTTCTGGTTACAAGGTATTTTTTAAAATATTAATAAAGCACTGCCCCTTATTCAAAAAAATTTTTAAGGTAATTACTAGCATTAACAATATTAATGTGCTCAACACACTGGAAGAAGCAGCATAGTAAATAGGTATAGAAATTAATATTAAACAAATGAAGATAATAGTACTCACGGAGAGTGAAAGGACTCAAATAGTTGTAAGTTTAATATATTTAAAAGTAAAATAACAGGAAACAGTATTAAGCATTAAGAATGATTGGTTAAAGAAAATAAGACGTACTCAGCAGTATAAAGCCAAAAAAGTGTTTTAAACATTGATGAAATTTTTAAAATCTAAAATGATATCTAAAAAACAAAAGATTGTACGAAGCTGTTGTAAGACTGATTGCTCTCTCATATTATATTTGTGACACATACCAGGGTGCCGCAAACTTTATTTAGAGTTACGTGAAATTGTTTGAAATATATTGTTTTAATAATTAAAAATAAAAATATATAGTAAGCTAATGTTCAATGAAATAATTTATTTTATAAAATATAATATGTGTATAATGTATATACTATAAACCTACGACTTAATACTTTTGTTTATACTTATACGCTGCTAAATAAAACAGAAATAGTCTATCAGAGTGCCTCCGGATTTTTAGAAAATGACTAAGGGTGCCGTATTTCCGTGAGTAAAAAAAGGTTGGGAACCTCTACACTAGAATAACAACTAAGTTTACAAAGAGTAAAATGAATAAAATATGTCAAAAAGATAGATTGACGTGATGAAAGAAAATTCAAAAAGTCTGGAACTTGATATCTAAAGAAATATAGTTAATGATAAAGACAGCATAGTAGTGAAGTATATAGTTATTACATCAAGCCAGTATATCAATAGAATTCGGCGTATATAATACTGGATGATTTTAATTGTTTTATCAAATAACACTCGTTATTTTAAAATATACTATCGTTTTAGAAAAAAAAAATTATTTTTATAATTTCTAGTCTAAATAAAACAACATTTTATCATTATAATTTTTTAAGTTTTATTTTTTTGAATAACAAAATACATTTTTAATTTTATATTTTGCAGCAGAATAATTTTAGAGTATTTCAATACATAAAAATCGAAATTCAGATGAGCAAATTATGAGTTATAACTTATAAATGGGGTTCGAGACTTGTTTTATTTTGACTAGAAATAATAATAAAAAATATTTTCATAAGTTAATATAGATTTTTAAATAATAAATTGTTCGATAACAGAATATCTCTTTATACATATATGTGTGTGTGTGTGTGTGTAATTTAATTTATACAAACTAGAGATCTATACATTATAATTATGAAAAATATTATATTATAAATGTATCATTATTACTTACTATAAAAGGAGTCGTAGAATTGTTTTATATCGAGTTTCACATAACCTATAAGAATATGAGATATTCAATAAAAAAAAAATTTCAAAGATTTTAGTAGTGCATAGTTTATATCTAAATTTAGCTATGTGCATCCCCCTGGACCTATATTATTTGGTTATTTGGTAACAGGTAATGTATGAATCCCTTCATAGTTATCCCTTATGAAATTTTTCAGTAAAAAAAATGACATTAAAATAAAACAATAGCATGAGCTAATTTTTTATATAATACCAATGTTTATGTAAACACAGTAATTATACTTTTAAGTAATTTATATTTAATAAATATTTTATATAATTTTGTATATTATTTGTTAAATTGTTGTTTATCTTTTTATATATCATATATATTATAATTTATATTTGTAAATGATGAGTAAATAATTGTAAATAATTCCAATTAAGGACTACGTTCTTGGTAAGAACTAACAATTATTTTTTTTAATAAGTGTGTTTGCTTTCGTATATTTTTTCTTTTAGAAAATCTTATTATATTTATAAAATTATTTAATAAGATCAATAAAATAATTTTTGATCAAGTAAAAAAGTTAAATAGTTTGGCAAAAAACTAAAACTAAGTTTGCCCATATATAGAATGTATGTGTAATTATAATCTATCTATATAATATAATTTAAAATATTTTTATTAAAATATATTTAATTAGTTTTATATATTATATTATTATTTTTATTTTTACGGTTGGTGATGATGAAAATTCTAACATTAATCTATCCATGAATCTATTATTTGATATATAGACTCATTAAACATTATTTTTTTTCTTTAAGGTGTTGTTTGGAAACTATGTATATATTATGTTTTTGTTTAAAATATCATATTAAAATTTTTTATGTCTTTTAAAAATATCTAATAATATAATGGTTATTTTTCTTATGGTATATATATATGTAGGAAATATATTGTATTTAGCGTATACCTATTATTATTTACATTAAAATTTAAAATGATTTTGTCAAAAATAAATGGTAATAATTCTTTTTAGCCATAAAATTCAATAATATTTTAAACTAAAATATTTATAATTGTATTGAATACTAGTATAATTTAATGTGTGTGCTTGATGTACTGTGTTCATGTATATAAATTATAACAAAGATTCAAGCATTGGTAGAGGTACTACCAAAATACTTATCGTTGTTTCAATTAATACAACAAATGGCACTATAGTTTATAGTAAATGTATAAAATACATATAAATAAATATCTACAGAAACTATTAAGTGGTGATAACCAAAATTACTGTTAACCAATCATTGATAGAACAAAATTAACTAGATATTAATCAATGTATATAAATGATTGTTGACAATTGAGTTTTCTGTTAAATACAGTTTATATTATTCACATTTAATTGAATATTTAAATACCTATTACTAAAATGTAAGGAAATATAAAAGTTAATAAATAATAAAAAAATTTAATTTAAATATTCTGATCCATTTATACTTTATAGTTAAAGAAAAAATTTTTTTTGTGGACGCCCAGGTATATATGTTGGCCATATTTTGTGTATAAACCATCCCTTTATGGCTTTATTTCATTCCTAGATTATAGATGCTTCTTATAAAAAAAAAATTAAATTATGAAATGTTATAAAAATCTTACCTGACGATTCTTCCTCATCCATATAGTCTCGATATATAAAAATTGGGTCTTTTACTTCTTTATTCAAAATTGGTTCTGAAAAACGCGTTAAAAATAATATACTATTTAAATAAATTAACTTATGACAACTAATATAATTATCAAGCCGTTTAGAATAGGATTTTATTAATTGTATTCGATATAATGAAACTATAATAATTATTCCATACAATTTTTATTTTAAATTATTATTTATCAACAATGATTTAAGGTTTTTATCAACATTCTACTAAACCCCCTTTTTTCTATAATAATGGAGGTATTAAAAATCTGATTTTTGGAATTTTTAAACATACCCGAAGAAAACATTTTCAAATACCTACTTCAGATTTTTGTACCATTTAAGGATAATTCTGTGATTATATATAATTCTGTAATTCAAATATCTAAAAAAAATATTTATCACTACTAAATTTAAATAAAAATACATTATAAAATAAAATATTATTATCACCTATATAAGTAGATTTAAATAAATAATTTTACTCACGGTAAAAACACACCATGGATACAATATTAATGCTCATTATAAAAATAATATAAATACTTTTGTTAGAAATATTTGGAGACATTTTTGATGAATAATCTACTTTACAACTATAACTTTTAAATGTTTAAATGAAAATGATATATTAATCACTACATTCAACTACATACGTAAATATGATCCTCGTTGTCTTTGCTTGTAACCAACTGAGTACACTCAAACACTAAAACATATGAAATCTTATTGACTTATTGATATTTCATAGAATTCGAATACTATTATACCTACAATATTAAAACCGAGTATAATAATTATTATCGATTGTTTTGAATTTATAAATTATAATTCGATTTAAGTGCAATATTAATTAAACATATTCAGATAAATTGTATGTAATAGTTATTTTATAATACGATTTGATTAATTTAAAATAGAAAGTACTTGAAAGCATAAAATATGACGCACTTACTATTTAAAATTTACTGTCTTCTGACAAACAATGACTATATACTACAATTATTATTATCGGTAAAGTCGTGTGTCATAAATTTCATTATAATATGATTCAGGAATTGAAACCGAAAATATTTTTCCAATCTTAATTTCGATTTTGAATTTATGTACTTTTTGATTTTGATATCGAATACTGATATCGATTAACGGTATCGAGTATTCAAAACCAGTATTGATGCATTGTAACATTTCTTAATGATGTATGTAAAAAACAAATAAAAAGACAACTGGTTATCGTTATATTACACAATAGGTGTCATGTGTGTAACTATTATGGGTTTATTAAATTTGAATTCAATGATATATCATTGTATACGAAAAACGATTCTGAGCGGAGATGGTTTGTTAGCGTTTATCACATATATATCATATATTATTTTGTGATATGTTTTTTTGATATTTCTATTTAATTTATCTATTTTACTATTATAGTATAACGGTAAGTTAATATAATCTTTTTCAAGAATATTGCATTTATTAAATTATTAGTATTTACTATTTAGATGTTTTCTTATAGATAAGTAATGAAAATATTACCATTATCAAAATTATCCGTTATTTAGAGGTGTCTGTTATGCGAGATAATTCCTATATTTATTTTTGACATATTATATCAACTTATATATAGACATTTATATATATAAAAAAACCGAAAATGTTCATACCTATAAATAGTTCAAGAAAAGTTTTCTATAATTTTATTGTATAATGAAAATGATAATATAAACAAAAAATATAATATTTAGTGAAATTTGTAAGTATCTACCTACTGTTATTTTTTTTCTGAAAAACAACAAAATATTAAAAAAAATTTTAGGAGAAATAATTATTTTACAATTGAGTATTCAATATCATAAAAATTTGAACTTCAAATGTTTATATAAAAATAAAATTAATTTTGGCTTTTCGTTAGAATTTTTTTTTATTTAGGTTGAATACTTATATAAATAAACTTGGATTAAATTGTCAAACCTAAGAGATAAAAACAACATTATTTATACATTTCTAACCATAAAATAATTTGTTTATTTTTGAAATTTTGACGAATTTGATTAAAATTCTAAATTAAAACGTTAAAAAGCCTTTGTGAATATATGTTTTTGAAATTTTTTAATTGAAAAAGTAGAAATTTATGAGGAGCTTTGTATTAAATCGTCAAGCATTTCCACTAAACAAATAATTTTTAATCAATATTCATCAAAATAAAACTAAAATTAATTGAAAATTTATCATAAAAAAAGAATAGGTATAATAATAAAATAGCTCAAAAACGTTGAACATTTTATTATAAACTAGCTGTCCTCGTGCACTTCGTCGCCCGTTCAAAATGCACCCGCGTTAAGTTTGGTTGCCTATAATATTAACAATGCTAACATTTAGCAAAAGGATAAAAACTATTTTTGATTTTCTGATTTAGTGTATAGATGATATCGTTGACATATCAATTTTACATAACTGTCCCGCCTAGAGTTGCACTTTTTCAATCGATTAACCGATTATGTATCATTTGTTAAAAATAATATATTATTCGAATAATCGATTAAATAATCGCACAGCCCTAAACATAATAATGAAGTAATATATTGTGGTCATTAACCGGGATAAAAACTATCCTATCTTATGACGGAGATAAAATTACACACATTGATCATAATTTCATCAAAATCGGTTGAGCAGTTTCGGAATGCATCGAAAACATGTAAATGTATATGCATAGGCATAAATTTGCCTTGTTAGAAGGGAGGGGGCTTAAATTACAAACATAGAACAGGCCCTTGAAGGGTTTCGCTCCCCGCATCACTACATATAAATTTTACAATTTTATTGTAACATTTATTATATAAGATATTAAAGATGTAGGTAATAATGTAGGTATATAAAAACTTCAAAATTATTTACTTAACGGTGCATAAATGTATCACATAACTTTTTATCATTGTCGTTATAAAATATTAACGTATAGCTCAATCATTTTAATTTTATTATATGTAAATTTACAATACAAAATACATACATGAAGCTTAAATGTTCACATAACACATTTACACATACATCTATATTCTGATTAGGAATTACGTTTTACATTTTACAATTTTATCTAATAAATAACCTTAAATTTCTTGAAAAACTTTAAAAGATGTAGGGGGGCTAAGCCCCCTTAAGTCTCCCCAATTTACGTCTATGTGTATATGTACTCGTATATTTATATGTATACAATTTATACAATAAACACGTTTATTTTAATTAGTAGATGAGGTTTTTTTAATTTGGACAAATGCTATTGTGATAGAAACCTTCTCCGTGATATACTCTTTCGTTAAAAAAAAAAAAATCAAAAAGAATTGATAAGTAGTTCCAGAGTTTACCCTATACAAAGATTTTCATTTCACATTTATATAGTTAAATTCATAATATAATTAATATATTATTATTTGGATTGAGTAATTTTAATTTAAAATTATTTTCAATAATAATTCAACCATATTATACACTTATAGATTTATTTATATTTTATATTAGATACATCATTTTATAGATTGAGGCTTTTTTAAATTTTTATAATTGTTTTTGTAAAATAATATTCAAAATATACATTATTTTCTTAGTTATTTTTGAGAAATATTAACTATAATTGACAATTGAATAATTCTATAACTTTCTTTTTCAAAATTATTGCAATGCAAAAAGGCCTTAATCGAGATAAGAGCTATCTTATCTTTTAATTAGGACCAAATTACACACGGTGTAAACAATTTCATCAAGATCGGTCCAGTAGTTTCGGAGTTCGTCTCGGATAAACATTATGACACATGATTTCTATTTATATAAAAATATATTATGTAGATAGAAGATAGTATTTAGATAGATTGTCGAGTTTTACGATTCTAATCGGATTCATATGTTTATATTCATTTTAGAGTCTGCAGAGAAAAACGATAAATATATTGATTTTAAAATGATATTTGTTGTTTGTTTTTATTTTTAGTATGATCTTAAACTTTAAGGGTTCTTTCAAATAATAAATTGGATCTGGTTGGTACTTTTGAGAGATAAAATTATTTTTTGGTTTAACACAAAAAACGAATAACCGTAGATACTTTAAATAAATTTTCATTAGATCTTTGTATGGTATAATTTTCAAAAATATTTAATTATTTTCCAGCGATTTTGATAGATAATTTAAATTAAAAACTTAACTTTACATTGAATTTGACTTACAATGGAAGTTTTTTATCGTATCTATTAGCTTTTAGATTTTCAACATAATATATACTAATGTTACACTAAATTATAAAAACTTGATTTAAAACACTTGTTCAAAGATTGCATTGTAATAATATTATATTTTAACAATTGAAATATACGTGTGCCTTCTTCATTTACAATTATGTATGATTTATATACTACGTGGCAAAAAAATTGAAATAATAGCATCGTCCAATGGAATATAATTTACTTTCATGTACTATTCATTTTTCAAAATATTTACTCGAATCGTTAAATAATTATCATTAATTTTCTCTAATAAAATTTTAAATTGATCACCTTACCCACACCGACACAATTAAGGATGTTTGCTAGTCAATATCAATTTAACCTCGAGCATCGTTGTATTTTAAAAGTTATTCATCAGTACCAATTATTTATTATAATTACTTATAGTTTGATTCAAACAAATTTTTTTTAAAAGAAACATATTTTTAATTAGATTTAGTCTATACTTAATGGTAGACTTTATCAATCAAGCAATCATCTTTAGTAAAATTAAATTTCTATAAAATAGAGTAAAGTCAATATGATATCTCAAATTTTATAAAAAAAAATTAGTTTTCAAAACAATGAAATATTTACTGTTATAAAATTCAAAAGCAGTTTATTCTTTATTTTGGTTGTAATGTATTTAATATAACTAAGTATAATTTCGATCATACAAGTACAGAGTATTATTATGTTAGAAAAATTGCACGACATTAGTATTAATTTCCCTCCCACACAACACACACACAAAACAAAAATCATACTCAAATTTGATGGTTGATGACTTTTTTCTACTCCATAATGTCATTATTTGTTGACTGACTAGTGCTACGTAGCATATATTATAAAACAAACCCTTAATTATTACATCAATATATTCATATGTTCATTCCTCTCAGAATCTAACTTACGGATGACAGTATAGTTGTAATATTATTTGAAATTGTTGGTCGATAACGATTATAAATTTGCCTTAGCCATACACACTTACGTACTTATAAAAAGATGATAACGATATATTACAATTAAAATATAAGTAATAATAATATAATATATCCAACTAATTATCATTGACTGACAAATCATCTCCGTTCAGAATCGTTTTTCGTATACAATGATACCCGTCATTGCCTTCAAATTTAACACATCCACACGACAAGTGACCTACTCTCCATATCTACTATACAGCAGAGCGATACCCACTTGCCCATTTTTTTTTCTTCTTATTTTTATAAGTAATGCACAATAATTTATTATTAATATTATTTTCAAAAAATTTTTTCGACATCGAATTTCTATTTTACAAAGTTTTATTTTAAAATTAATTTATATGATGCTTTACTATAATAAAATTAACATTAATTAAGTACTTTATATTAAATAACTATTATTGTGATAACTGTTTATTATCGGTTCAGTCAGCTAATTTATTTAGATGCTACTTATATATTAAATGTATATAGGTACTTACATTGGCTGTTGTGTTGATTTGATTTTATTATACATTTTGAGCCAAAAGAACTATGATTTTATTACAATATATTTGTTAAAGTAAGATAAATTTAATTTTGATCTTAATTGGTTATGAGATAAAGTTTCGAGTCCATTTTATTGGGATAGACCAGTGCTTCCCTAGAGGGCCATGACTATATGACTGGGGGGCCTTAAAATATTTATTTAATTTAAAATATTTTCGATTATTTAGTTATTATATAAATATAACATTATAACGTATACATTATATTATAACCGACCATATGATTAATCATTATTTATTACACCGGGGAAGTTTATCTTACATTAGAGTATGTCATTAAGAAAAAAAAATTAATAGTTCTGATTGAGGGGGGCCTTGATAGTTTTAAATTAAATTTAGGGGGCCCTATAACAAAAAAGGTTGAGAAACACTGGGATAGACTAGTCACTGGTTAAAGTTTGCAGAAGCTAGTATACTGTAGGCTTGTAGCTTGTAGATTGTAGTGCTTACATTGCCAGCCGGAGGTTGATAAACATAAGATAATATTACTTATTATTATTGCCAGCTATTTGTGTAGGTATCATTATAGAAAATATTGTGCAGCTTAACTCCCAATTATTAACCTTTACTATTACTATATGTGAATTAACAGCAGCCTTCTTGGAAATCCTAACTACTTTTGATTTAGACATTAAATCCACTCAATTCAGCATCCTGCTCAATCCAGCTCAATCCTGACGATTTCAAAATTAATAACAAACTCGTAAATAATAGCATTAGTTATGAAAACCACAGATACCGGTAAACACTTTCCATACAAATATTGTATGTTTCTGGTACTCAACAATTTATTTATTATATCTACTAGCTGTATTATAATATACTAATATAGCTTATTTTTTCAACAATAACAAAATATATTACAAGAAGATTATCATGGATAATGTGTTTTTAAACTTGTTTTTGTTACCACGGTGGCGTAGCGTGGCGTTAATTTAAAATAAATATACACATTTTAATGTTCATTAATAAAATAATAGCATGTATAGGTAGTGAAAATAATAAAATATTGGTTATATACTATAGATACGTATACTATATCGTATGTTATGATAGATTTATAAACAATTGTACAAAATAAAAAATAAATAATTTTGACATTTAAATTCTGTTTTTTTAAATATTTTTAGACTTATACTTTAAAAATTTCAATTAAAGTTTGGTAACTATTTTTCATAAACGGATTGAAATTTTTTTTAATTTGAACATATTTTAGATAGATACCTACTATTTAGGAGTCGTTGTTATACTATGTATTGGTTTAAAAATACAAATAATACAATCAGTCAATAAGTATTTTATAATATTATTAATGACGTTAAACATGAGTAACGTGTTTACATTTAAAAATTATCATTCTTCTTATTCTTATATTTAAATGAAAATAAATTTGTCCACTACAAGAAATGATAAAGTACCAATGGTCATTACGATTGCCAATATGATAAGTTGTATATAGAGTCCAAACTGATTACTGTAAAAAAAGCTTATAGCTGCTGACATTGCCTGAAAAACAGTCAATTTATATTATAATATAATAAAAATACAAAAAGGTATTGAGTAAAATTACTCGATTTAAGGTGAATTACCTGCATAAACATGAACAAAGACATAGCGGAAGCACTGTTATCAGAGTATTTCACTCCGATGATATTATATATTTGCGTGGTAAAACCACTGTCTCCTAAACCCAAGAGGAAACCGCAAAATACAGCCAAGTATTGACTGCAAATAATAATATATTTAATAGTAATTAAGATAGAAAAAGAGAACAGAAATCCAATAGAATGCATAAAAATATTTTCTAATATAAAATACGTGTCTAATCGGAAATGAAATAACCGATCAAGAATCTTTATCGCAGTTATCTCGACAGTTAATAGAGACCGCCGTCCAAAAATAAAAACCGCATACAAATTATAATTCCCAACTAATCGGAAAAAACATTGGCGAAAATTATTTAGTACCTACGTCACAATACTAAAAAGTAAATAAGACTCCGATAATGAACCTCTAAAAATAAGACACACATCTCTTACACATAGAATATAGTGTTTTTATTTTTAACGAATAAAAATTGTGTAAAACAATAATTTCAAAAACGTTAAGCTTGAAACAAGGAATAATGTTTTACGTTAAATGAATTACCTGGTACATAACCATACAACTAATGTCTATTATAAAAGCGTCGTATAAAATATCATTGTAAAATATATTAGGTATTTACTGTGGTATACTAATGGCCATAGATGCCAACATTATTTTTTTGTTTGTTTAAAAATTATATATAATTAATAATATAGGTAACACTGTAGTATAGGAAAATAATATAATAGCTTACCAAAAATTTTAGATGATGAATTTAAAAAAATAAATGTCATACTTAGGTTTGATAAACGATTTGGTGTAAGAATCGCCGAACGGAGAATCATTTGGTAGATTTATAAAAATCAAGCCATACGCTGCAATGTTGATGAAAAAACTGATAATTATTACGGTCGAACGACTTAGACCACTGAACTTTAAATCGGATCTTGCAGACTTTTTACCTAAAACGCTGCATAATAAACCACCTATAAACATAGTGAATGCATCATGATCAGGTATAATTTTAATCTCGTAATATAAATTATGTATAATGAATTTAATAGTTTAATTAACATGTATCCAAACCTGTAACTTCACCGACTCCGACCAATATTCCTGTGTAACCTAACAGTTGTTTGGAATTAGTGCTCATAGACTTTGTGAACGCAATACACGAACTGTATACACCACTGTACAATGATACGTGCAGACCTTTGAGGAGGTAAAATTTATAATAATTAAAAAAAAAACAAAAACAAAATACATTTTTAGTGTTGGGAGGGATGGGTATTAGGACTGTACTACAAAAAAGAACAGCAATTTTCTAGGTTAAAATGATAATGCAAAAATAATCCCTGATTTTAATCTATAATAAAATTATATACTCTGTTATTGCTTTTCATAATTAAATAATTTTTGTGTATTCGGTAATTACTTAAAAACCTTGTTTCATTAAGAGTATGGGTATTTTTTTAACTGAATTATACCAAGGTATCTAAATAAGAAATATTTTAGGATGAAAACTGATTGAAAGTCTGATATACAGAGTGATACTTTTATCACGAACCACTCATTATTTCAAAAAGTATTCATGTTTTTGAAAACATTGTTTTACATAGTTTCAAGTTGTTAAAAAAACAACGTTTTCATTAAAAAATTATATTTTTAAATATTTTTTATCCTTATATTTTTTTAAGTTTTTTACTTTTTTGAATGACAACATAGTTTTAATTTCATATTCCAAAGCTGAATATTTTTCTGAGTATTTTAATATATAAAAATCGAATTTAGAGCAAGTAGTTTATCAGTTATAAGTATTTAAAGTTGCGCGGAGTGAAGCAAAATGTTTGTCCACTACTCCGCTTGTCTAAACTTTAAATCCGTATAACTCTTAAACTACTTGTCCTAAATTCAATTTTCATGTATCAAAATACTCAAAAAATTATTCTGCTTTGGAATATAAAATTAAAACTCTATGTTGTCATTCAAAAAAATAAAAAACTTAAAAAAATATAAGGATAAAAAATATTTAAAAACATAATTTTTTAATAAAAACGTTGTTTTTTTAACAGCTTGAAACTATGTAAAAAATGCTTTCAAAAACATAAATACTTTTTGAAATAATGAGTGGTTCATGATAAAATAATCACCCTGTATTGGTAATTGCATCATATTTTATTTACTAATTAATACCAATATATTTAAATTACAGTTCATAACTACATATAACTGAACTTATAATTTTTTATTTTATAGTAATTATTTTTACATTTATAAAACAAAATAAATCTTAATTTTATTTTTCATACCGATTTTGTAGTTGATTTTTTTACTTGTGGATTTTTTACATAGCATGGTTTCTCAATTACCATATTTCTTTTTTTTATAAATCATAGAAAAAATAGAAATCAGTTATCAATAAATACCATAATAATACCAATGAACCACTTTCGTGTGCCTAATTTTGTCACAGACATTGTTTGTTTCACCTACCGGTATACAAAAACAATGTGCTTAGTAAAAGCATGTCTTTAGTCATCAAAAGCCTCATTGAATCTTTGAGTTTTTGTTTCGGAATAATACTATTTGATTTCTGTAGATGGACTTCGTTTTCTTTCCCTTTGGCGTCCAAGGACGGGCGTAAGACCATCAGTATCACCGTACCAAAACCACACACTACTGCCAACACAGTAAACACCAACATTCTGACGGATTCGTTTAACTCAGTCTTGTCACGGAGCACCAATATCACAAAGACATTTCCGATACATATGCTGTAAATAAATGGGACGAGAAAAACAAAATAATTTGTTTATAATTTATAATATAATAATTATATATGCTGTCACAACAATCATACATAGTTTCAAGGGATAATAATCAGTATTGTAGTCAGAAGATTTACGTTTATGGGGAAGGGAAGGACGAGGGTTCTGCTAGAATGCTCCCTTCCTTCCGTTGAAAAGTCATCTATTCAAACTTTGAGTCCAGCCCTTTTATCAAACAATAAATATAAATAAATAATATACTCAAAGATATTGGAGTATCTGGTATAATAATACTTATTATATAGTTAAGGCTTCAAAATTAATTTAATATCAAAAAAATAAATGTTTGCTATGATTAACAAAAAAATGAAATCACTAGTATTTGGGTGGCTGGTGAGTGCATTCAATCTTTATATAATATGAACTATCCGGCGCATAATCTTAGGAAAATGAGCGGTATGTTTTGTGTTGATACAATTTATTTTGTTACTTACCTACTGGCTACTAGTTGCCTACCACAAATAACACTGTATATGGGTATCAACTGATTCATCAAGCATACTCACTTCATTATTCATTCAAAAATACATTTTAATCAAATTCTAATTTTCAGAATGAAATTTTTAAGTATTAATTAACTTTAAGGATCCTATTTTTTTACAAAACTTAAACTATTTTATACCATATTAGAAGGTGTTTGCGAATGACATTTAAAATTTAAAAAAATCTGATTTTTTTCCAATTCTAATCGTTCAAATTTAGATTTTTATATTAGTAAATATCACACAACATAAAAATACCTTATTTTCGACATGGCCCAAAATATTCCTGAATTTCTAGATATGGTCTTTTCGTCCGAATTCAGAGTCAGGTAAGTAGCCTGTCCTGTCCAAATAATTGATGCACCGAAACCCAGCAACACAGACATGGTGTACAAGAGAATGTTGGACGGCCAGAAGAACGGCATCAAAAATGTTCTGTAAATATTATAACAACGTATACGATATATGAAGTGCACGTATGGTTTAATACCATAATATAATATAAAGCCTGTTATAATAATTTACCACTTAATATTATAACGTATAAATAATATAAATATTTCAGTATAAACATACACATAAGATATAGATCCCAAGTAAATAGCTTTCCGGCTACCAATCATGCCAATTATTGCCGGGGCCAACCAACTGCATAGAGCAAACACGCCATATATAATACACAGACTCGTGTACCCATCGCCAGTAAATGAGGGGTCTTCTTTTTCGATACTTTTCAATACTGTTTTCTGAAATAAACATAATAGATTATCATACGATTCATACGTATAATATATTAATATATAACATAATATTATTTCACGAATATTCTAAGTACGTTTCGGTATAATAGTATGTAGATAATTTAATATTATTAATTTATTGACTTTAAAGTTTTTATTTAATTGTATTATAACAATAAATCGTATGTTTCTATAAAAAAACATTATACTGTTGAATTTGGACTGCGTTTAAAGTTGTTTGTATACATTTCTCAATTATTTTCTGAATTCCATCTGGAAATATACGCATCATCAATGCATCATAGGTATTTTCAAATAACTTATGTATTGGCGAATTATTAAAAGTTGATTATATTAATATATTTATATATATGTATTTACTATTTTCATAGCTATATCACTAAACTATAATAATGCGTGTATTAATATTTTTTTTTGTGTTATTACCTCGATATTGCTCACGGTCAAAAAAGATGTAAACACAAACATAAATCCTAAGCCTAATATGCTTATATTCATTAGCCTCCTGTCCATTGTGAAAATGCTGTTTCAATGATGAAAATCTAAATAAAGCAGAAAAAATGTTTAAATTATATTTATATATAGGTATAACATATAAAATAAAAATTGGTACCTAGCTAAGTCAACTTTACTGGTTTCGAGTATAGGTAACTGTAATATTGATATGTTAAATTTGAATTGATGATAAATACGAGTAATTACACATGAAAAACGATTCTTAGTGGAGACAGTCCAATGTCAACCTAAATTTCTAAAATTATAAATAATAATAATAATAATAACAAATCACTTATGTTTCTATTATTAAATTAGAACAAAATACATAATTTATTAAATAAAAATAATAATTATTAACTTATAACAAGAAACTCATGATCTGCTACTGATCTTGCATTATATTATCAGTGATATATTTAGGTTAGGGCCACCGGAGCCCCTAACATTTGTTCAAAATGTAACAAGACCTTTATCATTAAATTTAAATAACCACTGTACATTTTTTTAATTTAAATTATATTTATACTGCAAATGATGTGATTTAAAATATGAAAAAAAATCTATAACATCAGACTCTTTCTAGCATCACTATTTAATAATTTAATTTCTGTGTTTACGAGGTTCCAGCTTCGATATAACTTGGCCATATTGATCATATGGCCAAGTTTTATGCTATGCTACTGAATATGATAATATTATTATTTATTAGAAAAATGTATCATACAATTGTATAAACTGAATTCAACAAACCTGTGTAGTTTATTATTCCTAGACCTTCACCGAGTAAACCGTCTTATCCTCAGAATGGCAAATGGTCAACTGCAGTTTTAATTTTTGTTTAATAGAACGCTCTAATTATCGATGGGTTGATACTTATTAACAACCGAGTGTTGTGTGATACATAATAATCTTTGATTTCTCAGTATTGTACTTATGTGCGTTAGTGTTTTAGTTCGCAGCTTTTCGAAACAAATGTACGTACCACACGAAAACTATATTTTTATAATACGTATATGGTGTTATCGGGATTTTACAGAATTTTTACTATTTAATACTTTTTATAGTTATTTAAATAAAACACGATAATATACCATTTATAAATTATGAGAACTATGACGTTTTTAAGTTTGTCATTTTTATAGTATTGCTAATTTTGCGATTACTACTATGTATTTATGTCCTTAATATTATAAATGATGCAAGAGCAACGCATAATGGCCAATGGGAATTCTTTACCCCGTGACTTTCTGTGGTGGTTATTCATAAATAACCATAATAAAAAATAAAATAATAAAATAATGCTATACAAATTATTTTATTTTTATTTTACTTCATAATTTTTAATAATATAACTAGTAGGTAAGTATTATGTATATTGTATATATGTATATTCTATTATTTCTATTTAATATTACCCATCTTATTATACAGGTAAGAACAAAAAAAATTATTTTACGATCAGGCTATTTTACTGAAGTATACATATACAACATACTACTATCATATTATCGTTATATATATATTAAACGATATTGTATACTTCGTCAGCATTGAAAAAAATCAATAAACTCAATAAACTTTTATTGTCAAACTCATATTAAATAATATATAATCTTCCAAAAGTAAAACTGAATAGGTCCTAGGTTAACTTATAACTCGATCATTAATCTGAGCCTGATATGAGCTAAAATTCCGCGAATGACATTTAAATATCAATATATTTTATCATATTGCACGATTTTATAGATCAATAAATTGGAAATAGGTTTTGTGTACACATATTATTGTTCTTGAACTTTGAACTACCCAATAGCCGAGTCTGAACTCTGCCGTGACATTTAATCAACGCGCTAAAACAACCCGAGTATTGTCACTCAGAATTTTATATACAGAGTGATTCTATTATCAAACAACACTAATTCAAAATCTATTAACTATTTTGAAAATATTTTTTTTTCATAATTTCCAATCGAAATAAAACAACATTTTTTTATATTTTTAAATAAAATATTTAATATGTAATTAAGTTTGGGAACTAAGGTGATAATTGTAATCATTAAATTAAAATGTTTAAAAGGTAAATATTTTGTTTTTGTGTCCAGCTAATATACAAACAACAGATAGTATTTGATTATACGTTTGATAGATTTATATTTTATACTCCTGAAAGCTGCATGAATTATTTTTTTTATCGAAATAGCATATAAAAGTATATAAGTCTTGATTATTTAAGTGTTACAAATATCTAGTATTAAATTGAAGTGGTCTTGGTTGAATAAGCCATAATAAAAAACTAATTTCGAAAAAAAAGCATAATTTTGTTCTTATCAAAAAATATGATAAATATTTGTCTAGGCTAAGCCGATAAAATCTTGGGTCTAACTCCAGCCATAGGCATACCATGTGTGAGTCTATAATATAAAAAAATTCGTTTAGGTAACCGCTCTACTGTACAGTGTATAGTTAAACAATAGGTAGTTGTCTAGGTGTATCTGAAATCGAGAGGTCACTGATGTAATTAGAATATGTTGAAGTTAAATTCAATGACAAATCCTGTATACGATGAAAAATTATCCTAGATTACCAAATAATTATTTTAATATTAATATTAAAACTTTTACAAATGTTTATTTTTTTAAATTCTCAAGTTTTTTTTAACCCTACAATGCACACATTAATATTTACATCCAAATTTTGACTTGAAAAAATATTTTTCTGATGTAATATGAGTCAAATAACTCCAAAAAAATATTTTTAACTTCTAATTATAAAATTTGAATACAGGAATCCATCTTTTTTAAATGTATTATACATGATACACTGTGCAGCTTAGACTTGAAAAATACTATATATACCAATATTTTAATATAATGTGTTTGGCTATAAAAATACATGTTAAATGAAAAAAATGAAATTTATTCAATCAAATACAAATTAAAATAAAACAATAAACTTTTTATATAAATAACATCCTTAAAAAAAACAATATACTTATCATATAAGTAACATAATTAAATGGTTCAGGACAGAAATTTGCTTCTTTCCAATTTAATTTTGATAATTTATTTTTTAAAAGTTTCTGTTCATCTTTAGATCTACTTTGTATGGTTACATTATTTGGTTGATTTTCAGTAGGTAAGTTATAAGTACTTTCTGACCTTTCAGTAAAATCTAGCTGGGTTTCACCAAAATCTACTGGTAAATTGAGAATATCTAAGTCATTTGTAACTTCATTGTCATTATTTATTATTAAAGGAATTTCATCATTATCAAACAATTCAACAATATCATCTAAATAATTTAAATTAACACCAATTAAAATTAAAGTTAAATTAAATAAATATAATACAAAATAAATCATTTACTTAAGTCATCTAAATCTTCTATATCAGACCCATCTTGGTCATCATCACTAATATTCCAATCTAACAGTTCAACTAATTCCTCATCAGTTAAGCCTTTTTTTAATACTCTCATTTCTAAATAAAATAATATTGTAAAATATAAATAATACAATTATAAAAATATAGGTAAATATGTAAGTCCAAGTATGTCATTACTGCACAGTGTATCACAGGTGATACATTTAAAAACATCCGAAAATAACTGTATACTTACTACTAATTTGGGTTTCAACAACAAAAACGTTAAATACAGATGTTATACACAATTTATAAATATTTTTTAAGCATTCAATAACATTGTAAACCAAAAATATATGATTTTTAAAAATCACTGTTCTAGAATTTTTATCACTGATTAATTTTATCAAAAATCGTGGTATCATTCAATTTGGCGGTTAAAAAGTATAGATAATATAATCTCTAGAAATATATAACAAAGATAACA
Source organism: Rhopalosiphum padi (assembly GCF_020882245.1). Taxonomy (NCBI): domain Eukaryota; kingdom Metazoa; phylum Arthropoda; class Insecta; order Hemiptera; family Aphididae; genus Rhopalosiphum; species Rhopalosiphum padi. The sequence continues at coordinate 63,876,776 of NC_083598.1, read as the reverse complement.
AGACAACTACCAACATATTAACTGTTGATAAATAGCAGTAATCACTATATGTTTTAGTTGTATCACAGGTGATACAATGTGCAATGTAGGGTTAAAAATGTTTGGAATTGTTTACTCTTCATCTTTTCCCACCATAATTACCATCTAGACTCAATTTGATACCACACATTTTTTCTACTACCTATAAAAACATTAAAAACTATAAAAAGCGTTATAAAATTAAATAAAAACACACTTTATTGTAAAATCAATACGAAAATACATTCATCACGACTCAGAATCTAATAATGTATCAATAAATCTATATAATATTAATATATACCATTCTAAAATTTACAACTCCTAGACGAGATAAAATTTTAAAATTATTTTAGTTCATTTGATCTATTTATAGAGAACTTGCGTTTTTTAATTTTGTATTAGTTTTTTCAAATTATGATTGATAAAAAATTTGTTTGGTTATTTTAAAATATATAATACAAGTTTCCTCATAAGTTATTTTAATGGAATTTAAAAAAAATTAAGCGTAAAACTTCACATACATCATAAAAAAAAAATAAAAATTTTAAATTCCAGTATTGACGACACATTAATACATTCCAACTTTATTACCAACATTACTATTTTATATGCACAATGAAATTTTCAAGACATGTAGAATTGCAGACTAATTTTAAGCAATTTATAATTATTTCAAAAGACTTACAGTTTTGTAAAAAAAAAGTATACTAGCCGCTGGGTAAGAATGCTAACCGCTAGGATCATACTTAAACGAAAAATAACGATTTTAGTATGAATAGATTTAATTTACTGTGTCTACATATATTATTATTTTTCACAATTGATATAAAATTTAACTTTCAAAGTATTTAAATTAATTTTAAGCTATCACAAACCTTTTCGCGTTGTCTATTGTGAAAGGTATGACTTATAAGGTTAGTAACTTATAAGTTATTAGTACACATTTACTAATATATTGTAAGTTATAACAATATCGGGACAACAATATTATAAATCATAATTACAATTTTATTTCTAAACACTTTATTTTTATTCCAACGGCGTGGTAGTGTTATAGTACTATTGTGTATAATAAAAATTCTAAAAACAAAACAAACATTTTTTTTTAATGTATCCATGATTTCTAAGAAATTCTCTGGTAAAATTAATTATACTGATAGACGATAGTAATATAAATGTATAATACAATATTTTTAGAAATATGAACTCATAGAACTTAATGCTCAAAATCGTTTTTCGTATGCAATGATTTTTATTATTGAATTCATTACAGTGCACCATACTCAATGATGAGATAAGTATACTTGACACTTATAGTCACCTACTGGCTACTATACAGTGGACCAAATTTCTCGGATTTTTTATTTTGTTTAATAATAACGGCGAATCTAAGAATATATACCTACCTATAGACTATAGGTAGGTAACAATACAACGGCATCATTGATGATACAATAAAATTTGTTTTAAATCATGTCAAAAAAAGGTTAGAATACCTAGGTACTATTAATGAAATTATTCTATACTTCTATATTAAATATATATCTATATAATATATATATATTATCATTATAGGTACATTATATAATAATAATACTAATAACTAATAAACATGTGTATACGCGCAAATATGCAGTATAAATATAATATAATTAAAAAAAAAAATTTTATTTAAAATAAAGCAATGGTTAATTGTATCATCGAGCGTTATCTTATCAATCAAGTTTTATTAAATGTAAAAATACTACCTATTCCTAACCTATTCTATCTAATCTAAAATTAAAGCTTAAAGGTCGCAATAATTACAATCATGAGATCAATAAAGTTCTGAAAAGTTAAGAAACGTATTAGTTATACACTAATACACTATACTAATATAAATGTACTAACAAGGACAATTTGCAATTCATAAGAACAATAACCATTTTGTTTGCTGCTTTCGGTTGGGTTATGTTCTCATGCAGCTGAGTTCACAAAATATGTAGATTATCACAAAACAAATGCTTAGCCTATACTCCCTATAGAGTATAAGATATTTCAATTTTTACTATACATTTTAATCTTTCTGTCATATGAATATACGATAAAACACAATGTTTTAGTATTAAAACAAAGCTATAATTTCATAAGATGGTTTTTGATTTTGAATATAAAATATTTCAAAATATATCTTATCATAATGGAATAAACCATAAGTTCTAGTAAAAATATCAAATACGATAAGTTCAACAATTTGTAAATTCTATACTAAAATCGAGTTTTCCGAATGTAGGTATATAACATTAAAAACGGTAAAATTGTTGCACAAAACTATAGGTATATAATACTTCCGTTAAAATAATATATGTATTTGTTTATACGTACCTATATACAATAATATAATGATGAAATAATAATAGCATGAGGCAACATTGCCAACATTGCATTTAAAACCATGCAGAATCGTAGGTATATACAAAAATAAAATTTGCAAAATCATGTATGTAAATATTACAGAACTGTATAAATTTTCGTTATTCGTTTTTGAGTTACACAGAGCAAAAAAAAAAATTAATTTTGTACAAAACTAGTTTTAGACCCATTAATGCCCGATTTTTTTTTTTAGAGTCTATATTTGCTGTTGCCATATGGCAACTCTAGGCGCTTATCCTATATATTTTGTAACTTTTTTTTTTTTATTATTTTTTTTTAAATTCAAAATTTTTTTTTGATTTCTATAACGATAGTATTCGCGAAAAAAAATTATAAATAGAGTCTATAAACGTTGGCATATTATGTTCACGCTAGGCGCTAATGATAAAAATGTCCGTTTTTCAAATTGTTTTTTCTAATTATTAAGAAAAGTACAAGGTAATCATTTTAAATTCTGAGCGGAACGATGAATTGACTTTACAAAAATTTGTGTTTATTTTTTTGATTTTGCATATAATAAATAGTTGATGCTTCAATTATTAGGTACTTTGATGGTGGCTTTGGATAGCAAATTAGAATATCTAGTTTATTGTACTTTTAACAGGTCAAATTTAAAAATTCCCAGTACTTTTTTTATCAGAAAATAAAAGAAAAAAAGAAAAACGGATATTTTTTTGCAAATCCAATAATGTTATTAAAATAATTGTTTTGTAACCTGCAGGGTTACCAGAATTTAGACAATTTACGCTTAGAATCGTTTTTTATTGTATTTATTTATATAATTTTAATTTCATGTAATGAAATACTGGGGCATCGCTGAAAAGACTCGTATGTGGGATGGCAAGAAATTATAACAATGAGTAAACATTAAACTAAAATTTAGTGATTTACTGAACTAAGAATTCTACTTACAGCAGAGCGATATCCATTTTCCTGCCTTTTTTACTTTTGACTTCCTAAAATACCAAATTAATCCAATTTTTTATTAGAAACCATTCTTTAAGTTGAAAATCAAAGTATTTTTATTTTTTTACTGTTCCAAAGAATAATAACGATACAAAAATGAAAATTAAAGAAATACACAGTATTGTAAAATCAATACATATACATTCATCGCTCCGCTCAGAATCTAAAATATTAAATAGAAAAATTATTATTGAGTAAAGCAGCTATTGAATCACTCTTTAAATTAATTAATACATTATAATTTTAAATGATCAAACCCAATCCAAAACTTTAAAATCGATTAAAAACTTGAAAATACCATGTTTAATCTCTTGCAACTTTCATTTGTTTTATTTTCGGCCTATTATGATATGTGTTGATACAATTTAATCGATTATCTATTTTTTGATCAGTTTAGAAGTTAAAAACAATTTAAAAAAAATTATATTTCGCATGTAAAAATTGTTCATAACACTGCCAATAATGTTTAAATTTCTTTAAATTATACCATGGACACTCATTATGTCCAAATGCAATAACTTTCGTATTTTAATTTTAAAATTCTTTGTATTTATAGAAATTTGGTCTTTTGATTTTTTTTTTTCAATCATAGTCTCGATAAAAAATTGTTGATCAATCAAAAAGTTTAAAAAATGAATACAAGGTCCTTTTTATAGCTATTTAAAAATATTAATGAAACACATTTTTTTATAACTATAAGCAGTTGAATTTCAAATTTTGACAAAATTACGGAAATTTACTAATTATTTTGTAGTCAAAGATTTATAAAATGTTCAATGTGTATAGCTAGAGATTTATAATTTATATGGTTCCAGGGTTCCTCATAAATAGTTCATATAATGGAACCGGGAACCAAATAATAAAAAATAAATTCTATCATAATCTTGTGTTATGATTAGATATAGCAGTGTTATCAATCGAAATGATTCAAAATAAATACAAATGCCGTTAATTTATATAAATAAATAAATAAAAAATATTCTAAAACTACTTTATAAATAAAATATAATAATAACTTATTATTTTGTAGTTAATTTACAGAAAACAAATTATTTATATAATTGATTTAAAATTTTACCAAGTATTATTGTGACTTACTGTAATAATTGATACATATATTTAATCTTATTCATTCCATGGTTCCAATCATCCTGTAGTCTATGACCAATGTTAAATACAGTAAATAATAAAAAACAAAACAAAAAAAAAAAAAAATCATTAACACAAGTAAAACAATAAAAATGCACAAATGTTCATAACTTTTAACACACTTTTTAATATGTTGTATACATGGCTCATATTATATACTTCAACAGTTACATAAAATTGGATAATGACTAATAAAATTTTAATATTCTAATCTGCGATGTGAATTTAATAATCAAACATGAAACATTACTCAGATAAGTAATTGGAAACTGTATCAGAGGTTACTATAGTTGGTCTTGATGCTCTAAATTAATTACCTACCTAATTGCCTACTAGTTACTACTATACATTTAACTTTTGAATTAAAACTTGAAATATAATGTTAACATTAAAAATGTAAACTTAAGTATTTACTTGACAGGTTTTAAACGATTTGAAATGGATGTAATAATAGATAGAAGATACAAAGTAAATAATGTCTGACCCAAATAAATAAATTATTACATTTGCTTAAAACTTATCACATTTTAAAAGTGAAATATTTTTTTATTATCTGTTAGAAATGATTGTAATTGTATTTAAATTACCATCTATTATTCAATTGTGATTAATAAAATACTATTGACAAATGTTTTAAATTACTTGCAGAACCAATTCAAGTGATATAGAAAGAAAAATGTTATCTTCAAAAAACCAAATACACATTGCTCCAGCCTTCTTCAGTTAGAATTCAAAATCTACACATCTTTGAGTTATCACATAATATTTTTATCAAATTAATGTTATTATTTATCTTTAAAATAAAAATAACTGTAAGCAGTCCACACCATACATTCAAGTAAAATATTGTAATCAACTGTAAATATTTCAATCTTGTTTTTCATAACCTACTATTCGTTCTTTATGTTTAATAATTGTAGGCTAATAACCTAGATTGTTGAAGCCTTAACTTCAAATAAAAAAATAAAAATAATAGCTGCATTAAAAATATACCTATAATATTTATTTAATATGTTTGAATGATTGTAATACTTGCATCAATTATTCTGCATGTATTTAAAATACAAATTGTCAAATAAAATAAATTGTAAAACAACTTTTTCACATTTCACATAGGTAACACGAAAAAAAAATAAACTATTTTCTATTCAAAACTAATATACAAAAATATTGTGAAGTACAAACAATGTTAATAATTTTTAAACATAGATTATTCTTCAATTTAAGTTTAGATATTGGTTATGTAATCTACTTACAAAAACAATTGATTTGCAACATGGTTTAAAAATAAATTTTGAATTCAATTAAAAAATTTAACACGACATTTTTATTTACTTAATTAACTTAGAAAAATATTTATGACTCATTTATAAGCACATTGTCAAATAATCATACAAACTACAGAAGTAATACAACATACAAGTGTACTTGTGAATATTAGAAAAATATATAAATTACAATTATTAAAAATAGTAAAATATTATAAAAGATGATTCCTTAGTTTCTAACTTTTTATGGGTGAACAAAATTAGTATACATGAAAAAAATTTGTCATTATCAATGTTTGTATGGTCAATACAAATTTCACAAAAAATAAATATTTAAATTAGACCTATATAAATATGAGCAAAATGTACTCATAATTTATGATGATTATGTATAAATTAAATTATAGTAGATATTTATTCATCATATAGGAAAAAATTACAAAGAATAACTTGTGTGTTTAATGTTGTCTCCTGTTTAAAAGTGGCGTTTCATGTGACTGTTGAGATGTTGTATGTACTATGTCTTTTAATTCCGCTGAATTTCCAGAAAAGTTGATATCTAAAATAAACATATTTTAATTTTATTAAAGTGTCTAATGTTTTTAAATTAAATTTATATTTGTATAAATAATTTTTATAGTAGAAGTTTTTATTTTTTATTTACAATCAAATTAAATTATATTTTTGAAATCTGATTCCTTAAAAAACATGATATAGATAATTACTAATTAGTATTTTATATTGTTTTTAAACAGTACCTACTGGCTACTACTTAAACATAAATCAAATATTAAAATGTTATTATTTATTTTAGGTATTACCATTAAGGGTTTGTTCCAGTTCGTCATACGTGAAACAGTGAACAATTTCATCAACACATACACCCTGTAGAACGGCCAGAACACTTTTCCTTGGATTATAAAAACATAATGGCTGTTTTCGCCTTTTGAAGTCCATTATTAAGCCAGCGATGCCCTAGATGATTAAAAAAATAATTATTTATTTTATTTGTATTTAAGTATATAAGGTTTAAACGGGGCCAGACCCAATTATATAAATTAGATAATAATAACAACCATTCAAGAATAAAAAAAATGAAAAACAATGAAGTACAATTATTTAAAAATAATAAAAAATACTGATAGCTATGAAATTACCATTTAATTTAAATTAGTTGAAGTTTTATAATATGAATAAATCAATTTTTAGTTAATCTATGACTTCATTATTCTATTATGGAGGGTATTGATTGCATAATTAGTTGTTTTTGTGTCAATATAAAATTTATTTTTATATTTAGTATTATGAATAGATATATGAAAGGGAAAGCATCTTTAGCACTCAGGATAGATAGTCAATATTTATGACAAAAAGCTTTTACGTAATACGGAAAGTATAAATCTAATCGCAAACAATGTTTTTAATGTTTTAAACGTTTAAAGTTAAGAGCTGATAAAAGCGGAGAATATGAAATAAGAGGAAATGTAAAATTTTTTTTGAATTCTTTAAATTTGTATGTAAGATTCAATTTGCATGAATAACATATTATTATAAAAATATAAATACAAATATAACATAAAACAAAAAGCTATAAATGAAATTTATAACAAGTTTATCATTAAAGTCAGCACAATTTCAAAACCTTTAACTGATAATTTATTCTCTGTATATGTATATAATCAATTATAAAAATATTTTTAAAAGTACATTTAAATTAAGTACATAAAATTAATTATTTTTATAAATGAAATCAAAAAGTATATTTATTATTTAATATAGCACCAATTGACTATTTTGTAGTAAATATAATTTAATTATGAGAATGAAAATAATCAAAAATATACTGTATTACTTTATTTTTATCCTTACTTTAGCAGCTGTAAAATCTGCATCAAGTATATGTTTACAATCAACTACAACAGGAAGTTTAGACTGTCCCATTTTAACAGCAGCTCGATCTGTTTTGGCTCGCATAAAGTCTACAGCTGGAAAGTAAAGACTGTTCTCCGGAGTCACTAGTAAATAATCCAGGCCGGTTCTTAACTGCAATCATTAAAGATTCACAATTATTTACCACATATAATACATTTATATAGTTTTACACAGCAATAATAAGGAGAAAAACATATTTTTCATATAAAAATTAATGATATTTTAAAAAACTCCAAAATAATTCAAATCTTACCTTTTTCATTTCAATGTGCAAAAACGGTCTAGCCGACGGTATAAGTAAAAGCATGATATTTATGGCAACACCTACTAAAATTCCAAGTTCGACACCAATGCCCAGGCATAAAACAAATGTTGCAAACGTAGGTATCAAGTCTTTTCCTAAACATTATGAAATGGTGCATATCATATCATATTATCAAACATACATAGAACAGTGAACTCTTAACATTTAAATTACTTTAAAAAATATACATAAAATTTCATTGAATTATTGGGTACTTCATAAAAAATACAAATAAATGACAAATGTATAATTATAACACCAATTATTAGCAAGAGACATATATTTTATATATAGTTGACGATTAAACTTTAATTTTAAATTAAATTTACAGACACTGCTTTGACTATAAGTTTTAAATTAAAGTTTTTAAATATTTTTAATATAGATATATAACTTAATTTTATTGTTCATAAATACTATTAATATTTATTAGGCATTTATACTAAAATGCAAATAAACTTACTCAATTATCATGATATTATATTACATTATAATAAATATTGTGTCCCTCATTTTTTAAGGAGTTATAGATAGGCAATTTTATATAATTATTAATTATTATATACATACATACAATATAAAACTGAATATTTAACAATTTAAACTTTAAATACGTTTAAAAAATAATTTAAACGAGATTCTAGGTCATTGCCACTAACATTTTTTGCATAATTAAGGAATTATATGTGAAAAATATTATATTTAACATAAATCGTTTTGACGTAGTTATACAGATGAGAGGAATAGTTAATAGATGATATTATACATAAGAAAATGGACAATTATAAATAGTTTAAACAAATTAATGAGAAAATGAGTGCGACAACAAATAAAAATAAACAATGTGTCTAATAAAGAAACCAATATTTAAATTTATCGTTAGGAATAAAAATTTTTCTGTAATTCTGTACCATATATCGCGTGATTAAGTTTATTTTATTTGTATTCATAATTTATTAATTATTAGCCAATAATTATATTTTACGTAATATTATGACGTATAAAATATTAACGTTTAGTCATATATACATTAGATTTTAATGGCATAACAATGACGCCACATACAGGTAATTTTTTTAGAAATAATTGGAAAGATTGGAATTTGTTTGTTATTTCCCCATCAACACAATAGAAAAAAATCATCACCCTGTCATTAGGCGACCATCAGTCTTAAATCAAAAACATTTGAATTTACGATTAATATTTCTTTAAAAAATTATATCTTGATATTTTACGTTCTTGTAAGTCTAGTACCTACCAATATGTTTAATTTATAGAATAATGTAAAACTTAAACTTATATCTACCAATATAATATGGACTATATAGATACAAACTTTATTTTAAAATATCGTAAAAAATTAATTTTGATAATTAATATATTAATATATTCACCGTATAGTCACTTTTACATTGCTTAACACAAAAAAACACTGTTCAATTTATAATAAATAAAATAAATGAAACTGATCAAGAGTAATGTCAATTAAATATAGCCTATAGGAAACTATCGTCCAAGTGTTTAGTATTAATTTAAGTAGTAAGTATATGTAATTCTGAAATATTATTATATTAATTGCGCTATAGTTTTTTGTAAACAATATTATACTTTATTTGTATTTTTTGTTATACAAAAAAATATCTAGATACAACGAACGGTGGCCTGCAGGTAACAGAATGATAGATTGATAGATAATTATAGGTATACACTGAAAGGTTATTATAATCTCAACTTACGACTGGATTTCCACATAGGCTTAACGATCTCGTATTCGATCATGAAAATAACAGCACTAATGATGACTGCTGCTAGAGCTGCTTTGGGTATGAAGTAAAAGTACGGCGTCAATAAACTTAGTGACAAAATAATAAGTATACCTAAAATGTTCGAAGATGTTTTGTTAACAAATGATTTTTAAATAGTATTACATTATTAGCCTTTTACCCGTATACATTCCGCCCATAGGAGTCCGCACGCCACTTGCGTGATTCACTGCACTTCTTGAAAACGATCCAGTAACGGGCATCGACGAAACGAACGAACCCAGTAAATTGCAAACGCCCAAACAATAGAGTTCTTGTGTAGCGTCCACTGAGTTTCCGCTAGCTATTACAATTATTTTAAAATAAAAATATGTCTAGTAGATAATCGAAATTAGTTTCAGAGTATCTCTACTATTCACAAATATATAACTTTATACCAAATGCTTTGGCGATGGCGACATTTCCGAGAACAGCAATCACTGGCACTAATATAATGGAAGATCCGAGATCCCAACACATATTAATGAAGCTAACCGGTGTACCATTTATTTCTGTTCCAAACGGTGGAAATTTTAACGGTGGTAAGCCAGATCTTACTTTCCCTTTAAAATACAATCATAAATTTAAATACATTTTAATACAGACAAAAATAACTTATATCAAACACAATAGTACCTATTAAATATGTACCTACATTATACCTAATACTTGATTATGATTATAAACAGTTTTAACTTAAACAGTAAAACAATTATCATAAATGTTAAATAATGTACCTACATTGTTATATTTAATTCAAACAATTATATATGTTTAATGTTCAATCAATAATTGTTTCAAATAAATGTCTTCTCGTTTAATCTAAAAACCGTATATTCTTGAAAATGTTCATACGATGAATTATTATTTTTTTACTACTTTAAATTTTAATAATATAATACTAGTTTTAACTATAAAAGTAATCTATTTTAGTTATATTATAGAAAACGTTAATATATATTTTTACATTATGCATATCGATATTCAAAAAATGTCATAAAATAATACTCTATAAATTATAGTTTAATTATTATTAAAGAATATTTTGGTGGACTATATGTCTATATAATAGATAGTAAATTCATTAATATTTTTTACTTACCAATTAAAGTCACGTAAGGTTCTGAATTTGGCCTATAACACCAGTATGAAATGATTGAGCAAGCAACCACAATTAAAGCATTTCTAGATATGGAGAGTAGCCACAGCCCTTTCATAATTGTCCTTTGTTTGTTGGATGGCTTACCATTAGGTCCAAATAATTTAATATCTTTTACTTTCTAAAAATATAAAAACAATTATTATATTTGAAAAATGATTTTAACTTAGGAGCAGAGCGCAAGTTATTTACTCGGAGCATTAGTAGTATGATGATAGAAGTAACTCCTAGAATTGTATCATTGGCACGGTAATTACCAATATTCTGGTACACTTTCAGTAGACAATCTAAAAAGGTTGATGATTCAAACTTTAGGCCAAGAAGACCCTTTAATTGAGATACTGCTATGATAACAGAAGTAGCTGATGTAAAACCAACGGTCACCGGGATGGAAATGAAGTCAATTAATACACCTAGATTAAAATATTTATACTCGTATTTTTAAACAAAATATAACTACATTCAATAAGAAAGTATTTAAAAATATGTTTACAGTTTATCAAAATTTATAAAATTTATACACAACAAATCATAGTTATTAATTATATTTAAATATATATATAATATATTTTTTTTTATGATCATCTAGATTGTATATATTCTTAATTTAACAAACAACATTTTTATTTAAATTAAATTATTTATTTAATTTGAATTACCACTTATACATATTGAAGGAATATTGTGTGACAGAAATTAATAAAAATTAAATTAAATTGATTAAATAATAAACGTATTAAATACTAAATTTATATAAAATTATGATTAATATGGTTATAACTATATTATAGTTATGTGTTTTGTGCTCTTTTCAGTTATCCGCACAGTAGGGGCGGCGCTACACGGGTGGGGGGAAGTCCCGCTCCAACATTTGATTTTGCTCCTCCATTGCCCCCCTATAATTTAATGTTAAAATTATGCAAGTAAATAAAGAAATTGTAAATTATTATTAATAAAGAAAGCGGAGGAAATTTGAAGTTTTAATGAAGTACCTTAGTGATAATAATAAACTAGGTATATTTTTTGATTATTTATTTGGAAATATAACATATTATAACCAAAGCATTTTTAGTAATACTTTTCTGAAAATATTGTACCTAGGAAAAAAACAACAATGTACAAAATTAAAATGAATTTTACTTTAAAATTCCAAATATTAGTTGAAGTATAAAATATATACCTATTATAAGGCAATTATTAAGTTACTAAAGTAAATATTAATAAAAAATAAATCATAGATATCGAATAGTATTCTATATGAATACCTACAATAGACATTTCAATGAACATTCTTTCGTATATCTCCATGTTAATCGCTTGCGTCCTCTATGTTTCATTATATGTCATATGTGAATATCCTTTCCAACAAATTTTGAACACACCTATGTTTGAATTAATAATTTCCATATTTTCCGAAAAAAATTTCTGTAATGTATTTCGTTGAAACCGGGATCAAGATGTAACTGACGTTTAACGTTTTATACAAAATATAGTGAACCTATAAACTATTGATTCTAAAGTTTATATCCATAATATTATCATATCATCCAAAGTCGTAATTTAAATCTTGGTTCATCGCAGCCCACAGAGCCACAGGTATCATTGTATTAACAAACATAACTTTAAACTTACATATCTCGTATTACTTATTTATTATAATTTATAAGTATTAACATCACTTAATCAAAACCGTAAGTACAAAAATTATTATAAATGTAAATAGTTTATTTCAACAAACGTACTTTCAAATTTCTAAATATATTTAAAAATAATTATATTTATGACTGCAATATGACCTAAACTAACCTAACCGAGTAGCCATACATAAATGTCTCAACACACTAAGAGAAAAATTTCATTTAATTAATGAAAAACGCATATTAAATCGATGAAAAACTGGTATAATTTTGATCCAATGAAGTCAACTCATTATATTCAGGTCATTGATTTCATTTAACTAATGAAACTGATAATTCTTGAAAAATAATAAACTTTCCATTAAATTAACTATGACTATATACAATTTAAAGAAATTATTTCTTTCATATAGTAAGAAATCATATAATAGAAACAAATATTAATTGTAATAAGATTAATACTACCACCTTTAAAATATAACCTTAATATCTTTAAACTAAAGATTTAATGTACTAGATAAAAGTAAAATTTCCTTCAATATAATGGTTTTTTTTTTAAGAAAAAATTTAAAAAATTCAAACACCATGTTAATCAAAGCTTCGCCCAAATTCGCCGGAGTGGGATTCAATCTTGTTACTTGTACCTGCCTTTTCTTGGAATCCTAACGCTAACACCTATCGACTACAGTTTGAATTGATAACTGATGCCAAATCTTGAGCATTTAAGCCGTTAAATCTGAGTTGCTTTTTTATTTTACGTTAAACATTGTTTAGCTATGTGATTCATATAATTCATGTGTAATGAAACTTAGATATTAATTGTCTTTTTAATGTATTTACTATTTATCAACAATATCTGTTTATATTTTCATGTTTTTTATGTATTATATATTACCCTTAGCATAAAAAAATACAGAATATAGAATACACACTATTTTAATATACCAAATTTATTCAAAGAATTAAATATTAATGTTTATACCTGTTCTAAATAATTTCGATAAATACATTATAGTATCATATAAACACTATATTAGTTTGATAAAAAAAATTGGGGGGGGGGGGGAATTATAGAGTACTATAGTAGAGTCTAGGTACTCTTTTTAAAAATAGAACATAAGATTTAAATAGCTGCTTTCCGTTAATTTCAATCCTAAAAGAATATAGAATAAATAAATTTACTTAACCAATTTAGTTTAAAATGTTATAAGGTTATAGACACTTCTTATACAAATAAAAGCTATAATAGTTTACGCAGTAGTAATGTACGCGTTTGCTGCAATCTTACATATATGCCATAAAGCGACGCCAAAACTTGTCTACTATAATTGGCTGATATTTTTTTTATCTTAAACTATAAAAATATATTTTTGTCAATATAACGGAAAATGCTATTAATTCAATACCACTTTACAGTTGTTAAATTGAGAAATAACGAAATATTGATAATATTCCATTAACATTAAGATGTTTTCCTTAAAATTAATACTATTTTAGGAAACTTGAATTATGATATCCGATAACATTGATTATAGGAAAGGTAGCATTGATGTAAAGATTGATTGCAATGTACCCATTTAATGTAATAATCTATTGATTCTAAACCATTTTGTTAACAAATTAGGTACTATTATTCATTAATTCAACATCATAATTATGCGTAAAAATCAAGATATCTTTCATCATTTCTGTATCAGTTGAACATAAAATAAAATTCTTTATTTTAAAGAAAACTGAATAATAAAACCAATGGATTTGCTAAACTTTGATTGTATATTTTTATTCTTAAATTAAAGAAAATATCTTTGAATTGATTATGTTATCTTTTAAATGATGACATTTATCATACATTTTAAGAAAACAATAAAATAGTAAATCAATGGAATGAAATCATAGAAATTAAAACTGTATTTTGTCTGAGAGCAGAAAAAAATTTCGTCTGGTATCGCCCCCCTCCCCCTATAAAAAATAATATATGACACCGCCACTGCCGCATAGGTCAGCGTAGATTATCCGACAGTGTAGAAAAACGCCAGAATATGTGCTTATCATTCAAAATAATGTAACTACTTTCAATTAATACTTAAACCTTTTCGTTTATATATAAAAAAAAAATAACAAATCAATTTAATATTATACGTTTGATAATATGAAATGTTTATTATTAAGTATTATAAAGTATTATATAAATGAATAAAAAAAAAAAAAAAATGATTATGCAAGTAAATAGTAGTTAGATGTATAAACGTTAGATGTGTTACATACGTTAAGAACATACATGTTTGCGTTATATTCGAGTAGTTGTCAACTTCGTCTTCCGAAGATCAAAGAATTTTTCAATAATATAAAAAGGTAAAGTAAGTACAGTAAGTAAAGTTAAATACATCAATTATTAAGTTATAATTATACTTAGATATCAAACATTTAAAGCTTAATAACTTAATTTATTATAAAATATATATATTAGGTTTACCTAATTGTTTTATTATTATTATTATTATTTACAAAGTTATTAATAAAGATACATTTCTTGCATAATTTTTAAATATATTATCGACAATATATTAGATCTGAGGTTCTACAAAATAGCTGAACCGACCAGAAAAAATATTAATTGTATTATATAATTAAAATATAACACTTTTTTTTTCTTCTTCTTTATAAATCACTACATGGGGGCCGAATTATTTTCACATTTCTCAGCCCCCATGCAGCATCATTTATTGAAATGAAAGTATTATACAATTTATACAATTTGTAAAACTCTCAAGGGTTTGAGAACTACCTTCCTCAACGAACGCTGGTATTTATATGTAGAACACGGCCAAGAGGGCGGACAGGAAAATACAACTTAAATGGGGATACGCGGGACATGCCCTGCGTTATTCTCTTATAATATAATACCTATAGTTTAGGCCTACTTAACTACCTTAACTATCCACGAATACATATCGAATTTATTTTACTAATTTAAATTTTTAATCTAGTTACAAGTATTATTAATAGTTTTTGCATTTTACTGAAAACTACCTATTAAATACAAATTATTATTTTCTTAAGTTTTAATAACAAAAAAAAAATCATTTAAAGAAATATAACCAGTGTAACCACATATAATAATTTCCTGTAAAATAATTAGCATATTATTAAATTATTTGTTTAATGAATTTATTTATTTCTATAAAAATGTATGCACTACACATTCAAATTAATTAGGTAAACATTAAATTATATTATTATTATAATATATTATATAGTTATATTTATTTTTAACAATGAAAACAATATATTAATAATGTATAATAATGGTAATTTTTTTTTATTAACAGGAAAAATGGTTTTATTCGATTGTTTGCTATTAAACTTGATAGCTTATGCCGTCATAATTTCGACATCATTTTATTTCTACTTAAAATATCGTTATACATTTTGGCAACGTCAAGGATGCCCCGTTCCATTAAAACCTCACATTATATATGGTCATACTAAGGAGGTAACTAAAATGAAAACATGGGTAGGCGAACATTATGCCAGCATATATTTTAATACTAATGGTTACAAGTTCGCTGGTTTCTATCAGTTTCAAAAGCCGAAGCTAATGCTTCGAGATTTAAATATTATTAAAGACGTGTTTACAAAGGAATTTTCTACGTTTCCCAACCGTGGAATAGTATTTGATGATAAGCTAGAACCGCTTACTGGTAATTTATTAACACTGGAAGGCCACAAATGGAAAGTTTTAAGAAATAAATTAACACCAGCATTCACCATTGGAAAAATAAAAAACATGATTGATCTCATAGATGGTAGAGCTCAGGAAATGGTCAGAGTTCTAGAGGCATCAGCAATGATTGGTGAAAAAGTAAGACATTTTAATGTAACTCTATAATTTACATTTAAGCATATAACTAATCCGTAATAACATAATAAATTTAATGATTTTCAATCTATTTTGTTGTTAAGCTTTTAATTACAAGTTTTATAGTTTTAAAAATAAATTATCGTTTTATTTTAGGTAGAATTTAAGGAACTATTAGCTCGATTTTCAACCGATGTCATTAGTATTGTAGCATTTGGTTTTGAAACTAATTCATTGGCCAATCCTGATGCAGAATTTCGGAAAGTTGGTCGAATGCTATTTTCAACTAGTATAGAAAGTATCATAAGAAATGCGCTGAATGCGTTGGCCCCGAGTTTAATCGGATTACTAAAAGTACGAAGTATCAAAAAAGAATACGCCGATTTTTTCTATAATGTAGTGAATGATACAGTCAGATATAGAGAAGATAATGGTATACAACGAAATGACTTTCTAGACTTACTGTTGAAAATTAAAAGAGGCCAAAATTTAGCTTCTGAAGAAGAAAGTAAATTAGTAATTAACGAAAACGACGAAAAAGAAGGTACCTGCATATTTTTCAGTTTATCTAGTTGTGTAATTGAGAATTGGTTGTATAGTTAAACGTGTTTATAATTGTATTACAGCGGAGTTTTTTATCGTTATAAAGTGTTTATATATTTAAATATTTAAAATATATATTAAGTATATCATTTTTTTTTTTAGACAACCGGAGTTCAAATTTTGTCTATATTAGATATTTTTAAATATTAATCATAAATACTTGAAACCTAATATCATAGTATCTTTAATATTTCAGATTTTAAATTTACTATGGATGTGTTGGCGGCCCAATGTTTTGTATGGTTTATTGGAGGCTATGAAACTTCATCAATTACATTAACATTCACATTTTTTGAACTTGCACAGAATCCGGAAGTACAGATGAGAGCTCAAGATGAAATTGATTCAGTACTCATGAAACACAATGGGAAATTAACATATGAAATATTGCAAGAAATGACTTATTTAGATATGATTGTATCTGGTTAGTAGAAAAAGTAAATTACATAAATATTAAAATAAAACATTTTTTACAATTTCAATTTATAGAAGCCTTGCGAAAGTATCCACCAGTGCCTAATTTAACCAGGAAGACAGTGAAACCATATAAGTTTCCCAACTCAGATTTCACCCTAAATAAAGGATTGCAAGTGGTCATACCAGTATATGCCATCCATAACGATCCTAAATATTGGCCAGAACCAGAAAAATTCATTCCGGAAAGATTTACAGAGGATGAAAAACACAATAGACCCCAATACGCGTACTTACCATTTGGCGCTGGTCCTAGACTATGCATTGGTAAAGTATTGTTAAAAAATAATTGCGAAAAAAATTGAAAATATTTTATTAATTTGGTTAGGTATGCGTTTCGGAATGATGCAAATAAAAGTGGCGTTGTTTAGAATATTATCAACTTACAACATTTCACTGTCGAAAAGTATGAAATTGCCAATTAAACTGAATCCAAAAACTATACCAGCAAACCCTGATGGTGGTATGTTTCTTCATGTTACCAAGAGAAAAAACTAACAAGTAAACAGATTTTCCGCGTCAATTATAGGTATTATGATGATAATTTTACTGTTTGAATTAAAAGTATAAAATGTATATAAACAAACATAATTATTGTCCCGATTATTGTTTTAAATGAATATACATACCTAGTTTAAGTGATCCCATAATGAACTGTAAAATACCAGACAAAAAACATAATAATACTGCATAGTCGGCGTTTTTATTGACCACTTGTTGGTAAGTCATAAGTGACATTAATGCTGTAGGCCCAATGGTAATGTCCTTACAACTACCAAATACTGTATAAACAATGCATCCAGCAAACGCAGAATACAAACCATACTG
Source organism: Rhopalosiphum padi (assembly GCF_020882245.1). Lineage (NCBI taxonomy): Eukaryota > Metazoa > Arthropoda > Insecta > Hemiptera > Aphididae > Rhopalosiphum > Rhopalosiphum padi. The sequence goes on along the minus strand of NC_083598.1, from coordinate 63,858,362 downwards.
TAAAAAAAATATACATGTACAATGAGATCAGTATATATTTTATTATTAACTCCTTATAATTATTGAAAAACTACTTTAACCAAAAAATGTTCACATAAGATTAAAATAAGCAATAATCAAAAATATTTATACTAATATCACCGTTGTAGGATTATTGAAAATCTAAAATATAACACTCAACTAAAGTACAAACCTGTAAATCAGTTGATAAGCAAATCAAGCACATATCATTAATTTTTACTAAAAATAAATTGTATTCAAACACTAAAATTTAAACATGTATATCTTGATTTCAAATATATTTTTGCTTACTATTTAATAGAAAAAAATTATAACAAAATGTAATTTGAACATTAAAAAGTAAAAATAAAAACATATAAATTGAAAGAAAACGTTGATACTTTACTAAATATTCAATATAATGATAAGTATTATTGTTTAATAGACAATAAACAATATAATCCACTAATCAGTCAGCTAATCTCATCACTGTTTTTTGTGTTATCTAAATAAAATATTATAGATACGTAAACAATTTATAATTGTTATCATAAATAGATATTTTATAAAACAACATTAATTTAATTTAAAAAAAACAATGAATGCCTGTTTGTGCACAATATGAGATTTATGACATACGTAAGTATATTAGCCCATTCTATAGCCTATAAGCTATAACTAACTAGATTAACCAAAAGTCCAAAACAAATGTAAATTATTAAAGATTATGAATTTAATATAGTAAAATGAATAAATCCACGTGTATGCAAAAACTTCAACGATTTCATGCATAACGCGATATTTTTATTTTTTATGCTGTAACTTCCGGAATAATTATCGTCAACATGTTACATGGACACATGGTATAGGTGGGTTAAGATAACCTAACCTACATTATATAATATTATTTGTATAGTATTTTTAATAATTTATTTTCTATCTATATTATATATGAGTTAGTTTTATTAAAAAATCCATTATTTTGGCTTCTATATCATTTTCGAAGTTGCTGTCATATGTAGGTGATTGTGATATGTTTAGGTCGTATCAGATTCTTTCATATTTCCGGCAACTGGTTAATGTATGAAATTATTAACTATATAATAAATATAATTTTTGTATTGATACATTAAAGCTAGGAGTTAATTACATGACATAGATATAAATTTAGTATGTCATTAAAAAAAAAAAATGAATATTTTATAGTACTTACATAGTTATTATTTATTTAGCACACTAGAAAAAGTGTTGTATTATATTTATATATGTATATATTGATTGAAAGTATGTATGCAAATAAAATTGTGCGTATGTATATTTAACATGTTTGGCAATTTTATTTACCAATATATGACTATTTTAAACATTATTATTTAACCGTACTCACCATTTAATAAGCTAAAAATATATGAAAAATATGTGTAAAAATATGAATATATTATAATTATACTTTAAATACACTCAAATATGCGCTGAAATGTGTCATAAAAAAACTAATTATAATCAAAATGTGTTCAGTTTTTAGTTTTCATTAAAAGAATATATAGGCAGCAATTGTTACTTGTACTTTTGAAATATAATACAAAAATAATTATGATAATATGTAAAATATTAAATAGGTATTTTATGATAGTAGAAATAATTATATATTTGTATAAAATAATCTTATGTTTTCTCAATGCGGTCAAAAAAAAGTTAAACCAAATAGGCACCTACATATTTTTGATAAAATTTAAATAACGAATGATCAAACGCTTTAAACGAATAGCACACATTCTCTCATAAACATTATCATTCTTAAGTTAAAACCATTTTCCACCGGCATAATCTAATGCTCTTATATCAGAAGGTATAGATACCTTCTATTGTTGTATAAATAGTACACTTCAATAGTTTCATTAATACTACTGTAATATTTTGAATTAACATGACCATTATACATTTTTAACTTAATCCGCATTATCAGTATAAGCTTGTCTCACCTGTGGTTCTAGACCTGCGAGTGTAGCGTACGCCAGCCCTTGAGGCATGACTGTTAGTCCAACAGTGACCCCGGCGATCAAGTCACTGACAGCTTGATCTGCATCGTACTTGGGTAGCCAAGAAATGATTGGAACACGTTTTTTGAACAACTTGCCAATAGATTGATACCGTTTTGGTCGGTACTTGGCTTCACCGCTGTACTCCGACATGGCGATTGTTGTCTAAATATCTGCAAAAAGAAAAATAATATTGTTCACCATGTATTACAATATACATATTTTTAAGATATAATATTGCAAATCAAATGTTTTTATTTTTGTCATTGTCCTCTATTTTGTTTAAAATGTGTAATATAATGAAAATTCATTAAGTATTAACATATTTATCAACAATTAAATTTAGATAGGTTTTTTATACTCGACAGTATTTCACAAACCATGATTATTATTTTATGCCTCGTTTAGGTTATCTTTTATACCTTTATATCATAATATAATCAAATACGAATGTGTTTCTAATAAGTGTTGTCATCAAAATATTACATGTGTTTTAAACTTCTATCGTATAAGAATTTATAATACACTTACCTACTACGTATACTATTGTACAGATTGTATATTATTGTCCAAATTATAAATATATATCATCGTTTAAGAATATATTTTATTTTTACCAGATCTCGTTAATCAGTATTATTAATATAGTAGGTATTGGACTACCTACATTTTAAAATATACTTAGAAGCTTAAAACTAAGACATTTTAGAAACTTAGATTATTATAACTAATAACGCTAATGTATTAAATGTTTATTTGCTTTAAAATATGAGATACATAATGAAGCTAATTCAACGATCAACATTGACTATGTGTGTGAATAAACATTTAAAAAAAATAATAAATTATTGTATTTATAAAAACAATTGCTTCCATAAAATCTAAAAATTACTTTTTTAAAGTAAGATCTTACCAACGGGCAGTGTCTATCGTTAAATGTACAGATGCGCTGTGTAAAACTTTTTATCTAATTTACTTAACCGATCAAATTGTTATTACTACACTATTGTTATAAAACCAATAGCCTTACTAATTACTCTACTCAAAGTTGCGAGTAATCTAAAAAAAACAAAATTAATAATTGATACATGATATCATTAAACCTCTTAAATAAATTTGACTGATAATAATCCTAAATTAAATTTGAAAATTATAGATTTATGGTATAGAATCTGTTATAGTTTATCTGATAATAGCTATTAGCTAGACCAGCGGTTCCCAAACTGTGCTCCGCAATGGCTTACCAAGGGCTCCGTTCATAATACCACAAAAAATTTACACAGAACACAGGCAGATAAAAATTATCGCTTAATATTTTTTAGAAGCTCCACGAGAAACTTCTACTTAAAAAAGGCTCCGAGGCCAAGAAAGTTTGGGAACCACTGGTTTATCAAATCAAAGGACTAAATCTGATCTACAACTAATCTTTTTTTTATAGATCTACTGTATATCGTATTTTTAAACCAGTAAGTTCTGATATGTTTTCTAAAAAACGCGATGCAATAATTGATTAACTAAATATAGACAACAAAAATGTGAAACTATTTTGTCAACGTCGAACCTATCGTATAAATCGGTGTACATAATACACCATATTGATATATGTATAAGTATCTGTCTTCTGTATAAATGCTAATAATGAATGATCAAATCCACACTTTGTATAGAACACACTGTGAATAACTTGTTGCCATTCAATATTACCTACATATTTGTATAGTATAAGATATTCTATCTCGCCATGTGAGTATTGTTATATGTACTCCGACCTTGCTTTATTGTAAAAACAAAAACAAAACTCACAACATTAATAAACGATGTTGATGGCATATATAAAAAACATCGATCGAGATAACAAATCAATGATCGGTTACACGTACAGAAACATCGTTGTGAAATCGATATAGGTACCACAGTGGTCCTGAAACCACACTACCACAGAAGAAATTGTGACATTGCGTGTATTCTTGATGTTAGTACATCGTTATATGGTTGGTATTCAGACCTCAAGGTTCCAAAATAACTTAAGAGTATGTTAACTTGTATGGTTTTTTGTATATTGTTATATTGGTCAATACGGCAATAACTAACTGTATCTCTAAAACAAAGCATTACTCAGTTTCGACATCCACAGGACCATTGAACCATTCCATTATATAATAACTGTTGTATAGTCAGTATTTTATACTTTATAATCCAAGGCGAGACGTATGTAATTAATTTAGACAAAATGTGATTTATTTTTAGATCTTAAGCGGAGCGTGCAATATATTGGTTTTAAAGTATTTGTTTTTATGTGTTAGTGGATAATAACATATTATTTTGTTTAGTTATAGGATGTGTTACATACAAATTTCAATGAACATTACTATAAATTATGCATTTTTCACAATGACACATGGAATAAGTAATATTTTCTTGGACTTTCGATAAAATTTGTGGTACAATATTAAAAAAATATAATCACATTGAATTTTTTCTTAATTATTTTTGGTTAAATAGAGATATTTTTATTTAATAAACTACAATTTTTTTTAAAAAATATTTTCATATTTTAATTATTCTTGCTGTAATAATATACAATATATTTTAATTAAATAAAACAAAATAAATGTAAATAATGCATTAAATGCTATGATGATCAATTATTATCGTTCAATTGTTATTCATATTCTGTTTGAACATAAAAATATAAGCATAACAATTATAACTAATTATATTACAATAATTGTAATTAGGTTTTTATTTTCCAAGCTGATTACTATAAGTGTATAAAAATACAATTTATTAGTATTTTTTTTTTTATATAATATATTATAGGACGTTATTTAAGCAATTATCATTAAGCATTATATCACATGTTTGTAATTACTATTTAGGGATTTGCATAATAGATATAATCACGTGCATTTAACTTTAAAGTGAAATATAATATTTTTATCAAAATAAAATGCATAATCAATGTTCATAAGAATACAATTTTAAATTTAATCAAGAATGAGGAATATCAATGAATATTTTCTTTAACCATATTCACTTCAATACGATGGTTAAATAAAAATTGTCAAATTTACTTATTTTATGATTATACACTTATATAGATTGTACATAATCATAAACAATTATAAAAAATATATAGAATTTAAATTGAATTAAAATATTACTAGCAATATGTAAAATATTAAACTTTTATTGAATATCTTAATTAAAATAGGTACTTATAGACTATAAATATTACTAATATTAGTGTGGTGCATTTTTAAACATGCGACTCTTATACTTCAAGTGATGCTGACAATAAATGTTTGCTTTTGAAAGTTCTACACTGCTACGCAAACAATGTATGGTGAGCTATTTAAATGCTATGCTAATAATAATTTAAAGCTGTGATAGATTCATTTACAATTTAACGCACAAGCAATACTTAAGGTTAATCATTGCTATATGATTTAGTTTATATAACAATTTAAATTAATACGAAAGCTTTACTGACCAAGTTGTAAATTCTAACACGTAAATAATACTTGAAAGTTAAAACATTTGAACTTTAAACGTTTGATCAACATAAACTTTTTTAAGTCAAGTGATTTTAATTTATTTTTGATATTAAATAATTCAAAATGAAATAGTTCCCATGCGATTTATTTAAAAATAATAATAATATTACTTATTTATATTACTTTGACTGATAAATTATTAGAACTATGATGTTTAATATAACAATATAGAATTTAATATGTGTTATTATGTTAATGTATTCAATAAAATTAAAGAATACAATTTATATTCTACAGATATTATAAATATTATAATAGCTGTTGGTGTTTATGTATATTATAAATTAAATAGTTATTAAATATTGAAACATTTTGTGATAAAATAAAATACAAATGTATTTCTCCATAATCAAAAATAATTTATTTCATTATTAAAACTGAACGAGCGTATTGAATATTATACTATGTGTATACACAGACGTACATAAACAAATGTTTTTAACACTGTTAAATATTGGCAATAAATAATGAAACTTTAAGCAGATTTAAATTTTATAGTAAATAATAATACCTATCCTTGATAATGACATTTTTAATTTAAAAAATGTTTAATAAATATTTTTACAAACAGACGTCCTTGAAAAGTGTATCTTACTTTTTTGGCTATTGAAGTAACGTAGTACTGTAAAAACTGTCTAAATGATCGAGTGTAAGATATAGAGAAAGCTCAAATATTTTATAAACGTGTTTTAAGACCATAATACAATTAGCAAAATCTTATTTGTTTGATTCTCTGTTAATACATGGTAAACAATAGAATATTATAATTTATGATAAATGCTGAAATAATTTTATTGAATTCCTAAAACTAGTAGTACCCGTTAAGTATATAGAAGGTTACTTAAAATATGATATTTAGTGTTTATTAGAAGTCGTGAAAAATGTGTCCACGAAGTACTAAAAATACGATAAGGATAATTCTTTGTATCTATATTAAATAAACACCTGAAGCTAAAAAAAAATATTATTAATAAAATATTTTTCAGATGTATAATTTTAAAATTACTGTATTAAGTATAAAAGTGATCGTACTCTGATGATTAAAATTCTTTTAATATAAGAATGCATTAATGAATATTAAACATATTGGTTTAATAATGGAATATAAATATAATGTAGTATTTTATCTGGATACAAGCATAATTGTTATATAATAGCAGGTTCTTAGACTTACGACTTCCGAGTCTTACCTATCTTATGTGAAAAAACTAATGATAAAATATTATTGTATAGGTAGTAACATATTACCTGCATAGTATCACATCCTTGAGACCCAAGATTAATTAATATTGATTGGAAAAAATATATATTTTAAGTTGTAACAATGTATTATATTTGATAACATTTTGTTTTATACCTACAACCACAAGCTCTTAATATTTATATTAGGTATCTATACTAAACAAATTTGTCTATCTTTTGAATTTTTGGAATATTTTGAATAATTTGTCACTATAAACAACCGCAAACAAAGTTTGTCTACATATTATGATTTATAATTAATTTTAACTAGAAATATTGTAATTTATAATTGTATTTCTAATTTAGTGTCGACATTGAATAATGCATATGTATTATGCACACTAGCCAATAAAAAAAAATTCTAGTATAAATTAGTAAGAATTTCATAAGCATTAAAAAATATAAATATTTACAATACAACAACAAACAAAAAAAACTCTTACAGCAAATTATAAACTATCATGATTTACAATTTTACCTACCTAAAACTAAAATACTAATTTTAATAAATTATATTTTATTATGTATGAAATGATAAAAATGTAAAAATCAGCACCATATTATAAAAATATAAATTTTAAATTTATATTTTATCTCTATAAACATGACTTATAAATAAAATATAATATACAACAAAAAAACATCCATTATTTTTTAATCGAACGTAAATTACTTAAAAGCATGTTTACTCGTAAAACTCATACTAAAATCATGATATTTGATGAAAACAGACAGGTTACTAAATTAATTTACCATCATACCCACACACCATGATAAATATAAATTAGAAATTAAAAACTATGGTGATCAGTTGTTTTAAGCAGTGACATATCATCTATTTATTTATTAATTACAAGAATTTTCTGGCGAATAAAAATTTTAAGCAAAATATAAACACCTAAGTCAGATTTTTTAAATCTCTCAACTATAACTGGTATAAGTATATGAAAACACTGTGGGAGTTACTCGGCTATACCTATAGTAGGTGTTGACTGTATCTCACATATGAGTAGGTCAGAATAATAGGAGTATTAAATGTTAATTATATTAAAAATATTTTATTATACATTTAAATTTCTATTAGTAATCCAGTAGTTTGAACTAATTTTTGCCTACAACAAACAAATCGCTTACATTATAATAATTATGACAACTATATTTATATTTTATATTATTTCATAATATATTACTATAGCCTTATACGTATAACTCGTATAACTATAGTTTAAAATAAAATATTTTTAAAATGTAATTGCTGCTGTACATACTCAATAATAATAAGTAAAAATAAAAAAAAGATTATGCCTATATAGGTTAGGTTCAAATTGAGAAAGTAACAACTTATGAAAAGCTTTGAAATAAATTTTCAAGCATTTCCACCCAGCAAATAATTTTTAATCGATATTTATAATAAAAATAAATAAATAAATAAAAAAAAAATTTTTAATTTAACATCCCTGTATATAGCTTAAAAAATTGTATTGTAAACATACAACAATAATATAAACATTTGGTGACATCTTCAAGTATCTACGGTTAGCGTTTTTCTTTAATTTTTTTTTTTTTGTTTTTCCTGATTATAAATATTACATGAAATTTTTAATTTAACCTATCTATAGTACATACTACTAACTAGATCAAATAAAACCACCCGCGAAGGTGAAAATCGAAGCATTTTATCAACTACTTGTCGTGTACACGTACACACAAAAAAAACACACATCATTGTAAAATTAATGTATCCATCGCTCCGTTTAGAATCCCAAATTATACCTAATATATGTCGCGTATAATATGCGCATAATAATACGTGTTTAATATCCTGTGTCAGCGGTTCTCAAACTGTGGTACGCGAAACATTACTCGGTGGCCGTTTTTGGATAATATACCCATTCAGTTATTTAATTCATAACTTATTTTAAAAAACTAATGAATAAAAAATAATTATACTTTAGTTGAAGTATTTTACTGCTTTATTATTAAAAAAAAAAATTGTATACTATACAATTTAGATTTTGGATCGTTCTATTTTTAGTTATTAGTGGTATGTAAAACAAAAAGTTTGAGAACCGCTGTCCTATGTATTTTGGAGCATTTAAAAATTAGTCTCCCGAGAATATTTTTGGGGTGAGGGGGGAAATACATTTAAATAAAATATAATGTACTTGTAAAATTTAATTATTTACATATTTTAACGTAACAAAGATAAACAAAAAAGACTTAACATTAATCTAAGCATTTCAATGATTAGAATTTTTTTCTTCAAAAAAATGTTATGTTTGGTTGTATTTTAAAAATATGTTATATAGGTTAGTGTATACGATAATTTATAATCTTAATACTCATACCAATATTTTATATTATATATATATTTATTAAATATTAGTAATCTTTAATTTTTTAAAACATAGGTCAAAGACCGATAAATTTGATACAAAATTTCCTATAAAAATTCAAATAATGTAATATTAGAACGACGTAAACATAAATATAGTAGGTACCCGAAACGCCAACAAAACCGGTCGTTTTTAATTTCTATGTTTTGCGTATGTAGACAAGTTAAAACAAGTTATAATGACTGTTAGCAATAGTTAAAAATTAATTTATTATTTCATTGATTTTACTATAGGTAGTAGGTACCTATATTTTATATATTTTATACATCGGGGAAGTAATTCTCACCTAGTTCCCCTTAATGAAACGGCTTAAATCGAAAAAAAAGATATATTAAATAAATTTCTAATACTTTGATATTATATGCAATAGAGTAAATCTTATAAAATCACCGAAGTCCGAAAGTAACAATCAAAATATGACCGCGTGCGTACAATTCTTATTCTTATGTTTACAATTATTAAAGTATTTTTAATGATATTAAATAAAATACAATGTATTATATGTAAATGGTAGATACAACAATGAAAATGTTTTTAATAATACATTAATATGTAGTGAATGAGGTTATTTGTAAAAAAAAAATACTACTTCTTATATAAATAGCTGTGTATTATACACATGCATTTAAAAATATAAAATTTTAATCGTAACAAATAATAATACATATATTGTTTACCAATTATTAATTAGTATTTATTTTATACATTAATACCGGTCAAGATAATTTAGTTAGCAATCAATTTATTCATTTTACAGTAAAAATTAGGTTTTTTTTAACTAACTACAATATGCATATAATTAAAAAAAAACTGAATCAGTAATCGATAACTATAATGATATATTTATAACTATAATACAATATATTATTTATAAGTACATAAATTCGCCTATTTATGTGGTATATTTTAGTAAAGTTTATGAACTACTTTTTGCTCGATCTTTCTATATCTATTATGTGTGGAGCAACTATATATGAGTAGTAAGAACATTTTTGGAAGGCAACTCGTAAATAATTATAAATTACATGATCATCAAATGAAACAAGTGTAAATTAACTTTTTTATTTACCATAAGGATGGGAGACAATTCATATATTTTAGGGAGGTAACTATATAGTATATTATATACCATGTAAAACTTAATATACGCAGTATTTCCTTTAATAAGAGTATAACAAATTAATGTATACTCTAAAAAAACAACTATTTTCTTTTTGATTTTTACTAAATTCAACTACCTACCTACCTTCTTTTGTATTATGTTACCTACTTTATTGTTCTACACTTTTACTTTAATCAATTGTAGTACACTAGCGGTTCTCAACCTCCGGTCGCGACCCAAATTAAGTGACAATCTGTATGGTTGGAGTTTTGAGTTTACAATAAAATAAAACAATATTTTGAAAATATTTGTAGAATTTATAATCAATAATCATCATACCTACTCGTGAAAATATTTTTTCCGATTTCTTAGTTTAAATTGCACGATTGCGTTCAAAAGAAATAAAAATTACTGGTGCATAAAGACGTTTTGAGATGTGAAACAAATAAATTATAGGTATAGCATGCATTATAATAGTGCACGTGAGTATGGACAATTTAGACGGGTTAACGGATTATAAATTGTCGCGATTGTTAGATAGTACATCGGAGTTTTATTTTATAAGACTTGTAAAACATTTTACAAATTATTTTAACTACCTTCTGTTCTTTCTGTTGTTTTTAAAATCAAATACTTTTCAAAATTCTAAAGAAATATTTGTTACATTTCAGATTGTTTTTTAATATCATTATTCATTACCTATATAAATTTATTTATTATTCTATAAACATTTAATTTATATTTCATTAACGACTGTGCATTGTTTAATTAATACTTAAGTATTTTGGAATCAAAATGTAACAAATGTTTATTTATTTTAATATTTCAGTAAGAAATGAATACCTAGTAGGTAGTACCTACAAAGTTTAATGATACTTAAATATTACATTATACACATTACTTAAGACTTAAAATCATTAATTACCAATTACAAAATTAATTTGTAACCCACTTGTACAATTAAAAAAGTATTTGAAGCGTATTTAAATACATACCAAGTATTTGCCCTTGTATTTGTATTTGTTCTTTAATACTTTATCCGGGCTTTATCTTAAAAATAAATTGAAATGTATTTTAATTAATTTCTCAGTGGACGTATTTGCATCTGTATTTAAATACAGTTTTAAAAGTACTTTTTACAAGATTGGATATTACAATATTTTATATTTTTAAATCTCCCAACGGTTCGCCTGGTTATCAAATACACGTGTGTACTTGCGCGCGCCGTCGCCGCCGTCGCCACCAACCGGCATTTTCGCCGGCGCGTCCGCGCGCGCAAAAATTACTATATACGGACGTTGTCAGACAACCGCGTCTCCGCAATACTCAGATAATCCGGTTCCTGTATCCTCATATCAATCCTTATGAGCAAATATAACAATAACAACAACGACGACGACGACATGCCGTCATAGAACGATGGTTCTAATATTGAATGAATACCAAAAACCGTACAATTTAAAAATTCCTCGCATTTCCTTAAAATTTAAATAGAGCATGGCGGTAATACTTTGCCCGGTTTTCGACGAGCAACACGAATCGCTCAGAAACCAGGAAATTTTCAGGGCCCGTCCATGCATATTATGACGACGTAATGTATACACAGCAAATGCAAAACGAGAAAACAAAATGTTTATAAATTTCGCTTAATTCGTCGTTGATAAAAAAAAAAAATAAATAAACGTCACGTCTACGTACCAGGTAAATATTTTGTCGGCGGGCCGCCGTTTGGTGACCCCTAGTACGTTAAGGCGGACAATATGCGTGTACTCAAATACCTCAAAAATGATCAAAAGTTATATTCGACATCGACGATGCACTTGGCGCGCGCGCCTGTTAAGAGACTCACCTCTGACGACGACGACGACGACGATAGGACAACGGCGGCGACAACACCGTCTACACACAGCTGCGGCGGAGGACTGCAACGGTAGAACGGTACACGCGCACACACACACACACACACACACACACACACACACACGCGCGCGTGCACGCGGAACGGTCGAGCGCTCCACTCGGCGGGATTCTAGGCGGCCCACACTGGCATCGCCGTCACCAGCAGCAAAGTCCCCGCGACCTGCGACCGGGAAGAGCCGAGAAAACCGACGGAACGCGCGCGCGGAGGAATCGATTCGAATGGCGGCGGCAATCGACGCGGATACAATAATATTATTATGATCGCGACCACCGTACAACACACGACGACGCTGTGTATGACCCGCGATCACGTGCGTACTCGTACGACGCTGCGACACGACTGCCGACTGATCTGAGATTCTGATCGTCGCCGGTACCATACGACCGCGCGCCGTGACCACAATACAATATTTTACGATACACGGCCGATCCGCGTAGTCGTCCTGCACGCCGCCGCCGCCGCCGCGAGAACGACAACGACAATATCATTTTATTAATAAAATATAAAATGTTAAAGAGAAGACATTTTTACTAAAATAATAATATTATTATTATTACGATCGTTGTTGCGGTACGACGAGTCGACGACGTGTCTCGTACTCTCGTCGTTGCCGTCGTCCACCGTCCGTGTATATTATTATTTTGTCACGTTTAGGTATGATAATATGCCGCTCCGCGCGAGGCGGTGTGTCGTTCCGCGCCGGGTGTCCATAGGGTATAATAATAATATTATTTTGCTACTGCGCAATGCACGTCACCCGCCACGGTTCCTCCGCAGCGCTACTGCATGGAGGACGCAAACGTTGTGTTAGGCGCTGCAAATATTATTACCGAGTGTAGGTACTGCAGGTATAACATTACTATGTGTAATACGAACAATAACGTTGTGCGGCAGGTATTATTAATGTGTTACGGCCTTATGGGATGGACGCCACTGCCACCGAGCCAAACGAGTGGCGAGATATAATATATTTTTTTTTCAGCCTGTTAAACTTCGTCCACGTGGGCCCGTATAGGTATAAATACAGTATTATATAATGTGAGTAATTTTCTAAATCATGCAGATCTTTTTTTTTCATGTAGGCAGGTACACGCAGTAATATGTTTCAAGAAAATATTGTATTATATGCTGTCCAAATTTGTTGTTTTATTTTCAAGAGACTAATATATTTGTTGGATAATGTAGCTACCATTTGGCACAAGTGCTGTATCTTGGGTGTTTGGTATATTACTCGTATGTTATACTGTGGAGAGATTGCCAGACTGCCAGAGTATTGGTGGCATTCTATGAATAATATGTTTGACTGAGAGTACTGATTTACAAGTGATTCACGAATTGGTTGGTTATATTTTGCCAATATGATAATAATATGTACGATTACAGTTTTCCATTTCGGTAAAACGGGTTAGGAATTCGTGAAAGTGAACTTGTTTCCGTGTTTTGTTCACCGACAGCTGTTTAAACGGCACGATTATTCACTCCGAGGCCGAATTTAACGTATAGGTGAGAAAAGGACATTTAGCTCCCAATGATATATTATTATTTAAAGGTGTTTCATTGTTGAAATCAGTTAGGTAATAGGTATATTGTTTGTATATAACCATATAGGACATTATTTTACAAAATAATATAATTGTAAATTTGTAAGAACATTTTTATAAATTTTAACTTATTTACTTGGTAGTGTTAGAGCATTTATCCATCTAGGAATGAGAAATAGAGAGATTGGTCGAAAAGGAATACTAAAATTAATTTAATATGAAAGGATTGATTAACCGAAATTAAGTTATTAGTTTATTACATTTATTGAATATTTGTATATCTATATAATTTGTACTTTTTTTAGTTGTACAGCAAAATAAGATATTTTAGACTTAAGTTATAATGCTTAAAAAAATATTAAGTTAATAATTATTATCTCTATTATTAGGGATGGCAACTGGCAAGAATATATTGGTCTATATATAATACGTATAGCTTTATTTCGAAGTATACACTATTTGTTTTATACTCATACGAGTCCTACTACGTTTATAAAATTGCGTGAAAACGTTACAAAATCAAGATAAGTATCGGTTCCGACCTACATAGTATAACTTATGTATAAGTTTATATTACATATAAATAATCTACATAGTTTAGTAGGTACAATATTTGGTAAAAGCACGTTTGTTTGACGTTAATTTGTCCGATGAAAAAAGTTTGATATAACTAGATTCAGTGATTGGATAAAAAAAATACGTTGGAAGGCAATAACAAATTACATTAGGTATACTAATTTACGAGTGTATACCATAGCGATAGCATCCATTTCCTATCGAAACTTATCTAATTTTCCATACATTTTTTTACTTTTTACGTATACCTATATGGCTATATATGGATTTTAATGTTTTCACAGTCATATTATTGTATAGTATACCAAAAAATAATTATAAATCTATATTATTTAACAACTAACTTACATAACTTTATGGCTTATGTTATAGTTTTTTCAATACTAAGACATTGAATACTGCATGTTATAATATACTTTGGTAATTTGTTCATTGTCAAAAAAAAAAATGTATTATAACAAAAACTTATTGTAATTAACTCAAAAATAACCTCCGTTCAAACTAATAAACTTAAACTATACAATATACTGTTATACAAACGTGAACAGATCTTCATTACAGGGTCTGCCGCAATGATGCGGGAAGAAATTGTGTTAGGACAGCTGTCAGTTTTAAATTCAATATCATAAAAACAAATACAAAATAACTATAATTATAAAATTATATAATTGCATTATCAACATTATTTATAAGAGGGTTGAAATATTTAATTGCTATACAGCATTACAGCCCTATTATTTTAACCTTAAAAAATAAAAATAAACCATGGACTTGTGCACCAGTTTCTATATATTATATATTATATATTATATTATGTATTCTTTATTTCTTTAAATGTTTTGGAAGATTTTAAGACATTCGGCGATACGTCTTTACTATAGGTTTTAGCCGTTCTATATAGGTATTAGAATATATTGCTATTCAGTATTCATCAAATATTAATGATACATATTTTATACCATTTATGATTTGCGTCCCCCTAGTAAAAGACGAAGTGCCAATAATAGAACTTATGAATATCGTGTAATCGTCTGCTTTGTCGGTTCGATTACCTGCAATAGCTAATTATAATTTATAATTACCTATTGCGTACCTAAACTATATCTAGTATAGATTTATAAATTTACATTTTTAATTGTAACTTATATTTTCATACAATTTTATTTAACGTTTTTAATTTATAAAAAAAAAATGTTTATTTCCTAGCATTAGTAATTCATGTGATGGGTAGTAGATATGTAACTATAATAGTAAATTACTATGTATAATTACTACCTAACACCTGTTAATAAGTTAGTATCTAACCACTACGGCTAGAGTGGATAATGATAATTTATGAATATTGAATTACATATTACCTTAGTATTGCATCGGAACTAATAAGATTAAGTTACTTAGATTTGATCATGTTCATTTTTTTTTTTTATCATAAACGAGTTAAGCAATTTCTGATTAGAGCTGTTTAGCTATACTTTGAGAACAATAGATATAATAGATATATAATTATTCAGAGGCCAATTTTTATTGTTCTTAAAACAAATCACCTATACTATTTTTAAAAAAAAATAATGCATTTTTTAAATACCTAGAAAAAAAATTATCTAAAAAGTTTTCTTAACAAACATTTTTTATGTACATAACACATGTAACATAATAAAAATGAAATAAAATCTACCAATTATAAAACTAAATTAATTATATGATTTTATAAATTTGAATTTGAAAATATCTGTATAAAAATTAAAAATATTACAATTTTTTTATGGGTATATTTATATAAATAGGATATTATAATTAATAAGTACCTAGTTATATTATTACAAATACAATTATAATAAACTTTAAATCTAATCTATCAACGGTCCATAAGATCATAAATAAAATATGATTTGTTGTCAGTGTTGTCCTTGTCATGAACTTTCATAGTTACACGTTACACATCACAACTATATTAATAAGTATATTTATAATAATTACTATTTAGTTAAGAATTTCTTTGATTAGATTTACATTATCTTTTGTCACACCTGCACCGAATGCACCGAAAGTTTAATATTCGATTTTTGAAAATAAACCCTAAACTAGCAACGTTTTTTTAATCAATATATTATATATAATTTATTTTTGATATTATATTTTAATTTAAATAATTAAATTTAAACATTTTATTGGGTTTAAGGAGAAGTAAATTGTCCTATTTATTAATTTATTATTAATACTAAATACTAAGTATATTAGTATATAGATTATAGGTAATCAATTTCTTTAAAAATAATAATACGAAAATAAATAGCTAGATAAACTAAGTTTTAAGGGCCTAGTACATATTATATAACTACTATAACTATTTAACTTTTAATTTGAATAAACAATTATTTTTGTTGACTGTCACAAGGCATACTTATGCTTTTTGAAATGGTAGATTATACTGTATCACTGCTTTCACCAGCACCATAATATAATATTTAATATTCATGTAGTGTAGTATATCGTATATGTATATGTATAAATGATTGTTATTTATATGGTATCTATATATTTTTTTATAATCATTTATTTTTATAAAATTACACTACTAATATCGTTGTATACTAATGTATGAAATGTTGTTAAGTTTTAAAATATCGAAGCACATCGAAGAAAACCTATATAGTTATTATGATTTATGTATTGCATCTGCATATGAATTTATTCAAATGGTATTTATTAATAAAAACCACAAAAGACGAATTATGTGCGAGCATGTAACATAAATATAAAATTGTTAGTACCTATACTGAAGTATTAACAAAATATGCAGACCACATATTACCTACCTACATATTTTATGCCTATATAGTCGTATAGAGAAATGTATTACAGATTTGTAATAAAAATAATAGGTAATTATAGGTATACTACAATAATACATAGATGATGTGGCAACTGGTAAGATAATAATAAAGTTATGTTTAAATGCAACATATATTCGTAATAGTTATTCATTATAATATACTATATTGCATACAAGTCAAAATTATGTCGGGAGTATAAGGTACCTACTTAATACTAATAATACTATATAAAAAAAAATACTAAATAAATGTATAATCAATGATAATAATATGGTCAATTTATTATAATTTGTTTTAGAAAAACATATTTAACCTCTCAGGTAAAGGACTAAAGGTAATACATAATTTAAGCAACGTACTTTGTGTTAAATTAATTATGAATTTTTCATAATTTTGAGACAAATCGAATGATGAAAGGGTGAGACTACTGAGCTCTGGGTAAATATACATATACCCTTTCTCCCAAACAAAATCTTAAATACGGCACTGATACAAATTATAAGTAGGTAGATAGACGATAGACGGTACCATTGATTATATTATATAGAATAGACGATTTTACAGACAATGATATGGTGGTACCATTACTACCATTGGTACTTATAATACTAGTACTTAGTAGTACTACTGCTACCTAGCGATGATTTGATTCTTTATTATTATCGAATTAGTTATCGAATACCAAGTTTATTGTTTATATTTTATTAAATACCCTATGGCCTATACTTATATATACATATGAATTCGTTCCCAGGTGGTCAGCTATGACTTATAGCTTATAAGTAATATACAAATTGTTTCAATGAATTTTCATTTTAATAATAAAATTAACTTTTTGACTAAAGTAAAAAAATATTACTGTACCTGCAGTATTAGTGATAATAGTTTCATAGGTTAAAACACGTTTGTGTTGTTAAATTATTTATACCCATACATGCATATAAGAAATAAGCTTTTATGCGTATAGTACGTACCTATAATATTTCTATTAGTCATTACTCATTACTATTAAGTGATAATAATCAAATAAGTGTATAAGTAATATTACCTATACTCCAACTATAACTCAATATTAAATAATTTAAAAAAAAATAATATAAAAAAATAAATGGTACCTACCTTTATATGGCTATATATCCGATATCGTTCTCCTAGATGCCCTTTTAATTTTAACTATTCTATATCTGCATATGGTGTCCTCCTTGAACCTGCTGGCGCGTTTGTAAATTATTTGGGTATAAAACTTAATCGCTGTCTTAGGTTTTACAGACTTAGACAACATTTTATGTAATGCCATGAAAATGCTTGGGTTCTTGCTCAGACTTTCTACGGACTTCAAGTTGTCTAGTTCCTATTAAAACTCCTTTTTGCTCATTTGTTCATTCTCTACTTAAGTATGGAGCTGTAATCTGGTGCCCAACAACTATGAATGACAGCTATCAACTTGAAAGAGTCCAACGCAAGTTTCTGAAGTGTGTATCTTTCCGGTTATCAATTGATTGTCCACCTCATGACTACAACCCAGTACTTTGCCACCTGAGCTTGACCATGCTGGGTGCTAGGAGAGTTCAAATAAACCTATTATTCTTGGGAAAACTCATTGATGGTCAAATAGACTCATCCGTTTTTTAAAAAAGATTAATTTTAGGATCCCAAATTTTAATTCTCGCAATATCTTCCCTTTTCATATTCCTTTTTGTTCTGTGAATTATTTGCGAAACAGTCCTGTACCACGTACGATGAGACTAGCGAACGAGGATCCATCGTTTCTATTGGGGGAGGTGGAACTAAACCAGTTATTTATGTCGTGTTCGCCATGTTTTGTATTTTATACTGTTACGTTTTAAGATTAATATCAATATTTGTATTAGGCTTGTCCCGTTTCATATCAATAAATAAATATATCTACAACATACAGATTTTACTAATAATATTGTAAACTCAATATTTGGCAGCCCTTCGATGTTTTCATTTATTTTGTTCACCAATTAACTTTTCTTACTCTACTGTTTTTTTTTTTACTTTAAGTGTGCTCCTTGGTATAGGATGTGTTTTACATTGTACTTCTTTATCAATTAATAAAAACGTATTTAGATGGGTGGAATATAATTTTGAATTAAGTTTTCTGCCAAAGAATCCGCAAAAATATGTTGTTCGTTGATTCGTTCTGAAGTAGATGAAATTCTGCCATTTTTTTTTTGGCGGTAAATCAGTCTTTGGATTTTAATAATATTATACCTGTTTGTACAATATTTATAATTATTTATATTTAATTTTAATAAATACCTGTATTCTGTATCTTAAGAAGGTACGTATCGTATAGCTATGCATTTTTATATATATACGTTTTTATACATTATTACCTTCTTATCTATAAGAGCACACCCATAGACATATAAAGAGAGCACACCACACTGCTATTAAATACGGCATACCTACCTAGGTATACGGTAGATACCAGATATACCAATGTTATATTATGATTATAATTAGGACAACTCTATTTGTGGTTATATATATATATACTAATATATAGGTATGTATTAGGCATATTGTTCAACATATTTTTATGTTAAAATATTTTTCAGAATTTTTCTTATTTATTTAAATCGTTTTTAAGTGACAAACAACCAAGTACATAAACGAAATAGGCGCCTATATTATATATTATTACCTAATTAAAGTAATTTTACTTTTACATTACCTATATTTGGTATCAGGTATTTAATATGTATTATGTATTCATAAGAATATATAATTTTTAATTAAACAAACCACGATTTAAGACAGTATTTTAAATCGTGATCCAAACACACGTTTGTATTTCTGATAAAGTGATAAGCAACACAATAACTCTACGTCTAACTACTTTAGTAAGCACTAGGCAAGAACGAATTTATTAGAATTTTTCTTCCTTATCCCTTCAAAATGTCGTCATGACTCATGACGTACAATAAAACATTTTAATAAAATTACATATTTACACTGATTATTTAAAAATAAATAAAATAAGTAAATAATATTAATAATAATATTGGGTTTACTACATTACAATCGTAATGTATTAAACATTTTTAAAATTCATTAAAAAAAAAACCCAAGGTAATTTTGTCGGGGCAATCAAAATAGCGGGGCCTTGGGCATTTATTACTATCAATGCCCTCCTCAAATCTGGTTATGAAGTAGTAGCATAAAGAATTTCTCCACAATTGTGATAATATATTAGTATATTCAATATATTCATAATCATAATATTTTAGGTAGGTAACCAGGACTGGATTTAGCATATTTTTTACTCGGGTAAAGTATAAAATTAGCGCCTTCTCATTATTTAGCCCCTCTATTATGCCACTGGACACTGTTATACTTATGTAATTACCCTCTAAAAAAAAAAAAAAATATGGGAAAAGGAAAAAAAAATCTTAGATACTTGATTAAGAATAATGTGTATTAAATATAAACCTTGAAATAAAAGTTGTTTGATTTGTACAATTACAATAAAAATATTTAGCACAGATAATCTGTGTGGAAAATGGAAGTATTCATAGTCAAAGTAAATGAAAATTGTAATTTGTATTTTAAATATTATAATACTCATTAATTCATTATATTATATTATTATAATGAATTAAATCTGTTAATATATTCACTTATTATTTAGTTACCATATTTTATATAATAATATATTATTAAGTACCTAATTTGGCGCCTTCCGACCAAGACTTCTGGGGCACCTACCCTGGTTCGCCCCCCTCTCTTAGATCTGGCTCTGTAGCCGGTAGAGTGTAGGTACCTATCTACTGACTACTTCAGTCTACAGTCTACAATAATTATTTAAATTATCCTAATGTTTTACGTAATAAGGAATCAAATCAAGAAAATCTGTTGGCACACAATTTGATTTCAACATTATCATTAGTTCTTGCCTAACCTGCATGAGATAACTGGTTAAATGATAATGTGAATGATAGCCGGCAATAAAATAAGGAAAAGTTGTAGAAACTAGAAATTATCATAATATTTATAATATTTATATTATATCCATTAAAAATTTCGTTATGCAAATATAACATTTTAAATTATACTTCAAGAATAACGTTAATACGATAATGAACAATGTACTAAGGACGTGTAGGGGCTTTGTTTTATTGTTTAACAGACAGTCTGTCAAGTCTGTCCAACGAGGGTTTCACTCAACAGATCCATGTTTTGACAAACCTAAAGTTGACGTGGTAAGCGTAGATAGTTTCAATAATGTCCAGGAGAAGAATAAGAAGACGTATTTGGATATGTTAAGGGTATATCAGTTAGAAAAATATCGATCTGGACATGTAGAGTTTATAAACACGGCAATTAAACACCTGGATGAATTTGGAGTAAACGAAGATCTAGAAACTTATAAGAAACTTATCCAAGTATTACCAGCTGGAAAATTTGTCCCTCAAAACTATATACAGTCTGAGTTTATGCACTACCCAAAACACCAACAGTGTATTATCGACTTACTACAGAAAATGGAGGATAATGGTAAAATTGTGTATTCTTAAATTGATGTGTAATACATTTGAGTTTTTGATATATTTTTTAGGAGTTATTCCTGATTGGGAAGTAGAAGACTTGCTTGTGAAACGGTTTGGTACTCGTGGATTCCCTGTACGGCGCTATTGGCGCATGATGTACTGGATGCCTAAATTTAATAATCTATCCCCTTGGCCTATACCTAAGCCTGCACCTAATGATCCTTATGAATTAGCATTATTAGCTATCAAAAGGATTAGTAGTATAGATATTGAATCTGAAGTTAAAGTGTACAAAACTAAGCAATTAGAAGAAAGCATAGAGGATACATGGATAGTTAGTGGTCAAAGTCCTGATCAAAGGAAAATTATTGCTAATCACCCAGAAAATATCCCTATATACATTGAAGGAGGATTTAGAATATGGCTTCGAAAACAAAGTATTGTATATTTCATTTTAAGAACTGAACCTTCTCCAAAAATAGAAAATGAAGAACAAGAAGACGAAGACGGTAACATAATACATGAATAAATAATTTTTTTTTTAACAAATCCATATATTTAGTAAATAATTTGTTATTCATTTCAGATATTAGTAATTTTCGTGTACCTTATATTGATAAACCTATTGCGAAAAAGTCTGACAAAATTGCTATAAAAAAAACTGTACATGAACAAGAAGATGGTACAATACTTGCAGTCGCTGCTACTGGTACATCCAGTAAAAACTCTTTATTATCTTGGGTATTTAATTTTAACAAAATATAATTACATACACGCTAAATTTTTATTTAACATTAAAGATTAGGTTTTTGGAGAATGACGGGAATCCAAGACTAACTCATATACCAATTTTATTTACAAGTAAATCACCACTTGGAAACGTGGAACCATTGTCTGAACTTGATGAATCTAAGAAAGAAGTCGAACAGTCGAAAGAAAAAGTTCCCATAGAGTAAAAAGTTAATTTATATCAAGTAAGAATAAAAGCATATAGAATTTTTAATCATTTACTGTTATAATTAATATATTTACTATTTGTATGTATATATATATATATATATTTGTATAATGTATATTGTATAGCATGAATTAAGATATAGTATCTTAATTAATGCTGTATATGTATGTTAAAAGTTCTTTGGTAATACCAAACAGTATATTATATTAATGCAATAAACAATGAAACTAAATTTGTATTTAAGTATAAAAATTCATTAGGTTAATCAGTTTGGATTTATTACACGGTCAACAATTGAGTTATAAGATATTGCCATTTGTGATTCAGGATGAGTTAAACCGACATATTTTGATGTTTCGGAAGATACTTTCGGATCTATTGGTACAGTTCCTAAAAAAGGAACTTGGAAATGTTCAGCTAAAGATTTTCCACCGTTGGATGAAAACAAATTTGTACACTCCTATAAAATAAAGTAAAAATTATAAACAAATAAATTTGTAAATTATTATGTTTTTTATGTTAAGCCTAACTTAAAAAATTAAAATCAATAAAATATCAACATTATTAGAATTTTAACAATTTTTTTATATGAATGAACATTGACAAATATAAGCTATTAAGTTAATATTTTTTCAAAAATCAGTAAAAATTTAACATATTCAAGGTATAACTTAATTCATTTTACATAATTCAGTATTGTTTTATTATATTTATAATAAAATTACTTATATGTACCTATAGCAATGTTTTAATTAAAATCAAATACTAATTCACAGTTTCTATATAAATGAAGAGTCAGCATATTAAATTAATTAATTATATAATAATAATTACTAATAGTAATTTTAAAATAAACAAGTTTTGTGTTTTGTCTAGTACAGGGTATTAATTATAATAAAAAGTTAAATTAACTCTTTTTTTAAACCTAAATTTTAATTGTAACATAATATAATATATTTTTAACATTGAGTAACAAGATTATAGATTGGTAAATTTAAAATTATTTGGTGTTTTATATGATTAAAATTTAGTGACAGAAATAATAAATAATAAAAACAGTTCCAATTGGAAGACAAAAGCTATGTTATTATATTTTGTTCCACATTAAAATTATTGCCAAAATATGTCATGGAACAAAGTAAACCTAGTAAATCAAATACTTGAGCAGTTTATTAACTCACAGCACAATTAGGACAAACGTAACCACTCATGTTCTCAACTATTCCTAATATTGGAATATTAGTTTTACGACAAAATGACAACTCTTTTCTGACATCATCCAAAGCAATTTGTTGTGGAGTTGTTACAAGTATTGCTCCATCACACGGAGTTTCTCTAAAATTGTGAAGACAACAATTAAGTATGTTCTCAAGTCTAAAGTTAATAATAAGCAAATTATAGAATTTTATACTTAATATTCTCCATAACTGTTATGTGTTCGTCAGATGTGCCTGGTGGTGTATCAATAATTAGATAATCAACGTCTTCCCAGAAAACATCAGAAAGCAATTGTTTTATGAATGCTGTTTATGACAAACACGTACATAAATTTGTATATATACATAAAGATAGCAATAACTATTTTAAATAACAAACCAGTCTTTTTTGGTCCTCTCCACACAACGCTATCATTTCTGGATTTGGTCAAGAATCCTATTGAAAGGACACCTAAAGATTTTGACTCGTCTGTATAAACTGGAACCCAACCAGCTTCACATTGATGTACCTCTTGGTTTTCTAGTTTTAATAAATATGGTATTGATGGACCACATAAATCTACATCCAATATGCCAACCTAAAATATTAATATTGCAATTAAAAAAAAAATTTAGCTGAATTTCTATTGTTGGCAATATTTCTATATGTTTAATATTTAATGCTCTGTGCTATAATACAACTTTAACTTTATGGATATATTAAGAACAATGTGTTTCCTTTCTGGGTACCTGCAAGAAAACTATTAAGCTCAACTATTGGTTATTTTCTTTCTTTCCTCTATTAATCTATACTCTATAGTAAATTTTTTCCAAAATAATTGGAAGTTAAATGTTCATCCTAAGCATTTTAACTACATTTTAATAACAAGTATTTTATGCTTTGTGTAGCACTAGTGCACTACCAACCCATCACTATTCAAAATTAATGAAAAATAATGATCTTACCCGATATCCTTTAGTTACTAATCCAAGTGCCAACTGAGTGCTTACAGTTGATTTTCCAACACCTCCTTTACCTGACATCACTAAAATAATATGTTTCACATTTGATGCCATCCTGTCAATTATCTATACAGACAATAATTAGCATAAAATCTAATACAGCCTTTTTTATATTATTTTTATTCAGAAACAATAAGCAAATCTTATAATGTAATTTGTAAATACTGAATATGATCAATTGTAAGTTAAAAATTCACAAAACATGTCCAACATATCTGCAAATAGTTATAATTTATAAAGTATAAACTACTTAAAATACTTCAAATGATAGTAAGTAATAATAATATAAAGTAATTTGTAATACCCTTTACACAAAAAACTATAAACACTAGTAGATAAGACAGGTACTGTCGTACTGGTGAACAATTTCTTATCAATTCCATGTTGCCCCGGCGGCACGACATTGATACACGGTCAGATGCTCAGATAATTTAATAATATAATTATAACAACACCCACAGCAGTTAGTACTACTAAATAGCCTATTTTGAATCGATCAATTTTTCTTATGATACTTATTAGTTAAGTATTATTATCTTGATTTCAGAGATCATAAAAATAATTTATTAAAACACATTTGTACATCAAAACAATTATGGTAATAATTCGAGCCGTTACAAATTTATTTAAATTATGAGCTGTAATCTTTTTTTTAATTTGTTCATAGAAGCATATTATTATAAATGCAGAATAATTGCAATTGTTATTTTTTCAAAGAATTCGAGTACCTATCTTAATTAGTGTCGGATATCGCTGAGAGGCACACATGCTGATGAATTTGTTCATAAATATTTCCGATGGCGTTTTCGACAATATCCGACAAATATAATTTTAAATGGTTATTTGTATAGTGCCCGGATTTCAACGGAAAGTGCATTATTTTTTGGGGTACTTTAGAATAATACAGTTTAAACTCCAAGTATATAATTGAATGGTTATTTTGTTATTAATTAGAGCATTTAAATTTAGGCCCTAGTTATAGCAATTAGGAACAAAAACAATATTAATGTCAATGTATTTATTGTATTCTACTTTATATAAAATACAAAAAATAAAAATAGATTAGTATCTTTGTATTTATCTTAAACTGAAATATAATAGAAATATTTAAAACTTCAATATGTTATATTAAATTTTTTTAAGATTACATTAACGCTATCTATGAACAACAATTAACAACATTTATGCACGCGTAGT
Organism: Rhopalosiphum padi; assembly: GCF_020882245.1. Taxonomy (NCBI): domain Eukaryota; kingdom Metazoa; phylum Arthropoda; class Insecta; order Hemiptera; family Aphididae; genus Rhopalosiphum; species Rhopalosiphum padi. Next base: position 63,832,260 of record NC_083598.1, on the reverse strand, counting down.
AAAGGCCTATCATGGATAGGTTGTGCTGAAGTTACTGTTCGGGCGCGTCGTTCGATATATTATCTAAAATCGTTTAGCTGAACGGGCGCGCTTAAATCGTGGCTCGTGGTTGGTCAGTGACAAAATCTAAAAAATCCATTTACATTCTGTCTTAAATTTCTTAGATCTTAGGCCAGTTTAGCAATACGAACAGCAGCTGTAGTCTGTACCATTTATTTTAAACGGTAGTCAGTGGCAACCAGTGGTGATACCAAAGACGGGACCGAGCGGGACATGGCCCGCCTTGAAATCTCGATTTAACACATGAGTTTATACAAGACTTGTCAGTTTTTATTTCAATCAAGAACGGAAGATGGAGTTTTCTTTTGTTGACATTAAAGGCAAGTGCGTATGTATATTATGCCAATCTTTCAATTTTCAAACGTGGGAACTTAGAAAGGCTTTATCGAACTAAATATCATGTAAGTACCTACTTATTCAAAAAAAGTTTTACAGATATTTATTGACGTATACGGTATACGTATTAAAATTAACTCTAAAAAAAATAATAGGTATAAGTTTTGTAATTAAATATTTTTCCAATAAACGTATTGTCTACTTCAACGGACGAGTTCAGGTATAATAAATTATGATCATCTTCATTTTTTTGCTCATAAAAGAAATTTTTCTCCCTAAATGTCAGAAAATTAAAATTGCGATTGTTGCTCACTCGTTTGAAGAGGTTGGCGACTCCTGTATTATCCGCAATAATAATAATAATAATAATAATAATAAAATAATATGGCGTTGGCCATTACCAATGCGTGTAGATAATATTATTAGCTTTAAGCACGAACTAAGATAGAGTAGAGTTAGTGGCTGCAAGTTTGGTAACAGGTAAATTTATTATATTATTTATATTGTTAAGGCTTTATTACATGAAATTTATATTGCTGAACACAAATTTGCTATGTTGTATGTTCGTATAAGACGTCGGCGTACGAGGGTATAGTACTTTGTAGTTAGTACTGTAGTGTCCTTTGCTAATTCTATGCTTAGTGATTCTATAGATGGTGGAATTAATTTTATTATTGTTTGGTTAAATCATTTATAATTTAATTCTAAGATTTATTATTAGTCTAGGAAGTAGGAAGTAGGAATATTATGACGTATATATTTTCTATATATTATAGATTACCTAAATGGAATATCTTGCAAACATTTTTTTTACAGCCAAAGCGGGAGCTGGTAGTTTGTCTACGGTTCCAATACATAAATGTTCAATATTAATTAGTGATATGGCAATATCTGATAGATTTTCATAATCCTTGCAATTGTGGGCCACGATAATAGCTACTCTATATTTCTATCATCGTTACGTCACTGTCAAAAGGATATGAGACATGTTTGTGCATTTCTGATTTAATTATAAATTATAATTATATATTGTTTGGTTAATATAATATTATACGTTAATATTAAATTTGACGATACTAAGTAATAAATAAATAAAAAGTGCAAAAATTAAATTGACCTCGACGTGATTTGAACACGCAACCTTCTGATCTGGAGTCAGACGCGCTACCGTTGCGCCACGAAGTCGTTGACGTAATTGTAAATATCAAAGTTATTTAAGTATTATGAATATTAAAACATGAATTATAAATATTATTCAATTAAAACATTATTAGTGCATTTATTATTTATAAATCTATACAAACCACGAGGGTGGGGGATGTTGTAATATTTTATTTTTATGCTCAGTGCTCACAGAGGGTATACAGTATAAAACTGATCAAATCCGTACATTATGTATTAAGTATAGGTACCTATTAGCGATATAATGTAGCCAATGTAATAACACTAATAAAGTAATAACCTAGAACCAGTTTTGTTAAGAATACTTTTCAAATGTATTCAGAATACATATTTAAATACTTGGTGTCATTTGTATTTAAAATACGTATTCAAATAAGTCATTATAACAGTATTTGAATATAAATACAAATACTTTTTAAAAGTATTCAAAATACTTAACAAATACTTTTTTTTTAGTTCAATAAATTGCATATTATAATGTTATTTTTATTAATAATTAATATATAATATATAATTAACACTATAATATATTAAATAATACTATTACTTAATAACAAAAATTAACGTAGAACGCTAGCTGTGGTTTGCTTGCAAGAAAATAGTATTTGTAAATTAAATATTATGATCGATGAGAAAAGCCTATAATAGTTTATTATCAGTTCTTATAATAATATAATAAGTAATAACATTAATACCAATCTTATATTTATACTTATATTACAATATTATATTATTGTTATTACAACTTGAAATTAAAACTAATAATAGATTCGAGATAAAAAGCAATATAACCAGTGGTGGTCCGTGTCCCGTATGCCATGGTAGAGAGGTCAGGAGCAGATGGGGGTTAAAGTCATTCTGTTATCTGCTTGTGTTTTGGGGAAATCTTATTTATAAATTCTCATAAGTCAAAACTATTATTATTATAGAATAATATTTTAGAAACAAAATCTAAATTAGTATATTATGAAAAATTGGTAATTGGAATTTCGAGTTGAACACTAGAATAAAAGTATTTAGTATTCTCGAATAAAAATACAAGAAAAAAGTATTTTTTTAGTATTTAATAATACACGGGTCGAAAGTATTTGAAAAGTATTTAAAATATAAAAAAAGTATTTAAATACAAATATTCGAATACTTAACAAGACTGCCTAGAACCAATAATGAAAATGATATTAGGTAATCATATTATCATAGTCACATAGACCAATATTATAGAGTAAAGTTATCGTTTTCGATTTAATAATTAAATAAAGGTGACGTTAAAACTATACATTTCCATTTTCCGACACACAAAACAATTTCTAGGATAGTATTCGAATATTGAATAATATTGAATGATAATCTATAGCTATTAGCTATTATAGAGGGGTTGACAAAGTATTAATTATAAAATATAAGTTATTAAATTAAATAGACAAATTTGGGTACTTTTTGGTTAGGTATCGTACGTAGGTACTCCAACGGGCGGAGGCGGCAGACAAGGACGAAATGTTTTTGTTTATGTTTTTGTCGCCAAAAAATTCTCTTTTATAAGAATCTAAAATTGACCGATTAGTTCCTGAATGTATTTTATTTCGTTCTTTAGCCGATCGCCATAAACGCTCAATATTACCTAGGTAATCTAACTATTATTTATCCAATTTCTTGAATGTTTTACATATTAAAATTCTCACGTTAATAATTATTATCATATGACGTTTTTATTATTATTGCAGTCTGAGTCTACTACAGACTACAGTACTACAGACACATACACAAAAAAAAAATTCGAGGAGGTTGAATTCATAAAAAATTTACAATAATCAATAAATAAATCGTACCGTACCGTCAATATTGCACGTCGCACACAATCAAATAACGAACACAGACAAATCGATTGTTTCTGACTCTGTACGTTTAGGTAGTTAGGTAATAGGACAGTATATTATCTTTATTACCTATTAGGTATAAAATAACGTAATCGTTATTAGTTATAATCGCATCGATATGTTATTATTGACAACATTAATTCAGATAAATTGTCACCGACCCGTTGTTGTAATTATCGATGATTGATATAAATCAATTACTCAACTATTAATTATCGGGCGGGGGGTTACTCACCAGTCACCACCAGTTTACGTACGAGCTGGAGTCTACTATAAAGGTACTTTTTCGGATTTTTGATTACCTAGATAGGTTTATTCACATCTATACTTGTGTGTGAGGACCTACTAGAAAATACAGTAAATTGATGAATGTGTGTAACTGAACTAAGTTAATTTATTGTTGCCTGCTGGTAATTCAATGTTGTGTTTATCATATCATAAATAGTTTTACATATTTTTATAATAGTATTGACTACAGATCAATGACGCGTCTACGGATCGTGTCTTTACTCAATATTATTATAAAATAATATACTGCATGTACACCGACCTGCGAAATTTGATAAAACATAATATTCAACACTAAATATGATATCAATAATATTACGGTTCGCCTTTTAAAATGTACATATTAATCATTTTTTTTTCATTTTTATCGTATTTTATATTTATTAGTTTTTATTTAATATTATTATTATTATTATTATTATTATTATTTAACTTATTGGAACGGCAGTTGATGGAAGAGTGGTGACGTTCACTCAATGCATCAAAGAATCTTTTTGACCAGTTTTTTGAAGACATGAAAAAGAGTTCTTTAATGTAATTAATGTCTAGATGCACAGACGACACCAACAATCTACAAATTGCGGGGTGGAAAATTGTAGATAACATACAACGCCAACACACAATTTTGGTAGATACATTTTTCATGTAGATAGCATACGACGCGAGTTCCTTAATATTTTCCAATTTAAAATTTGGGTATCAAACTCCTTATTCCCATTTAGTTTTACATAAATATTCCTGGTCATATAATTATATTAAGTGTGGACGATCTTTGAAAAAGGTTTAGACACGTAAACTCTGAACCTACCTATAGATCACGCAGAAAAACAAGTTTTAAGGTTTTTAATTTTTATGTATGTTATGAAAAATTATATATGCGCTGTAGCCCCTTATATATTATATACGCGTAATAAGTATGATTGTTTAAATACTGGTTAGTGTTTTTGTAGTACTGCTGAGAGAAATACTGCAATATTTTCACAGTTTTGTCATTTGTCTAAAACTTTTAGTATTGCATTTTTTTTGTTTTTAATTATGTTTTTTTTACTAATTAAAGTTTGAAATATCACGAAAAACGCATATTTCGTTCACTCGATCGGTATAGTAAAAGAAACAAAATAAATGAAAAAGGATTTTCTCATTAACCGTTACGAGTAAAACATTAGCTTGACGTGTACAACGGTGGGGAGCAATTGCAAGTAATAAGTCTGTTGGAAAATTAATGAAACTACATCTTTCGTAGTATAAAGACGTTTGGTGGTAATAATAATAACAATTTGTTTTAATATTCAAACCGATCATCTCTTCTGCTTCTAAAAAAAGTCTGCATCTTTTCAGTGAAGTATAATTAAAAGATATTACTTTTCATTAAGTTGACAGCATCCTCTTCCGAAATGCGAAATCATTTCCACCCTCTATTATGGATAAATATTATTATGATTGATGATTTTGTGTGGAATCCTCTGTTTCAGCTTATTAATGCATTAAAAGCATCTAATTTTATAAGCAAAACATCCGATGTTCATTATTATTTTTTTGATTCTGCAGAGCAAAGCGAGGTAGGTACCTATATGTCTACATGCTGGTTTTTTTTCATTTAGATTTTACAACTTTTATATTTTTTAATTAGATAATAGGTAGGTAGATACATATTTATTGACTGATCATCAGGATGAAATGTTTATATAATAAGTATTATATAATAAAGTACCAATATTATATAAAAAAAAAAATTTACTACATTTATTTCAATAATTCAATGAGTATTAATTTATTAAAAGTTACTATTTTTCTTTGTTTTACTGATTATTTACATAATTTAAAATAAGTTTAATAAGTAATAACTAAAAACTATTATTTTATTTGACCTTATGGGTGATATCGGTAGAAAATAAATATGGTTTAAAAATACAAGTTTTTAAAGTTGCAGTAGCTACTATAGCTAGTTATATAACTGCGATTTTAACTAATAACAATATCAGGTATAGGTACTATTTATTATTGTATCGTCTATAGGTGTATATAGGTATTTCTTATTGTGAATTTAAGCATATAGTTTGATGGAAAACTTTGGGCCAGAAGGGTACTTATAAACAAGTCTATATCATAGGATTTAACTGAAGCCCGAATGACTTGTAAATTTTGAACGGATCCGACAACTTTTGGGAGGCTATAAGCGCGCATAAGCCATCCCAAATCGCGCCTAACCTATATTTGTCCTTGTGTATATAATATATATATTATACTTATATAGTATAGTTATATATATATAATAAATTATATATATATATCTGAATCTGATATAGATGTATGCGTAAATATGCTGTGCGCTTCTGCCTAATCGTGGCTTGGAGAAGTTTTGATGGATTAAAATATACGAAGTTTAAAAATATGGATAACCCTATGTTTTTTTTTAAATATGCCGCCAATGAAATTTTTTTCTTATTTCAATTAATATTTATTTTGAATTAATATAATTCTGTTGTATTGTTTTTTATATTTGAACAAATATAGTGCTGTAAGTCTTATGTCAAACAATGCTATATTCAACGCAAACGTAAAACTTTATAATATGTTAACTTATATTTTTATAACGTTAAAGCTATTGCTCATTTGTGATTGTAAAGTTTGAATTCATCTAAGGAAATGGAAATCGTAGCTACAGTATGTTCGATGTATATGATATACACCATTGTAATCTGCAAACTATCCAATAACATTGTTTGCAGCAGATATTTTAAAAGAACCAGCGCGCATAGTTTGTGTATATCTGACATCTGTTTACAGAGAGCTGTCGTGACGAATAGTACGATTTGGTTAATACGCATCCGAGCTTTAAGTATATAATATGGTCCAATATGCATCATTTAGCATATCATTGGTATGCCGTATCACGCCAAGACGGTCGCAGAATCAACAATGGCGGGGTGGCAGCCTTATCGTCAATATTCGGTCGACACAACCACCCTTTCCTGCCGGTTAATGTTGACACGTACCGGTTAGGGGAAGACGAAATAAATAAATAAAAAAAACAACTACAACGACAATAATGTATGTATATAATATTATATATATATATATCTTATATATACAGCTGCATTGGCCACCCTTCACCCTTGTTGACACGGGACCTCTATCTTGCCCAGTTTCCGAGGGTCATTTAGAGATCGTTTTAGATTAAGGCATATCAATGTTTTTCACGTGTGTTATCGCGACAAACAATACGTGAGCGGCGTGGTGTATGTGTGTGTGTCCGTATAATATCCATATCCATTGCAGATTTTCACATCGTTATTTAAACATAATATCTGCTTGTACGTGTATAAAATATGTAGTCACTTTTATATTATATTTTAAGACATTTCAAGTATTAGATAATCAATAAATTATAGAATAGACGATTAAATTACGTGTTAAATATGTATTAATATTATTCTTATTCGAATCATTTGCAATATGCTTATACATTTCTAAAATTAATAACATTTTATTATACTACTATTTACGCAGACATCATTAAGTAATATTTACACAAATTAATTTGAAAATAGATAGTTAATTAAAAAAAAAATGCTTGAATATAAATCCGACTTAGGGAAAATATATAATAATAATAATAAAAAAAATGGTATTTGTATGTTTAGTTAATTAAACACTGGTATTATAATAATGTTTATTGGTAAAAATAAAGTGCACAATTTGTGTAAAAATCTTGATATAATTAGGTAGGTAATTAATAGTTAATTATACTTTTACTGTGAAATATAAAATAATAGCAGGCACGCTAAATTAAAATAATCCTAAGTAATCATATTCAAAAAAACTTATAATTTTATATTCTTTCAACTATAGTAATAATATTAAATAATGTATGTTGTATATTACGAACCAGGATATATAGAAATGCGCAAATGCGCAATCTTTTATTTTGAGTATAAATAATGCTTATTAAAATTTTAAAGCTATGTTATTAAATTTATTGGATAATATATAAGAAGTATAACTATAAAACTTATTTATATTGGTAACTTTATTTTAAACTTTAGACAGACATATAAAACGTATTTTTATAAATAATATTGTTTGAAATAATTGCGTGTTGTCGTTTGTAATAAAATATAATAACTTTTAAGTAGAGATGATACATATAAAAAGTAATGCATAATAGGTATATTATCATTAATCTTCCATGTTTCATAAGGGATAAAACGAAGATGTATATAGACTAATTATGATGAATATCTACATAATTAAGCTCTATCTATTAAATTGATTTAACTAATGATATATATTATATAGATACGGAAAAGTAATAAACATATTATTTGGTCATTTGGTGATAAATGCAATATATTATAAAAAGAAAGTTATACAATACAGCTATTAAAAATACCCGTAAAATATGTTGATATTTGTTTTAAAAAAGTATGTAGGATATATTATTATATAATAATAACTATTATAATTAAATATTTGTAGTAATGTGCAATATGAGTGGTGCGGTTGCAGAGCTCTATGAGCGTTATATAATAATTATTGTAGATTTATAGCACACCCAAGAATTCAATTATAGTTGTACACTTTCATCACTTATGTCTTATACTATACGTTATATATATATATATATGCCACATATTTATTAAATATTATTTTTTGTATTTGAATATATTAAGTACAGAGTCTAATGACTATACATTTAATAAAATTATAATTGTATGCTATTTAACAAAAATTCGAGTGTGTAATATTTTGGTATAATATGTAGATAGAATAGCATTTCTATATTTCTAACTAAAATTATTGTTTATTGAATTGCTTAATAACATGTCAAAATTCATGTTTATAAATAATCAAAATTACTAGGTTACCAAATAATTTAACATTTATTTAATTTTGAGATTATTACATTTTGTACTAAAGCTTAGGTATGGGATCACATAACAGTTAAACCAAAATTAAAATTTGTTTTAAAATAATTATTCATTATAAGTTCATAACCAACTGATTTTTTATAAACTGTTTTTCTAACTAGTTAATTAGTTTAATCGTTCATATAATCGTAATTTGTATTCGTCGTCGTATCTGAAATTGCACGATTTTTATTTATATCCAACCAGCTGCTTATAATGGGATAGTACTTTCATGGTTTTTTAGCTTTAATGTTGCCATTAAGTAATTTTTATAAACGCACTTGACGATGGTTGATGCGTGAGTCGAGCTAAAACCTGTGAAAATTCACTTTAAACTCGCTGTTCCCGCTAAAACAGTTCGCGCCCTAACGTATACTTATGTGGCATTATTAATTGAGGGTAAACAATATAAAAATATATCGTAAATATGCCACCCACAAAAGCTCTTGTTCAGTTCTTTTTAGTAATTTAATAATTTAATTATTAATGGCACTGCACGTAGGTACACTACTGCAGTACAGTGCTGTATACTGTATATACTATATAGTAGGCACTAGCTGATAATTATTTTTACAAAATTAAATTTTATGTTGCGTAAAATGTAATGTATTTTTTTTAATGGTCATCAAGTAAATAACTCTTTAGTAAGATTAAGACTAACAAATTGTGCACAACGAGTTTTATAAACTATATCGTTATTGCAGGTGGAATTAGTACAAATAAAATAATTGTATAAAAATTATATTCGTGAAATTTAGTAGACTTGAGAATGATTTTCAAGAATTTTGTTTAAAATTAAAATTTCAATAAAAATATCTCTAAAAGTTATGTTTGTTATTTTGTTTATTATGATTCATGATTAACCCATTTTAATATTTTTTTGTTATGGCTTATAATTGAGTGCTAAAAGAATCACTAAGAAACACTAAAATCTAGTAAAAAGTCACAATTTTTATTAAACGCGTTTAAGTTGTTTAAAGTTCAAATATTGACGACATCCGTTAAAATTACGAAAACGTGTAGGTAAATTATTTTGTAGTTAAATGTTTTGACTTTAACACCTAATGCATGGAAATGTAATACATGAATTTACTAAAGATTTTTTGCTGCATTTAAAAAAAAAAAATTAAGGATAAACCCATAATCATTATAATATAAGTCAAAATTCTACTGAAACTTTGAGGATGAGAGTGGCGGAGTTTATGAGCAGATGATTTTTGAATAAATACTTCCGCTCCCGCCACTGATACAAATATACTAAATATTTGTTCATTGGTTACCATTGGATTAGTATATGATATTACATTATTGTTACGTTTCGTACGTAATACGGCGGTGGTCGTGTATGAAATATAAATATATGTAAATGAACTAATGTCCCGACTTGGTGACAGGCACGAGAGGGACGAATAAATCGCATAATAAAATGTAGATAACCGTCTATTCGACGACGCGCGCCAGCGTCTGAGATACGGGTGGATACAAAGGGAGCAGGAAATTATCGTACGGGAAAAACCGCATACCACATAACGGAACATTATGTTATTATTATTATGATTATAATACTCCCGTGGCGTACGGTGTGTATTATTATATTTTAACGTAACGACGGAGTTTTCGTCGTATAAATTCTGGCTTTGCAGTTTGCACAGCCGGGCGCGCCGGTCTATTTGCGACCGCGGGTGACGCGCACGAAGGGGTTGACCGGGAGAATTGAATTCCGGGCGGCCGCAAATAATGCAGCTGCGACGACTATATTATTATTATTATCATCATCGTCGTCATCATCGTCATCATCGCATTCTATGTATTCGAGTGTGTGTTAGTACGCGGTATAATATATATGAATATATCTATATATATACATACGTGAGTGTATATCATATAGTACGTGTAAACTATATATTATTATATATACATGTGTGATACGTCGTCGTATAATGTGTCTGTGTGTGTGTGTGTGTGTGTGTATATGTACACACGATGGACTGGCTATTACGTCGGCAACCGCGTCGCGAGCAAAGGATTTCTGCTGTTGTCATAACGATAATACGAAAACGAAAAAACAAGAGACCCGCATGATGAAGATTTTCGGTCGATTTCACTTAAATAATAATATTTCCTACTCCCCTTCGACGAACTCGGTCGACGACGACAGCCGTCTCCGCCACTGCCGCCGCCACGACCACCTTTCGCGCTCGCACGCACACACGCGTATTGCGTGCGTGCGTACGTTATTAAAACGGTCCGACCGCCGCGCCGCGCGCGCCGAGTCGTGTGATGTTTGTGTGCCAGCTCACCACTGCAGTCTGCTGCAGTATAAAATATTGTATACACACACACACACATATACATAATATTATATATATATATTATGTATGCGTATACATACACAAACACACGAATGAAATAAGGTCTTTCTTTTCACCCTCTTCTTTTTGGCCCATTCGGTCTGCTCGTATAGTCGCCGCCGCTACCGCCACAGTGCACGCGTTTATAGAATTCCACCGCCTATTTCCTCTCCGTTGGTTTTTAAATGACTTTTTTTTTAACCGCGGACTATTGAAACGTCGCCGAGCGAAAAAAAAATGATCGAAAACAAATCCTCTGCCCCGTCACCGCACCGTCACAGGTCCCGTTCGTCCGGAGTGGTTTTTATATTTTATTTTTCGCTTATTCCTCCGTACGGCTGCGTACATATTACAATATATGTATACGTACGCATATATACAGCATACACACGGCGCTGCAGATAAACACACACGATTCGGATATCAATTTATACAGGATATTATGATGCGTACGTGTGCATTTCTCGCACGCGCAGGCGCATGTGCGTGACGGTTTTAATATCGGTGTTATTAGCGGTGGATGATGGTTAGGCTGCCGCCACGCACGACTGTCACATCGTGTAAAATGACGGGCGTCGCGTTTATGCTGCAGACATACGCGTACACATAAGACCAGGTAATCCGGTCCGTCTGTTTTTCGGACAAGTTAATGCGCGCGCGCGCGTGAGCGACGTAGGCCGGCCACGCGTGTACTTCCCCGAAGCTTTGTGTATACTGTTCACCCCGTAGATACTTCATGTGTACCCCAAAGACTCCATCGCGGCTCGCGTGTCGAAAAAAAAATTTTCAAAAAATATCCATCAGTCGACGGAGGTGTGTAAAGGGTGGATGAGATGGCAAAACGCACACGCACGTACGTCATACACCCCTTTCCCCACGCGCCATTGCCGTAACCCATTTAGTGTCTATCTCGTCAAGACGACGTGGCTGTCGGAAGCTGCACGCCGCTCGACACCGCGGTGGCGTATAATATTTTCTTTTCCGTTCTTTTTATTCTTCCACCTATATACACCATATATTATTATATATGATTACGTGTGTACGACGTATCGCGTATGCACTATACAAGTATAATATGTAATATATGATTGTGCCGTTTAGCCTGTCGCATTATTGTCTCTGGCACGCGTAACACACGGATAAGTTTACACACACGCAGGTGCGTAACGAATTTTCACAAGTTTCGCTGGAGAGGAATTAATGATAAAATAAATCTGTCCGGCATTGTGCCATGACATCGTGTCATGCGTGTTCGTCGTGCGTGCACCGCTGTGACGTCGACGCGGAATAACGTGTTTTCAGACTTTGTGTGTATGAGTGTGTGAAACCTAAGAAATGTTAGATATTGTGTTTGGTAGTATTTTTAATTCCTTGGTACATTGGGAAGCAGTTTTATGATTTTATGTAGGTACACTAAACTATATTTGACCCACTTCTTAACTATTTCTAAAGTTGTACCAATAATCTATATTGATTTCTTCCGTTAATACTATTACGTATTCACGTTTACATTCACTCTTATCTAAATCAAATAATCTATGTTTTCTAAGCTCATAAAATTTTATATTGTTATCATACACTTTATATTTTGTTTGAGCTATAGTGTAATACTGTAATATTATTGTCATCTACTAAAATACCTATATCTATAATATTTATATCGATTTGTAATAAAAACTAATAGGTATGTTGACACAGTTAATATAATGAATAATAAAAAAAAAAATAATAATATACGTATTTGACATTGGGACTATCTTCTCGTGAAAACCCTTAGGAATTGTTTTTCTTTTTTAAATTTCGTATCGTATCATCACAAGTACCGATATAATACACGTTTTTTTATCAAGCACATGTACAACAATATTCAGTGATGAAATTATGGTACCTAAGTTTATAACATTTTGCAATATTCCCAACAGAAATATTTTTGAAGTTGATTGTACACTGTATGATTGTAGTACAAGTTTTTTTTTTGAAAAAAATGTATACATTTTAATTGCTGTAGATATGCCGGTTTACTTCATTTTTTGTGTTTAAATTGTCTTCTTTGTATTCAATGTCCCTGCAATATATAAGTAGCAATATTTTGACGACATGATATAATTATAATATAACATAAATTATTATTATTAGTATTTTTATTTTGTTTTGTGTTATTATCGTGTTAAAATATTTATAAAATGATTATATAATAATATTATGTTGTAATAAATTATAATAATATGTAATTTTTTTAAATTAAACTATGTTTTTGATAAACAATCGTAATAAATGTATTATATCTATTTATAATAGGTATATACTCACTATCGATTTAAAATCAAATAATATGTTTAGTTTATAATATTGATCTATAATATATTTGGATTGTACTAAGTTACTATTTATCTAATAAATTTAAGAGGATGTCATACACTGTTTGTTTTTTATCTCTAGCCCACGCGTAACATAGACAAAACGCATTTACGCAGTCTGAGTAGAACTCGCTCAATTTTGGGTTTAGAGTAAATATATCTATAATAAAATTAAATTTTGATAATATTTCTGAGTACAAGACGATGAGTTTTAAAAAAAAAATTAAAATGTTGAAAATTTAAAGGTTATTTAAAATTGTTGTAATTTATAGCTATTATTCTAAACGATATAATTAACGTTGTATTGAGAATAATGGAAAAAACTTCGTTTTGTACTCAGAAATATTATCAAAATTTAATTTTTTAATAGGTATATTTACTTTAGAACCAAAATTGATCGAGTTATACTCAGACTGAGTAAATGCGTTTTGTCTATGTTGCGCGTGGGCTAGAGAGAGAAAACAAACAGTGTGTGACATCCTCTTAATATATTTTATAATCTAATACAGTTAATATTGGCTTGATAATTAATATTACAATTATAGTTGAAAATTGTAATTTTCATAAATTTATTTTATTCGAGCTCGAAATATTTGAAATAACATTTTTATTTTTTGTTATATGTAGGTAGCATATTTGGCATATTATGTACTTAAATTGTAAATTTAATCAGTATGTTCGTATTTTTATGTTTCAATTTAATAATTATAATATGTATATTTCTTAATTTTAACAATATAAATTGAAATAAATGACACACATTATTTGTCATAGCATATTCCCTTAAAATAAAAATTACATTTTATTATTGTCAATTTAAGATTTAAAATAAATTAAGTTAGTACTGAGATTGTACATTTTTATTAATTGTTTGTATCGTTCAACATATTATTATATTTTATAATTTAAAAATATATATGTATATAATATATAAAATTGTATTCGTGTTTAAAGTGCTCATTTAAAATAAAATAAAAAATCATTTTTAGGTAGGTAGTACATTATAATGTCATGAAACATTTTAATACATTTTAAAATATTATAGGTTTTAACTATGAATGTTTGATTAGAGTCTTACCTGATCTCCGGTTTGGTTTTGACGAATTCGTGAAAATGGGTGTGTTTTATTATCTTTAGACACGCCATTGTTGCAGGTGTCGTCGAGAATAGCTCCAAAACTAATTTAGAGTAATTGCATTATGGGTAATTATATCAGACACTATATAATAATATAATATGTGTGTGTATAAATGAAATAATAATAAGACATACATTTATAAACATCTCGTGACTTCAGCTCATTAGAAATATTCAATCGACCTTTTCTAAGAAACCTTATACAACTATTACTATTTGTTTTGTGTTTTTTAGTAAATTAATTATGAAGCTGAAATCTATAACAGTGATGTAATTTTTGGATAGAAAAATAAATAGGTTTCATATCAAACATTGTAATAAAAAAAAACCAGAAAATGTTTGACAAAAAGGCCGTATAAAATAAATTTTCATAACTGTGCAGAATTATTACTTAAATTTGAATAAAATACAAATAATTGTAAATAAATTTACTTAGATACGGATAATGATAAATTAATCTCTCTATTATTTATGGTTAAATAATATTGTAGATAAAAATCTTTTTTATTTATTACCTAGATGCAAATAAAATATTATAAAAATATTGTATAATAATGTAATATAATATAATATCTGTATTTTTACAATATAAAGTTTTGAGGTTATTTGAATAGAGTTAGAATGATGAAGGTTTTTAATCTGACATTGTGTTAAATGTTTAGGTTTTAAAATCTAAAATGAACTATTTTATTCAAATCTAAAATGTAATAAAATTGCTAAAAATAATTGAAAAAAAAATGAGAAATTTGTATTTAAAACAGTAGCCGAAAATATAGAAATAAATTACACACATTTAATTTAATGATTTATAAGAATTATCAATTTTAGAATACTAAAAAAAAATTTTAGAACTTGAATTTGACATAATTTTTAGTTTTTTTTATTTATTTTTAGTAGTTTTTCTTTAAGAGTTTATCCAAAAATTCAATATGACGTAAAATGACATTTTAAAAATATAAAATATATACAATTTATAAAATTAAAAATGAATATAAATATTTACTTATTGGATAAAGTATTTTGGTTTTAATAAAAAAACTATAATTTATGACAAATTAATATTTTAGTAGAGGTGATTTAAATCAAATTTATCTAGAAGAGGACATTTCTCATTCAACCATTAGATAACTAGTACAATATTATTTTATTAAGATACACTTTTCTAGATAAGTTTCAGCATTGCAGTCTTGAACAAAAAAGTCGTAGAAGAAGTAAAATATATTCTATTAACTATTCTCTACGGCTTTTAACCTATTCGACAAAACATTTATTATTGGTGGAGATTTTTATGCTGTAAGAATATGTAACTATTGTTTACAGTAAAGTATAGTAAATTTTATATTCATGTACCACTAAACTCACTAAAACTAACTTAATTTAGATAAAATAATAAAATGAAGAAAACACGTACGGAGTATTGGATAGGCAATTTAGCTACATTACTGCTATGAATGAATTTTTTCCATTAATTTTTAAGTAAATTATTGAAATACATACTTTTATGATAATATATTATTTTTATTTCAATAATACAATAACTATAATTAATTTGGATGAGTTATTCAGCTAAACCATTATACCAAGTCTAATTTCTGGTATTCTATAAGTATAGCTTGTTAAAATTTTAAAATATAATATCAAATTACAGTGTAAATAAGATAATATAAATAATTTGAAAATAGTTTATAGTATAATGTAATATTATGTATATTATTGTTTATACCTAAATTCGATTTTATTTAATTGAGAATAAAAAAATTAGCAATCATATTTACTTTAACTAGAAAATTAAGTTGAAAAAGTAAACTTTTAATTATTAAGTCTTATTTAGTGAATATTTTCAATTCGAGGTTAAAATCATTTTTAAAATGCATGTATTCATATACCAGAAGCGGTCATAGCCGCGCAATAGTAGACGCGAAGAACGGTCGTGCGGCTCAGTCGTGCTGTTGGGAATCACCTAAATTTAAAAATAGAAAATTTAGTACTAACGCAGCTAAAATTAGAGACGCGCTCTTAGGAATCATTTATAGAGTCAGTTTAATATAATAGTTTATTATATTCTTACTTTTTTTCAATTCATTTTAGTTATAATAATATTTTATTATTACTATCAATATAAGGAAAAACAATTTTAACTTCATAATAATAAAAAGTTGTTTTAATTTCTTTAAAAACAAAACTTACTATATTATGGTCATGAAGCTTTTCATAATGTTATTTTATCGACACTAAAATTATTTTTTATGTGAGTGTTTATATTAATTTTATGGTGCTAACTGCTAAGATACGTTCAAGTATTAATAATGTAATAAGTAAGTAAAAAATAACTTATAACTTTCAGCATCTATAAACTTAAAAATATTTAATTATTCAATCTGCAGTAATTAAAAAAAACAGTTCATAATATTATTCATGTATTACGTATATTATAATCTATTGATGATGAAATATTTGAAAAATCTAATTTTCTATTTTTATTCAAGGTTTAAGAATTATTATTTGTCTAATAGTATAGGAATCTTATGTAATATATTATAGTTAATTAAACACATTTTTAAGAGTAAATTAAACTTTAAACTTTAATCGATGCTTAAGACACCTACGTAGTATTCATTAGCGGATTCAGAAGTGATTCAAGCATGGGGACTATTTCCCTTTAAAACAATTTTTATACAACGCTTAATTCATCAGTAATAATATATTTTTGATAGTAATACATTATACTTATTGGCTTTTAAGTATTAATTAGTAATTAGTATTAAAATGTACTAAAAAGGCTACAAACTTAAATTGATAAATATTTTTTTCTTTGAAATTCGGCCGAAAGTAATAGATTAGGTACAATAGAGTCTATTGTACTTCTCTTTGTATCACCAAATGTAAAAGATGATGATAGCGTTTAATTTAAAAAAGTTTTCTAGGATTATTGTTACTAGGTACTTGTACTTAATATTTAAATTATAATATGTACACTCATTAAAGGTATATTAAATGTTTAGCAAATATGACATAGTAGATTGAAATTTATAATGCCAAAATTGCAAACTATCCTGTTAGCATTACAATTTACAATTTACCATATATAAAACTAGTTAATAATGTATTTGAATTATATATTAAAATATATTTTTTATTAACCATTGCAATTTAAGTAAAGTAGTAGATTTTGTTATTTTAATTTTTAAGTGTATAACACATGTTTTGGTTCTACCGAGATTACAGTTGTATTCGTATAATCCAGACATATCATTTAGAAAACAATAATTGCTGTAATAATTTTCGTATAATTGGCAATAATTTTGTGCAGTGTTCAGTTGAGTCTATGGCAAATTGCTTTTAATGTTTCTTTAAATTTCCATGCTTGATATCTCTGCAGCTATAAAATAATTCAGTTTTCATGTTAGAAATTGTGGTTGGTCGTTAAATACTGAGTCATAATATTATGATACATTTATGAATATAATTAATAAATTTAACAAAATAATAATATATAGTCCACAGTTAACTGTAAATATTTTCTTTTAGATAATCAACAAATAAAGAATAAAGATAAAAATATACTTATAGGTATATTACTCTTCGGTGTTTTTGAATTTATACTTTACAATATTTACATAGTCATTATTTTCATATTGATATTTAGGTTAATGTTTTACTTGGTAACTGTATTATTTTATTTCTTATTTTTTTTTCTAAAAATTTATCCACTACAATAATTATAATTTCAAATTGAATTCTGTGTGTGATATAACTTTAGATAATTAGAAAAATATATAGTGTTGTTTGTTATCATATTTTTTGTCACCGTATGATTTATGTACATCTCAGGCTTATACAAATTAACATCTAAAGATTATCATCATAATGCGTACATATTTATTGAGTAAATATTTATTCTTAATTATTTATACATATTCCTAAAATAAAATGCAATCATCTTATTAGAAAGATGTAGGTACACAGTAATATATTCATTATTAATATTCATTACAAAATCATGATATTTGATGCAAGTACATAAATTAAATTAAAATAATTAAATCAGTTATTATTGATAAAATATTCGAGTTATATTATACTCTCATCCTTGTGTAAAAGTTGGTATTAGGTACAAATGAAAATTGGAAATTTCCGTTTTGTTTATTTACGATAAACGTTCTATTTCTACGACCTACCTTGGATCTTTTTTTTTTAACTTGATCTATCAGTATTCAGTAAACCATCCACGGTTATGCACTAATGCACATATTATGTATAATGTACATTTTGTATTGATGTGCATATGAACATTTCCGACGTCATATTTAATGTACCCGTAATATTAACATGGTGATACGGGGTGAAGGGGAGTGTGAATAACGACGAAAAATGCATCATCATTAAAAAAAAATTCCATTGGAGAAAAAAACGAAATAACGTGTCACCACACGTTCCCCATTGCATATGTACATAGTGCCAGTGCGATATTTTTGGTGTGAAAAATTACTAAAAATATTTCACTTTATCGCGTTATTCTGCGGTGGCAACATTTGTGTGCATGTATATGTGTAACCCATGAAATAAAAGGCACCGTCGAACGGTCGTGTAGGGATATAATAATATTATATACATATAGTGCGCCCTCGTGTGTGTACGTCGTGCGTAGGTGATGGTGTTGCGGGCTGCCGCGTGTTCTGCGCGTAAAGTATAATATTTTATTATTGTTATTTAATGTTGCACGTCATGAAATGAACGAGAGACTGTGACAGAGGGGGGAGGGGGAGGAGTGGTAAAAAAAGGGGCGACTCAAAAACGAGGGAGTCGGCGAGTCGCATATTATAACGAGTAACGACCGAGAAATATTATTTTTGCCGCGGTGATGGATGTGCCGGCGTCGGCGGCGGGCGAGTGCGATGGATAAAAGGGACTTCCGCGTGCCGTTTCAAAGGCGGCGCCGGACGCGGGTTTCGAACGGTTTTGTGCATAATGTGTGGGATGCCCGTCCGTACCGACTAACAACCGTTTCGTTATTATTCTTATGATACCACCTCGTACGTATCAGTATTGTTTGACCGTCGGAAATCCGAAGAATGAAAATATTCACGCGTATAAGGTGTCACTGATGCGGTCATGTTATAATAGTTGTCATATTATGTGTCTATATTATTATGAATTACGATGAAATATGTATTAACGACTACTACCTACTATAATATATATTGTTGTAGTAGTTATATGTACTAATCGATGACCATTATATGTGTATGTGGAATAACTGAAATCCATTTCCAAACGTTATGTTGTTTTATTTTATAAAATAATAGCAGCATACGCCCGGCATTGAAAACGATATAATTTATCTATATCATGATTAAATGAAATGGACATTTCTTTCCGGAAATTCTTAAGAAACCTTTGGATTTCTTAAGATCACTTGCGAATCTATCGATTATTGGCTTATTTTATAATTCTAACAACATTTTAATTATTGGTTGCAACAAAAAAGTATTAATAATAATAATAATAATTTTGAATTTATCAAAAAATAACTGTCAATAATGATAAGCAAGCAATAAATATACTGGTACGATTGGTGTACGCTATCGGTAGAAAGCTAGACAGATATATATATTTATTATTTGGTTATTTTTTGATTTATTTGAGATTTGTTTCAAGTTTAATGATCATTAATAAAATATAAAATATTTTAATTCGTCACATTGTGTTATTATACATACAAGTAAGTCTATAAAACCCTTAAATAAATAACTATAAAAGGTTAGGAATACACGAGTCTTTGAATGATTTTGAGAACTCAACGGTGACCCTTTAATCGGAGCTTAAGAAGCAAAAGTTTAAGCGAGTTAGACACTTAAACTTTTAAGTCTATGGACCATGGTAAGGGTTCATTCAATCGGCCGCGGTTATCTCTTTAGAATGCTGCATTATGATTTATCGCCAGTAAAGGCTTTGGTTAGATTATATGAATAGTATGCAAGACGTGAGACGATATAACCTGGAAAATTTATAATAGCCACCAACCAGACGTTTCATATATATATATGTTTATTTTTTATATTTATATTAAAGACAATGTCTGAGTGAAACTCTCAAGACAGAAAAAACTTTTAAAAACTTCAATGAATGGTTGAATGATTTTCCATGGAAAATGTTTGAGTTACTAAAAAGAGTATTTTTATAATAATAATTATTATTATTCTATAAAATATTTTTTTTTAAGTTTAAAATATGCAAATTTACAAATGAGTAATACGTGTAATATTCAATAATAATTATGATAGTGACACATATGATATACAATTAAATCTTATACTATTTTTAATGTTTTATATTTATGGAAAAATATTTATTTTTGTCATATAAAATAAATATAATTTATGAAACATTAATTTTTATTTTTTTTATACTAGAATAGGCCAATACATTGAAATAGGCAATTATTTAATTTTGTTATCAAATTAATTTTTCAAACGACAATTATTAAATAAAAGAGTGAACAATTCGATTCTTAAAATAAAAACAATTATTGAGTGTTTGAATTTTATTATAAAACAATAAATAATTTTACTAAAAAATATAGTATAAAAGTCCAAATCTTAAATTGATCGTACGTATATATTTCAAAAATACATTTTTTTTTTGACAATAATTACTAGTAATTTTTGAAAAACATTTTAAAAAAAGTCATCAAACATGAGAAATAAATAAATTTACTCAAATTCTTTATTAAAAAAATCTTACATATTTCGAGTAAGAGAAAGGTTTGATATGAATTTATTTCGAATTGAATCATTTACTATCACCTTTGGATTTAAGACAAATAATACATGATATTAACAATATTAATAGGTTAATACTTATTTTTAACCAATTTAATCATTTTTGATTTAGTTTGTTATAATATGTATTGACTATATGATTAATGTTATATAATTCATATCATTATGTGTAAATTCAAAGAATAGATAATTTAGGTTATATGACCATATTAGGTATCTATACCCAACATAGAACTGAATAAAATGTCAAATAATTGTAAATACATAATTTTTATTTAGGCATCTACACGGAATCACGTATCTTATACAAATATAGGATACAATTTGGTGAATAATATTTATTATTCATATTTATAAAGTCACAGGTTAGCAGAGAAATT
Organism: Rhopalosiphum padi; assembly: GCF_020882245.1. Lineage (NCBI taxonomy): Eukaryota > Metazoa > Arthropoda > Insecta > Hemiptera > Aphididae > Rhopalosiphum > Rhopalosiphum padi. Next base: position 63,810,603 of record NC_083598.1, on the reverse strand, counting down.
ACTTTGATTCCACGAAGTTTATCGGAATGGACGTTTTTGAGTAGAATATTTAATAAACGCAATAGACATTTTGTAAAAATTGTACGAACGATGAAAAATACCAGTCATCAAAGTTATTTTCTTTTTTATTATTTATTATTTGTTTGGTCTCTGTAAAAATCGCATTTTTCAAACCACCAGTAGTCCACCGGGTCCATATTATTAAAAACTACGGGTCAACGAGAGAAGAAGACAAATAGAAAAACGTTGAAAACGTACAAAAACCATTTTTACCCTCGTCTTTTTTTTTTTACAATTGAAATGAAAACGTTTTTTAAGGGGCTCTTGAGTCGTTTTTCTCTTGCATTTATTGTTCACTTTCAGACAGACAGCTATGTTATCCTATCTAGACACACAACAGGTTATTATTTTTTTTTTATTGCTTATATTTGTGTCTTCATTCTTCAATTGCAATAATAGTAATAATAATAATAATAATACTTTAATAGTAAATTTTACACGTCATGGAATAGTTTTGAAATAATTTTGTCGCTTGTGCTAATAAAACAATATATATTTAGATCACATTTAAACACTAGATTGATTGATTAAATATTTATAAAAAAATTAATTTAATCGATATTATTTGCCAAAATAACTTATCAAGGAATTGCTTTTAAAGAATATAAAAACTTCTTACTTAAATTTATCGGTAGACAGAATTATAAAATATTATTAATTTTTATCAGTACAGTAACTTATGTTTTATAGTAGTATTAATTAACAGTTTTTAATAACAATTAGACTTTTATAATGAAAATATGAACAATGTATGTTTAGTTTACATATTATTTATCATAATACTATATTTACTATTCGTATTTTAATAATGTATTTATTTGTATAGATTTATATTGTTGAATGTTTAATCTACTCACATTATGATTAATTTGATTTGAATATTTTTTAGGAGTATATTTCTACTTCAGCACAGTCCAAAAGCTGAAATGGAATCAACTAAAATTGTCACGTAAGTACTACTCATATACACTATAATATTAAATATAGTAATCCCAGTGGAATTTAAAGGTTAGAACCATGTGGTAACTAAGAACGGGCCTTCGTAGATAAAAACTAAACTAAGGGGACAAAAAAAATGAGCAGATAGATATTATTGAACACGAATACACTAGATGATTAGAAATTAGAATATAAAATTTCTGTATTTTCTTATATAATATATTGACATTAATTAATTTAATTTTTAGAATAGTAAACGTATAAAATCTATAATGAATAATGATCATGCAATATGCAAAATCATAAGCTTTTATGTATAAAACATATTATAATTATATGTTGTATACTGTAGTGTGCAGGTGGGCTTAATCTTTGTTATGGACGCTTTAGAAATCCTGTTAACTGTTGTAGTTTTATTTTGTAGTGGCTTTTTATCCAGACATCGACAATCGACCAAACCGCTTTTATTAAATTTACGATCTCTGGTTTTTAATTTTAATTTGTAATTTATTTATCAAGTTACTTAAAGGTTTCAATAGAATTAGTGTGTTTGTTTTTAAATTAAAACTTTATTATTTTTATAAAAAATGTTATATTATGCATATTTTTATTAAAATTGTATGAAATAATGTAGTAAAATAATAATTATTTCATAATATTTAGAAAAAAAATTAATGAGATTATTAGTATATTACTTATGTAAATCTTATTTTATTTTTAAAATTTTCTTCGACAAAATCTAAATATTAATTTATATCTAAAACAGAATAAAAAAAAACATTGTTGTGAAATGAATAAGAATAAATAAATATCTAGCAAATATTTAGAATAATTGGTTATGACTAATATAACACTTGAAAAAGACTATAAAATTCCATATGATTTTTTTTTTATTGCAAAAATATATTTTTCATATCATCAAAGTAGCTTATCGTTCATTAGTAGAAAATATACTTAAAATATATTACCTCGATTCATTCCTTGCAATCTCGTTTATATATTCTAGAGGGATCTATTTAGTGTCAGCATACAAAAAAGGTAACGTTTACGGAGTTCAATTTTATTTTATTTCAGGAACAAAAATATATAAAAACTATATTGGACATAGTTTTTGAAAGCGATGATTTTTTTTGCACTTCTCAGACCAAGGTTTGAATCGCTATCGAATGTTTTGCATCAATGGGCGAATCGTTTTAAAACGATAATACCGAGAAATAGGAAATTAAAGATGACGGTTACCGATATCAAAGCGTTATTCCCCTTAATGACGCCCCCTTTTGCACGCTCTTATCACAACGGTTTTATGGGCTCCCGATTATGCGACGGTTTTCCGCTACAAAAGGCTTAACGTTTGAGGAACACTCCCTGGGTGGGATGACGACCCCTTTCCCCAAAGCCGTATGTTCATTGCGCTAATGACCGTTGTTTAGTTTTATACGAACAACCATTTGTGACATTAGGACTACTGAACATAATATAAAATACATATGAGATAAAATTAAAATTGTTAAAATAATTAGTAAGACACATAAAATATTATGTTCTCAAGTGTCATTATCACACGATATTTTTGTATTTATTAAAACTATTATCAAATATCAATCTATATACTTATATAATATTATTGAATAAGGCAGAGTTTTAATTATTATACGTCATCACTCCTTAATAACGTTTATAAATTTATAATAACTGTATTAAATGAAAATCCCATAAAATTAATATTTTAAATAAATATAATATGTACCTAATTTATATTCTTTATTATAATTAACAATAAACCAAATTTATTTTTTATCATATAAAAGAATATGTATATTTTAAACGAAATGTTATAATAATATTATGTTAACATGTGACATTTTGTAATACTTAAGATGCGTATATTTTCGTACTCTGAATGATTTACAACGTATTCTAACTGTCTAATAATAACGCTGACTATTTTGAGAGAATCAAATATACAATTTTTATTTAATTTTCTCTTAGTTTTTCAGAGCTATTGCTCTGTCATATTTTAATATTTTCCTTGATATTATTATTTTTGACATCACTAAAATTAAACTGTTCTCATATTTTATTATTAAAATTTATTACTTATAATTTTTGCTCAAAAATATACGAGTACAATATGGATAACTTAAAAAACACGTGCAGTAATAAATTCTGTTTATTTTAAAAACATTTATTATTCTAGATTTTGAGCGTCTTGTCTGTATATTAGCATTACAAAGACACGTTTTTTATTTATTTTAATAAACTCGCCTTTGCTCTAATACAGTCTGAGTGTTATTTTTATAAGATAATATTCACACCAGGTATACCTTGGTCTGAAAACACTGCAGTAGTTAACTATTCACACAAGGTTACGACTGGCCACACAGAGCACTATATTTTAATGATAATTTCATAGCAGTGGCCATTTCCAGAGAAGTTCATAAAAATATATAAGAAAAAATTTGATTTTTCATTCGACTATACATTTTTTACATTTTCAGTGTTACATTTACTTAATATATTATATTTTTTCTTTGCAATCTTCTACTTCGTTACAAAATTACTATTTTGTAATATTACGACTAACCCAATTTGTCATAATATTATATAAAATAAAAATATAAGTTAATGATTAGAGTAATAATAATAGTTAAAGATATTTATTATAGCTTATATTTTAGTCGTGTATATCTCGTTTAAGAAAAACAATTTTATTTTTAAAAAAATATATAATTTATGTATATTTTCATGAATCGTATTATATTGTAGAAGATCCATACGGGTACGAGGTGTCAGATTTATTTTTAAATTTGTCGAAAGTAGTTTACTCGTAAAAATCCAAGTTGTTGTTGATGACTGTAGTTTTTTTTTTTATTTGTATTTTATCGATGTCGATCACTGCGGGGAACCTATTGTGTTTTGACAATCGGTATCATCGAATATTCGATATACTCGAGGGTTGGTTTAAACAGAAACACCTGGTGTCCCGATGACGTTAATGGTGGGAGCAATGCTCCCCCAGTAATTGTACCCGTGGGTTTTGCATTTCGGCAATTGTTTGATACTCGTGTGCGCATATAGTATATGTTTTAAGGGGCTTATGGAGGGCACATATGGTACGGTTTATGAGGACTGTTCGGACTAAATTAAAACAATGCCTTTCTACTGACGGATTTATCGACTTGGATAAGGTGGAAATTTCATCACATTCATCAGTATACTTGTTGTGATTTAGTCAAATACAGTTAAATTGCCAAGGTGTATATTTTATATTGAATTTCCTCTACGAATACCATCGGGAGAACAATAAATTAAAAAGTACCTAGAATCCTTTTTTTTATTGCTGATTATACGGGTCCGTGTAACCGTAGTCTCTTACAATTAAAACTTTGTAAGTATTGTTTTATAATTTTAATTATTTGTTAGTTTGTTACATGGATTAAGATATATCTTAAAAAAATTATATGATACTTTTTATTTAGAATTTTTTTAAAGTCCTTAAAATTGCATTCTACAGTTTTAAACGTGACATATATGTATTAAAAGTTATAACTGAACAATGAAAATGATAATATTTTTAAATCACTTACCATAATACAATATGAGAACTTAATATCATCATATTATTATAAATGTACAAAAACAATGAGCGTATATAGTGTATAGTATGAGTATGTACCTATATATGATGTACGTAACGATATAGTTGATTACAATAATTAACAACAATGAATTCCTATTTCTATATCTAACAATGTTGGGTATTTGATAATTTACTTGTTCTTGGTATAAATTATATTAATATAATTAAAAAAAAAAATTCAATTATGAATGAATACATCAAAAGTACACTTTTTATATTCAGTCCAATAAATAAAATGTTAGTTTATTTTTTTATGCAGTTACAAATTTTAATTAAAATTTGTTTATTATACATTTGATAATTCATATATAATATATATATTTAATACTATTTACATTTTTTATGTTATTTCTATTTTTTTTTTTACATTGCAGGTTAAAATATTATTATACATACCTATACAGTTGAAATGTTTTTTACTTGGTTTCCTTCAAATTGTTATCATTTAATAGACGAACTTTTTTTTTTTTAAATAGTAACGCTTATGAATTTTTCACAATCATGTTATGTTATCATTAAAATTAGATTATCCAGTATGCACTGAATCCCGAGAGATGGTTATAATTATGGTGTCATTTTTAGAGTGTGAAATTCCATTATCAAGTGCATACGAGACACGTGACCAGACACGTGCATGAAAGAGTTATTATTATTATTTTTGTTATGACGTTGATGGATCTTGTATCGAGCTAGTTACCCCTATTGATTTCATTTGCAGTTATATGAGTGTGCTTATTATGAAGCTGAAAAAGTTATGTACCGTACGTTGATTTTAGTTTTTCCATTGTTTGCTGACCACCCCTGGTATATATTATGATATACTAATATATATTATATACTATAGACAAACACCAAAACCGTATCAATTTCATCATGAATAATTACCGATGTTATCTCTGCACTGACCACACACCGGAAATATGTCAATCATAATCAACTCTCCATATACATTTCTTTTAGATTTTGAGCGGAGCGATGATTGTGTTGATTTTACAATGATACGTGTTTTTTCCGGCAAAATCGATTTTAATATTTTGCTGTGATTCAAAAATAAATAATAACTTATTAAATATTATATTTGCATATATTGTATACTCAAATTTTTACCAAATATTTATTCCTAATAGTAATTTTTAAACATAATATATCTAATTAAAAAAAAATATTTTAACTTATTTTAAATTCAGTTATACACAAATAATGTTGTAGTTAAAAGTATATGACTTTTTCAGTGTTTATTAATTTTATTTAGGTTTGAAAATTGAATAAAGAGTTTTTCATGAGTTATTCTTACACAGTTCCAGAATATAATATATTTTACTATCTGTATAAAATTAATATATAAATTAACTGAGAAACAAATAAACAAATTGTGTATATATGTATATATATATATATATATATATACTCTATTATACTAGTGAAAATGTTAAGTATGTCGAAATCGAAAATAATAAATTATTTATATACTCGAGTATATAGCGCATTATTTAAAAGCCGATAATAATTGTATTTGGTATTGATAATATTTTAGATATCATATTTAATAAAATATAACAAAATTTGATAACTTTTTAGTATAGTTAGAACTTAGGATAGATATTTACATTTATATAGATTATAATAGGCATAGGCATTTATCAACCGTACAAATTTCATTCCCGAGTTTTATTTCAATACCTTATACAAGAGGTACGACAAATCTGTTATTGAATAACTAATGAGAATCGTTTTTATGAATAAACATTTCTATTAAATATTTATCAATATTCGCTAAATGTTTGTATGGAAAATGTATTAAGTATAATCTATATAAAGTATTATTTAGTTTCAAATGTAGTGAGTGCCTATTGTATGTAGTTTTGAGACTTTGTAATTTTGCATTGTATAATGTTGTAATTACTTTGCCAGCCGTGGACGTTTGGGAAATGTTGTAATACGCGTCTTTGCGAACGGTGCTCTTTCTATTCGGTATTCTATACGTAGGTACTTCAACGATACTGGACAGTGGCCTTTTAATGAACTCGAAATCAAATCCTTTGGCACCATGAGTCTGAATAGCCGCAGTACCCTTCTTCACTTGCAATAATTAAACGTGTATACTGTACCCAATATATCTCTGTTCGAAACGTAATAATCCTTTATGTGCGTGTTCGGCAGTCCATGGTGAATATAATGATATTATAATAATATGATTTCATACACAAACAGCATAACTGATCGGTATTGGACATACTGTAATGTATTTATTGAATTGTAGAAATGTAAACTACGAAACAAGTAGGACATAATATTATAATTGTCGATTGCATTCGTACAAAATAATTGCGTGTAAATAATTTGTTCAGTTCATGTTAGTCAAAGGTGTTTATAATAGTATTTTTCGAATTGACAAAAATCGTATATTGTAATGTGCAGTATGTTAATTTATTTATAGTTAAATATTGTTTAGTTGATTTTTTTTGTTAGTATGGTTATAAAAAAATGTATAGCAATATTTGTAAATATAACTTTGTGCCTGATACCAATTAAATATTTTCTATTTGTGTATACTGTACAGTATACTTAAATAAATAGTAAAAGAAAATTATTAATAATTATAATAATCAATTATCCATTTTAAACAATATATTAATAGATATTTATAGTAAATACTGTTCGTATGACGCACTTAAATTAGAATTTAAAATGTATTGGCTGAAATGTTGAAAATAGTTTATAGAACTAATATGGTTTCTAATAATTGATTTTATTACAATAATGTTATATATATATATATATATATATATATAATATATGCAATATCCAATGAATAATTATTATGAATAATACATATTTTGATAAATATGTTTTTATGCGATCAAAAAAGTAAATAACATTTTTTTTTGTAAAATATCAACAAGTAATATAATGATCTACGTTATTAATAATTATAATATGAACTAATAATAGGCAAAAAAATATTTTTTTTCATGACGTGACTTAATTACAAATAAATAATAATATACTATCTTTTGTATTATTTTATCTGATAAAAACATATTTTAGAGAGCTTTATTATCTAATTAATTGAAAATACTATTTTCATTGGTGTGTTAGCAATTAAAACCATTAAATAGGTATACACAAGTATAAAAGCGAACTCTTCGATGAGTTTCCTATAGATACCTTCTTTTTAGGTACCTAAACGTGATACTTTAACATTTTTATTAATTATAGTTTGAATGTAAACAGACTTAAAATATCTATAACCTATTCATTTTGGTAAATTTGTAGAAAAACGCATTGATTAATATATTGAGTAATCTGCAGTTGATTAAAACGTTTAGGTTAATACGTTTTGTATTAATCGAATCATATTGAAGTGTTTTTACTTTTATAATTATGAGTAAAACCAGGTATAAAAAAGTGGAAATTATTATTAGAAAAATAATTAAAACGGTATGCTAATTATTGCTTAAATAAATTATGATAAATTGCTGGTAATCAATTGATCAATAAAATATGCGGTTTAAAACATTATAATGAGACCTACAATAGACGCGGGAGCCTAATAAAATTAATAATAGGAAACCTTCAAAGGTTGATACGTTGCTTTAATACGAAATATTTTATGATTTATTCAAACAAAATTTAAACAATATTATCAATTGACTGTACTTAACTATTAAAAATACGTTTTACGAGTGAATATAAAATATTTGAATTTAATTGTTCTTATATTTTTTGTTGATTTTAATAATGACGATGTAAATAATAGTATGAAAATTGGGTTAAGTAGGTATATTATTGGATATTTGATTTATTTTATGCAATTCGTATTTTTATTTATATATATAAAATGACTATATGCGTGTGTTATATGTACACTATTATATTATAATGTAGGTACTATTAATATTTTATTGTTAATAACATATTTTTTACGGTTTAAGACAATTTTTAATTAAAATGTATGATTTTTTTTTCATCGAAAACTGTTTATTCTTGTATTATAATATATAAATAATAAGAATACTTATGAAGACGATTATTATTATTATTGAAATACTTGATTTAAGGCCTGATATCGGTCGTGATTTCCCGGAATCACGTATTTATTATTAGTATTATTAAACTAGTTTAATTTGAATGCTATAATGATAACATATGCTGAATTAACTAAATATCTTCAAATGTATAACTGTATAATTCTTTAATTTAATTATCTTGTATAGTTTTTTCTTTTTGTAGCCTTACAATGCTTAAGTTTTGGTTGTCACTGTCAACGACCTCCAATAATCATAATCCTGGTTCCTTGAAAAAAATTCGTTGAGTACTTATTGTTTACCAAAAAGTGTAGAACTGTATAAATTATAAATCAATAATTTTTAGCTAAAATATAGAGGCAATGAATGCGTAACTTTTCAATTTATTATAATTTACATATAACAGCCACTTATATTTTATAATTACTTTTTTCGTATAATATATTATGTTATTATAATTTTTTTGTTTGTGATATTTATTTTATTACTTAAATATAATTAATTGTAATTCAAGGTGACGTCGTGATAAAATACCTAGAGTAGTTGCATGTTCACAAGAACCTATTGTTGAACAAATTTTAATGGATTGTCGTATGATATTCTAATACGTATACAGACATATTATGGTTATACAGCTTCATTTAAGGTCCATGTATGCAATATACTTAATGTCAACAATACGAAATCGTTGACATTGGTACTGGAACAGGCGGGTGGAACTAGGTCAGAACTTTAGTTGAGGAATCGTAGAGGCCAGAGAATATACAAAGGGGTGTATATACGTTCCGTTGTAATCATCCCTTCGGACGACATTGAAGCGAGAGTAATATTTCATCAGGTCTCAGGTGGCTTTGTCCCCGGTAACCGCTAATGCAATTAGCAAAACATCTCCCTAATGCCGTACAGCGGGTATACACATTATACATATAATATAGCGTCCTTCACAGAGCTCTCTCTTGCGCGTGCGTCCCCTCTACGAAGAACCGAACTTTTTAATGAAACTTTCAGAGTACGAAATTATGATCGTTTTGCTTTAATAATATGACAATTATATTATGTCGGGGACCACACATAATGTTCGGCCCGTTACAAGAGTTTACTGCAGAAGTTTCGTCCACTGGGAGGTATTTTATAGCCATGTAGCATAGACAGACCACGTTGTGTCCAACGACTATGCATTGCACTTAAAATCCATCCATTATATTACCCGAATATTATGTGGGATGTAAATGAATCATTGATTGACCATTTTTTACAATTATTTTAAATTTTAATATTCATCCCTATAATTGTTGATTTTGACTTTCCTAAGTGAATACAATTAATTTTAATATTGGACCAAGTTAAAAAATACGTATTACCTTTATATTATATTTGATCTAAAATATTTAAATATTTGATTATATTTGATTTCTAAGAGATTTTTCGATTGTAAGGATTTCGTTACTAATTTTCTTTTAACAAATTTAACGTTTTTATAATATTGTCATATATAGATCACAGATCAATAATTCCGTTATGTTTTATAAAATGTTTTATAGATCAGTGTATATTATTATGCCTCGAGTTAGACTTCCATGATTTATAAAAAGTTCATAACTAAATTAAACAGGCAAATTAGGGATAAAACATTTAAACTAAAAATCTATAAAATATTGTTATTACTTTATGAAGTAAACTACATCAGTTATTTATAAAATAATAAAGTTATCTATTATATATTAGCTAACAAGTAAAAAAAGCTTGAAATATGTATATACATTTGTTTGACACAGTTTCTGTCGTCTCTGAAAGAATTTTGTAGATAAAGTTAAAAGAATAAAACGTAGTTTCTATAAATAAATTATTACTTTAACTTAAAAGTTTACCAAAAGTATCACATCATTATTTTTTAGATCTTCAATGACAATGTCACTTTTGTAATGAATTACTTTACTTTTACAATTTCTTTCAATATAATACGCCCAGTATACATATTTCTTAAAACCGTTAAAGTTTTAGCTTCATTTAAAAAAGTTATTAAAATAAAAATTAAAAAAAATATAAATACAAAATTGATCATGACTCAAATTTTTTGACACTAATCTTTAGTTACACAAAATCTTAAAATATAAAATTACACGGTACACCAATAAGGTTATTAAAGTTATTAAAAAATAATCGTTAGTGTATAATATTTATTTCAAGAATTACAGAAATTCATTATAATTTAATATAGCTCTTATTTTGATAATTATAATTTTTTTTTTATTTTATAAATATATACTTTAGTAGGCATATACAATTACTTTAAATACTAAAAGTTAGTTGTTTTATAATTTAAAATAATTTAAAATATTTTATTAATTTTATTTTTTTCAGAATTTGTTTTTAATTTTAAAATATTAGAGAAAACTAGAATTCATTGAGTTTGACAGTTACCAAATAACTCAATTGGGTTAACAACAAAGTTTTTTTTTTCATCACAATATTTTTTTGTAGGTACAGTCTTTTTCGTGTAATTTTATCTACGTTCTAAAAAGTTTCATTTGACCCACAATATGTCTAGTCTAGATGATACTTTGAAGTGGTAGTTTTTTGATTTTCTCAATTTATAGCTTCCTTGAGCACTGATAGTTGATCACAGAAATCTGTTGAAAAAATATAATTTCGGAGAAGTGTTGACAATCATAGTTTCAACCATGCTCCAATCATAGCCGTTTTTCGAAAGTGGCGATTTATGATTGCTTTCAAATTTAATTTCACAACTTCACAATACCTTCAAGTGGTATGATACAGGAACTAAGAAACCTATAAATAGCACCGCTGTAAATGATTGAAAGTGCGTCATTATTAAAAATGAAAAATGTACTAATATATAATTTTAATAACTTTTATTTATATTCGATTTTAGTTATAATGATATAATATATATTTATATATAATAGTCATTATTAGCTTGTTATATGGCTTTTTTTTATTTCCCAAGAGTTTTTGCCGCCATAAATATATCTTATCACTTATCTTATCTTATAGTCATATTTTATAAATATTTAATATTTAAAATTATGACACATAGGTACAATATTATATTTGTAAGTACGCTGAGTATAATTAAAGAATACCGTTCTATACGTTATACTTAAACAATTATTTGGTATTCCGAATTACCGGTATTCGGTATACTCAGTCTTCCTGCGTTTACTGTAAATACGAGTAAATATTATTATTTTGGATATTATGTCATTTATATCTTGTGTGCGACGAGGCTTGCAACGATAACTTAAATATGATCGTGCTTACAACACCAATGTGCACCACAGCAGTCGAACAGTGCGTTAAGATATCTATTATAAACATTTATGTATTATAATGCGTATATGATGCGATCAAATCAAAGCCTTATAAATATCGCATAGCCGGAGCGCAGGTACAATGACGGGGACGTGATACACAGAAAACGGTATCTTTAAAGTTTGAACGCAGAGTTGTGATTGGTCGTATTTTGTTGTTATATCGCTTTAGGTACATCGTTTAGTTTTTCAGATGTTTTTTTTTAAATACATTTTTAGTAACGAATTTCCAAAACGAATTTCGTAAACGGTTATTTATCACGTGAAACCAATTTTTCTAATTCCTACGTAAAATAATAAATCAGGGTAGCAATTTATATTATTATAATCTTGGACGTCAAATCACACTCAAGAAATATAAATAACGAAACCACAAATAGGAATGCAGGTTGGATATTATTGTTACATAAAACATAATATAATAATATATATATTACAATATGTGAGCTGCGATCAACTCAGCGTGGAAAACGTGTCCCATCATCGTGGCGGCGGAAGTTTAATATTAAAGAAGCATGTCCACTATGTAGCTTACGAGACGGATTTGCATTTTTTTACGGTTACCGTCGTCTCTAACATTACCTCTCATTCCCCTCCTCCAGCCTAAGTTCACCATCAAGCTAAGCGCGTCGTACGTTGTTTTACATTTTTAGCGCGCCAACCGCAGTTAGTATGGGTACGCACGTATAATAATAATATGTGCGTGTTTTAATATGTTATATCTTACAACGTATATACAATATACATATTATATAATATGTCATTCGTGAACAAATAAAAAAGTCAATTCTTCAACTACCTTTTAAAAAATAATATTATTTGAAATCTTAACCACGGCGATGCTGCAATTTATGTTCATAATAATGTATTGTTCATGTTTTTATCATAATTTCGAAACGATGATTGACAGCTGGGTACCTATATAACTATTATATACTTTCTAATACATGCAGTAGTTCTCATTTTTTTTTTTAATATTCCAGTGGCAAGTACCAACTATATATTTTGTACATTTTTATTTTTTTTGATAAATATGAACATCGTACTCTTGTTTACAAAATCAATGTTTTAATACAGCAGTGACTAACTACGGTCCGCGAGCCAAAACTGGCCTACGATCATCAGAATTGAAAAAAAATAACTTTAAATCTCGTCTAAATATAAATACCATTGTATTTATTGTTTTGCACGAACACTTAGGTGGCTCATCCTCATTATCCATGACTATTAACCAAATATAATTGATTTAGTTGTTTCTTGTTATTGTGTTGTGTGGCTGTAGTTCATGTTTTCAAAAAAAAAAAAAGGAAAATCGACTCCGAACATCGTATTTTTCAAGATTAATGGTGAAACGATTCTTAGCCCTTTAAGACATTTCTTTTTATGGCACTGGATGGTCACTACTGTTTTAATACATCATTTTTAATATTAATATAGTAAATCTTTTTCTCTTCAAGTTGTGTATACCATTAGAGAACCGCTGATTGAATATCAGACGTTTAGAAACATGTAACCGGTACATAATCATAATAAAGAATTGATACATAGTAGTTGAAGAATCAATTAAACTCTACTAAGGTATTCAGAGGTGACTTATACTTAAGACCACGTGAAAATGAAAAATTATATTTATTGCAGATAGGTATGAATTGGTTTTTAGTGTTTTACGTACAGTATAGTATATTATAGTTGACAGTTAAGATTGTCACCATAAAACGACCCTCAATGTACCTATAAGCGTGAGTTTCATAGTATATATTATAATTATGTGTCTTATTGCTCTCTGTGGTCACAGCGGCATAAAGTGGTATTTTAATTATTAATTTAAATTTATACATTCCATTTAAAATTGCATGTCAGTCCAGTATTCGACGATGTGGGTGTGTTGGTGGCAAGAGCGTGGTCGAAAGAAAGCGTAGAAACGATGGCACGCATTTCGCCTATCTGACCGTTACCGTTGTCAGGTCCAGCCATGCATACACCACGAGGAAATAAATCTGTGTTGCGGGGGTGCAACGATGTCAAGGATGATAGTAATATTATATAATTATTTAAATGGAAAATTAAAAAAAAAAAAATAAAAATAAAAATAAATAAACGAGAACAACAAACAATTTGTGCTCGCATTTACTCCCACGAAGTATACCATCATACATCGCGAGTAACATAATCGGTGTCGTAATTCATTTACGGTACGCCTATTACGAAATGTTTGTGATTTTAATTGGTCTGGGAACAAGGAACTTTTACGTTGATGCCTGTGTGTAAGTGTCCACACCCTACCACGTCACTTGTGGTCAAAAGGTATAGGTAATCGTATTTTGTTATTGTATAATATTAAGACGTATAATATAATAACATGGTTGCGATGCAATAAAGTATATATGTTGGTGGGTTGTAACTTTTTAAGGGAAAGGGTAGGGTGAGAATGAAGACAAATATTATTGTAAACGCTGTAAGCCTCGTCTACCAAAAATATTTTCACTCTGTATAACTATTTTCATTCCACAAATAAATAATATTGATTTAATTTGATTAACTAATTAAAATAATAAATAAAACTTTTTTCGAAAACATAATACTATAAATTTAGTATTTATTTAAATGTTTAAAATGTTAAAAATAATGAAGTTTAAAAATGATTAAAATAGAATTTCTTTTTTTAAATTTTTAGTTAATAATATCCCTAATACTAAATTTGCCATATAATTCCCAACGTATAGTTACATATCTGTGCAGTAACTATGTGGTGTCGCACTGTCGCATGACTACAGCGACCAGTAGATGTATTAAGTAAAGTAGGCAGTGCGCCAGTGCATCATATAAGTAAGTCAAAATAATAAAATAGCGATTGTTTATTAATTATAAGTTTTAACTTGCCTATTTAATTATTATAGCATTTTAGTTTTTCAATTATAATTGAAATATAATAATAAATATGGATAATAATAATTTGTTATGATAAAAATCATTTATAAGATTTCATATTTGTAATAGAACATACATATTATATTATGACAAAAAAAAATAAAATATAATAATATATGTTCTATTTAAAATGTTAGTGAGTCTATAATAGTTCGTAATGTGCCTACACTATTATATTATTTTACGTTTAAATCTACGTAATTATTTTATATTTATATTGTATATATATTTCAATATTATAAATTTAATTAATATATTATAATTACCTACCAACCTGACCGAGCATACATAATATGTGCCACAGCTGAACCACACTGACTGGTAGTCTAGTATCGTAATCATTATATTTACATATAGTTATAACACGATATTATTATGGTCATTAATATGGAATTATGAAAACACGACGTAAACAATACAAGGAAATAATATAATATTATGGTCGTTGGCCAAAGGCTTTCGTGGTGTTAAAACGCGTGTTTATAATATTATTTAATATATATGTATGCGTTCTTTTGATGTCATCGTTATTACTATTATATGTATCAGTATTTTTTGCGGTTTGATTATCCACCGAGTCAATCATAAAAAGGATAATAACAAGACAAGTCAAAGGGATATATTATTATATATGTGGTCTTTAGATTCTCATTAAAATGTGTAAGGACATAATATTATATTTTCTTTGCGTCTATGCTTTATATATTATATATGTATGACTGCGTTTTGAGTTTTCTTTGCCATTGTTTAAAAAATGTCATTTAAAATACGTTTGCCGAACGGATTATATGTATTTTAAATCAGACGTCAGACAGGATCCTTGAATAGTCTTGCTATATAGCTTAAAAAAAGTGTAATGATGAACGAAAACTTATAACTTGATGTTATGGACAAATTAAGTTATATTTTTATTTTTTAGTTGAACCTGGATGGTAGTTTTTCGAATTTTCTAATAGTTTATCGAAGCCACAAGGTTCAATGAGAACGAGAATATTTTTTTTTTAATAGAGGTTCATCATTGATTTAAAGGTTAATATCACAACACACTACGGCACTATTATTTTACGCCAAGCTGAGTGAAGTAAGATGAGTGTTCGACACTAATGTAGCGTGTTCGGTTGTTTATCATTTACTGAAATGAAATTTCAACCAAAAAAGTATTTGATAAATGTCAAACGATTTTTACGTAAAGATATTTAAATTTTAATTATTTACAAAATTTGAATACTATTATGTGTATTCACTATTCGGTATACTTAAAAGGGATTTAAACGAATTCCGTTAATTTAACTATGGGTTTAGTCTTGATTGTTTTATTTTCATTTTAATCGTGTACTTTAAATTTCTAAATTTCTAATTTTATTTTAAAAATAAAAATTCATATTTAAATTAAAGTCCATTTATGTTTTGATCATAACAGTTAGCTCCAGGCGACTAGATTTTTTAGTAAATTATGTGTTTTTAAGGTATTAAAAGTTGTAACTTATAAGTATACTTATTTATTAATTATATATCGTAATATATATAATGTATATTGTATAACTATATAATATGTATATCGTAATATCGATTAAGTGTATGTTAATTATTAATATAAATTTGAAAATGTACGGTCAGTAACATATCTATTACATTTAGAAAAACAAATATAGTTATATAATTATAGAATTAACATTATTCTGTTTCTTATATTATTATATCTTGATAATTATATTTTACTCTTAAAAATAAATTTAGAATTATTACGGCTTTAAATTTAAATACATTGTTTATTTTTGTACACTGTAGATAAAAATATGATTTGATCGTTTACAAAATTATCATTATTTTTCTGAGAGAAAACTTAAGACTAGTAAACCATTTGACACTGTTTAAAAAACGTGGTAGTATTTATTTTTAATGATAACACAAACATCAAGTTATTAATCTGTTTATCGGGGTATTATATATCATCGATTAAAAAGTATAGGTATATTCATCTATATGATACATTCATTTGAAAATTAAATTCGCTTATGTAAAATACTAAGTACGTATATTATGAATAATGAATGTCTTATTTGTAGATTTAAATTGAAATTATGGCGTGGCCAACTACTGGAGCTATAGATAATAAAAGTTTCTCGATTTAATATTTATGTATTATATATTAAACATTAGAATAAA
The DNA here is from genome assembly GCF_020882245.1 of Rhopalosiphum padi. Taxonomy (NCBI): domain Eukaryota; kingdom Metazoa; phylum Arthropoda; class Insecta; order Hemiptera; family Aphididae; genus Rhopalosiphum; species Rhopalosiphum padi. Next base: position 63,793,510 of record NC_083598.1, on the reverse strand, counting down.
TTGAGTACAACATTAATAAATAATCATACTATTAGGTATATAGCTTTATAGTAGTTTATGTTTATTTTTTGCATACAAAACGAAAATAACATTTTCTTTAAACTGAATTGAATTATTTAATTTAAACGAAAATTAATATTTGTTTTTCATTGGGAAATATTCATAACGTTTAAATAGGGCTTAACCCGTCACCCTTTTCTCTTACCTTTAAGGGTTCTATGGAAAGTGTTTAACTTTGTTAGGCCCCGTGGATTAAGATTTTACTCGGTTCCACTTGAAAGTTTTAGTTCGGTTAAAAAGAAGGCTTATTTGACAGCGTGGGTTTTCTTATTCGATCCATTGCAACCACCTCGTCATGTGGTTTTTATATAATATAATATCGTTATGTTTTTAAATATTCTAAAGGAAAAACAAAATATGAATAAATAAAAATAATATAAATTCATAAAAAAAATTACTCATATTAATAAAATAATAATAATTATTATAAATATTATGCTACAAAAAAGAAAAATGTTTTAAGTCGGATTAAATTTTAATTCTCTGTACCACTATACAAAGTAATATTTTATATTTAGTGTTAAAATTTGAAATATTTCATAATTACTTAAGTTTTTGGAAATAAAAAAATATATCTGTAAATTTATTTTTGATTATTATATTTTTTATTTCTAGATTAAATGAAGTGAGTAACTGTTATGACAACAATATCTTGAACATTTTTTTTTCATTATTAATATATTATCTATGGTGAGTATAATATTTTGTATTGTTGAAATATTTGTGTTTAACTTAATAAATAATATGTGTTATATGTGCATAGCGGAAATTGTCATGACTAAATTATTACTTTACTTACATATCTTGATTTAATATCGTTCAACGTGAAATATGTAATTAGCCATAAAATAATAATACATAAAAATAAAAATCAACAGCAGCAGAGTGTAATTAATAATTATTACGGAAAAACCGCAAATTTCATACACATAATAAATATCTAAAATAATACAGCGTTGATGATACGAAGTGATACACGGCTGGACAACCGGTAATTAATTATTATTACGGTTTCAGTACGTCGTTTTGAATATTGTATGCGGTTAAAACGGCCCATCCCTGCGTTCATTATTAATTTTCAAAATGTCCACATGTGTATATATGAACGATTAAATATTCAGATGTGTCAGAGGGAGTATATATGCGTATGTGTGTGTGCAGTGTTGTACGTCTGTTGCATGTGTGATGGAGAGGGACAGAAAAATGGCAGTGGACGTAGTTGATTCTGAACAGGGGTAAGCGAAACTTGACAAATCTGGGCTTGGGCTTTCATAAATTATTTAACTTCTGTGAAAACATTTTCGGCGCTCGTGGCTAATGAAAATCGATAGACCTTTTCCAATCTCTTCCACGATGCGTCCAATATCATCATTCTGCATCAATCCGTAAACGCTGTAAACTGCAGGGAGAGAAGTCACCAAGGTCTCTGCTTAAAATTATCTATCGGATATTTAAGGAAAACAATTTTGTTTTTTACATTTTACAATCATATCGATTTTTTTATGTTTCAATATTTTATTTATTGAAAAATATTTATATTGAGCATAGCTAGAGGTTGCTATTTGTTCTATTATTTACGTTAAGATTTCCCTCAAAAGTTGAAATCAATCAAATGATGTTCGCCATTTTAAGTCATTAATTATTTATTCTCGACTTGTATAATAAAATTACATTTTACTATTATTTAATGATTATACTATTGTGTGTATTATTGTACGATATATTTTATAATAACTAATAAGTTAAAATGTACACATTTTCTACAGTTTTTATGCATTTTATTTGTGTATTAATTTAACGTACCTACCAGGAATTTGATTATTCAATTTAAATATAGTCACGTTTCAGTATTGAAATTCTTACAAAATCGAGAATGCCATATCGTATATATTTAATTAAAATTCGATGAAATGCGTCTATTGTTATAAATTAACATTTCAATGATAACTATACGATACAATGAATACTATTATAATATTATAGTCAATACTATTTTTAATTGTACGATATGCATAAAAACAGACAACGGGCTGTTCGTATGTGTGAAGTATGCGCCTAATAGAACGTAGTATAAATATTATGTGCACGCGGGCAAATAAAAACTAGGGGAAATTCACGTCAAGTGCTAGTAGACAGTATAGTATCTGCGTTATCAACGGTACCATAATATTATGCATCGAACTGATTAAAGTTAAGTAAAGTTTATTTCAACTATAGTAGAAACTTTTTATCGCATTTGTGGTATACTTACACGACGTACAGGTACTTCTGTTTTATTGACTTGACATTGAAAACTTAAAAATTGGTTTTTTTTTTTTTTGTTTAACGATCTGCTGTATACACCCGTGCATAATACGCGTGCACGTACATATTTAAACACTCATCGTAAATATTATAATCGAATAATTCCAATATTTTTGCAGCCATCCGTGCGTCCGTACAGCAGAGAAAACAATAATATGCACTTCGGTTGTCTATAATATTATAACAATACACATACGTTTCCACCCCATAGATACATCCGCGGATTCCCTCCACGCACACCCCTATTCCAAACAATGTGCAACATTAATATTTCACCAAGTCGCCCGAGTCCGTCTTATGTGTTGTGCAGTGCTTGGTGCGTCCGTCCCGGAGGACCGGCATTTGCACATATTTCACCATTAGTCGTGGTCCTCCGGGGAAACGGGTAAATTTCAATTTATCGTTCGGGACCGGGAATAATAACCGGTGAAATACAATAGCCCGGGGCAATAATTTGGCAAAGAGACGTGGCAAAGTCGAACCCTCAACGTGCAACTGCGCTGCAGCTATCACTGCATACTATGTATACACTATACAGTGTACACTGCAGTCGCTGCACCAGCTTCCAGATGCTCTATGAGCGACCACTATGATTGCACTATATACATATATATATATATATATATATCTGTATTCTGTATGATATTTGCACTGGTAAAGTATTGAGATCAATATTATAATTTTCGATTGAATAATTTCAGAAGTCACAAATTATTTCCCGCAAATCATGCATGTTGAGCGGATAATTATAATAATTATTACTATACCACTTGTTACGACAGAATTATAATATTGTACTGAGTTAATAACATATTATTTTATGATGATTTTAAGTGTATAATAGTATCTTATTATTATTATAATTATTATTTCAGGTGTTATAAAATATAAAATTTAATACTTTAGGCAATATAAACGATTCAATTGTTTTTTTTTTTATTGTTGTAATGAAACGCGTTTAAAAAAATTAAAATAAAACATAATTCAAGGAACGATTGTAAATTTAAAATTAATATTGATTTACGTTTTTTTTTTTACTTTTGTTTATAATTATATTAGGTTTTTAATTTAGTTTAAAATTGGTAGGTATGAATAAATAGTGTGTGACTGATTCACATTTTAACTTGGATAAAGATTAAATACAATTAGAAAACAAATTTATGTTAAGTACATTAATGTTTTATTTATGTAACCATACTATTGAATTTATTTTTTGTTGTTTTAAAGCTTTACAACTCACGATAAAACACAGAATTACCCATTGAAAATACTCAATTAAATCTGTGGTGTAGTTTATTTTCAATGATGCGTTCTCTGACTGGTTGCCTCGTGGGATCAGTGGCTACAAAAGTAATCTGTTTTTAGAACCACATATTTCATTCTCAACGATGTACCCACGAGGGAATGACAAATATAAAATAGTGCATACTTAGAGTAGGGTATGAGAAGAGAATATATTTCGAAGAGATCTTTGATCCCAAATAGAGGTTTATTGTGATTCAAAACTCTTTTTTTCTATTTATATAATTAAAATAAGTATAAACCACACACGAAATCTTAATATTCTTATTTATTTATTAATCATTATAATCAGTATTATTTACTTGAATTATATTGTTAATTTATAACTTCAAAAAAATTTTAATTTTGTTTTAACTGATTATAAAATCATTATACCTAATATTTTTTTCAAATGTATAACAAATTATTGAATATAGTATAAAAAATATATTGCTACTTTCAAATTTATCTATTCATACGTAGGAATAATCAATTATTCAAATAACCGAATAGGGAAATTCATTTTATTTTTTGCTATTTGATCAATATTTAATATCGTAATCATATCGATATTTCCACTGTATTTAATTTTTAAATTTTTATCAATAATAAAAAATGTGATATAGAACAATACATTCTTATATAGTTATATTATTACTAACAAATAAAGTTGTAAATATAAGTTTACGGTAAATAATATATCATAAAATATAAATTTTAATGAATAAAATTAATTGACATAATTTATATTATATATTATAATGCTATTATTGTTATAAATAATGGTTATCCTTATACATATTATAGTGAGTGTTATTTGGAAGGTTATGTGATTTTTTATGTTTAATGTACACTTGTAATTTAAGTAATGTAGTGAATTTTATCAGAGATTAAAAATTTAAAGTTTTTAAGATTAAACACTTGCATAATAATATTATATTTTTATTATTAGAAATTAGAAATTAAAATGTAAACTATTATTCTGATACATTTTAAAAATATATGTTTGCTAATTTATAAAAAACATTTAAAATAATACCCATTGTCTACAATGCCATAAAATATTTAATTTTAGTTTAGTTGAATTATTTTACGTGATAGTCAGCTGTTAGTGTAACAGCTTGACATGACTCCCGAAAATTGTTATGTTAACTTGTAATAAGATTTTTTTATAATTAATAGTTATTTAACATTCAAACTATTTAATTAATTCATAGTTACAAGTTTTGTTTATAATAAAGACAGAAAGCATATTGTGTTTCTCGGAAACTGAAATTCAGACATTCAGTATTTTATTGTAATAGAACTTTTGTAAAATGCACCAGTTAGAGATGACGATTGCACTTTTGAATTAACGAAATATTTTTTTAATACCTTCGTAATAAATAAATATATACAATTCAGACTTAGATAACATATTATTTATTTTAATTTGTAAAATAATTAAATTAAATTAGCACATTAATATAATTTACTTATTTATATGCTATTATATTATCGACTTAATGCAAACGGAACTCAAAATAGTTATAAGTTTAATCAGATTTTGTTAATTTCTATATTAAAACAATAGTTTAGTGAACACTGATTTCTTTTGAATTATTTATAACAGTATTCGAAAATAATTTGTGTTTTTGTTATTATTTAATAAATATTATCTTATTGTACTACAAAAATGTGAATTTTCAACTAAATCTCTGAATACAATGTCCTAGTGATTCAAATTAATACACTTTTTTTTATATTTGTATGTATATTATTTTATGATAATATTCATCTACGTATTCTGTACAGAACTGGATTCTATTTTTGTAGAATTGAATTGCGTTACTTAGAGAAACTTTATGTTCATTATCATTTTTCTGTTTAATGTAAATTTAAATGAACAAATAAAATAGTAGTGTCTATAATTATTCTTCATAAAATCAATATAAATTAATATCAGATTTAAATTCAGTACAATATTATAATATATAGCCACTAATCAATTTAATAGTACCAATAAAGTTTTAATGGGTTGTGTAAACGGCAGTAGGTATATATAAAATATAACACAATATCCGTGGACCGTTGTTGTTAAACTGATTACTTCAACATTTTAAGATAAATAATAATAAAGTTGATGCAAATAACGTAATAAATTTCTGTAAGTATTTGATAATTTATTAAAAATACATTTCATTTCATTAAAATCATTGCATATAATAATAATTTATCATGATTTATTAACAGAAATAATACAAATAATATTAAGATAGCTTTCTTAGATTATGACAAAAATGTAAACAATATACTTAATAAATTAAGTTTTTAAATCAATATAATGTGTTCTGTTCACGTATGGAAATTTGTAATTTGTAAGTAGTTCGTATAACGAATTTATGATTATGTCTGTATGGCATTGTAAGGTGTAATGTCGATCGGTACTTGGGTCGTCAGAGACGTAAAGCTTTTTAGATATTGCCGACTGTTATGACAACCCAAAATGAGATATGGACTGTTGGCAGTGTACGTCTTTAGTCTTGACTACCATGACGTGGTGTCTGGTGGTTATTACTTATTAGCTATAAGTAATAACTTATACATATATTTTGCCACGAAGTCTTGTACAAATTCGATTTATTAAAAACTTACTGCAAACAAGTTAAGTCCTATCCCGATTGTGTTTAGATCGTAATATAAATGTATTATATTGCTATGGGGTATATATTATAATATAGTAAATTTATGAATCTTTATATAACCGGATATGTATTGTGATTTTAGTGTTCTGAATTAAACGTGAAATACCTCGCGGTAACAGATTTTTTGCACAATATAATGTTATATAATACGAACTTAGCGTTAGCTATTTTCTCGCTTTTGATGGTCTAATTTACTATGCGAATCGAATTAATCTCTACCTCTACCAGAGGAAGAAATGTAAGAGTTTATTTTCCACGAACGAGTTTATCTTGTGGTCTTATATATGATGCAGCCCCCGTCATCATCAGCTCGACTCGTGACGTCACTGCAACCATTATAATACAGCTGCTGCTGCAGCAGTATACTGTGGTGAAGGGAAACTATATTATATTTGTATAAATACATTTCGGTCCGTTGCGATAACAATTATATTAGATTTGGATGTTATAATAATATTTTATATCGTGACGTGTAGAAAAACCCTACACATTTCGCAAGTGCCACAGAAACTTTGCATTTTATCAACAAAGAAGTGTTTATACATATTATTATTATTGTATTAGTGTAATCGTTGGGATGACCGTGCTCAACATAATATTATTACATGGGCATCTTTTGTTTTGACAAATATATTAGTATACGTCTTTCCAGTTTTATCGCTTAGGTACGGTTGTATTTTATGTTATATTCCCGTCATTCTCGTTTTCGTTTAGCATAATTACTCTATAGTTAAGTAACTCCCATTTTCTCAATTAATTTTCTCAATCTTCACCATTATCTCCATTTGCAGCCGAAATCGTCCGAACAGACAGGCATTTATCATCATTCAATTTGAATTTCTTATTGAATATCGAATCCTGGAATTGTATATTATTTTATATAACTCGAACGTTATAAAAACAATTAAAACATATACACGTTTCAGTAAGTATTATTTATATGAATATTTTTAATATATTGAGATCTTTATATTTTTCATGTTTCTTGTGCGTAGACATGAGTTTAGTGTTTACCGTTTAACCATTGAAGTAGAACATGATAAATAGTATATAAGTATAATTATAGTAAGTTATGAATCATATAAAGAAACTTAGTGACAATAATTAGAATGTCTGAATAATTTCCATGGCATAGGTAATTTAAGACGCGTGAAACGTATAGTTTTTTTGCTAGGAATATAAATTTAATTTTGAATTACCAAATACACGAGAATATAATATACAGGGTGATTCTTTTATCACTAAACATTCATTATTTCGTCAAGTATTGACTTTTTTTAAAATATTATGTTCTTGTATGTTTAGTGCGTTAACAAGTATACGTTATCTGGTTATCTTAAATCAATGTTTTTCATCAGACTATAGGGTCTATCTAGTTGCAAATTAATAACTACGACCCTAAATTGAATTTAGTTGTTATTATATTTAATTTTATATACTACCAAAAATAAATTTTTTAGTAATACAAGTTGAAGTATATTAAAAATTGAATGTATTGTATTAAGTTTAAAAGAACAATTCAATATTTAAATTTATTATAAAAAGTGTTTTCTTTTTTTATTTAAACTCAAAAAATGAAGGCAAAGGAACTACAATTCGTAAAAGAAAATATTGTGTTTTTAATTTACATATTCACTTTCTATTACATTTTACTGGAGAGATTTACTTTTTGAAAATATTGAGGTGTCTTTTACTATTTTATGAGAAACTTTTCTTGTAATATTTGTTCCTAGAATTTGTATTTTTTGCTTATATAGTTGTTTCTATTTTTTTTTTTAAGTAATAGGTTTCTTAATATTAAAAAAAACACTAACTTTCAGCTATTGACCCTTCGTCGACCATTAATTCAGTTGAATAATATTTTTTCATCTTTAAAGTTCTGCTTTGATAAAAATTCCCAAGAGAAAATTATCTCAACATAGTGTTCAGTTAAGATTTATACTCAGTATAGAAAATAAATAAAATGTATCAAGAATATTTATTTTTAAATTCATACTAAAACGTAATAAATTAACTTTAAAGTGAGAAATTATAATACTAATAATAATATTAAGTATAAATACATACAACAATAATAATAATAATAATATAATTACCTACATATAATTATGCAATTTAAAATGTTTGGTATAAGTGTATAGTTTTGAAATACTATTTAGTTTATTTTAAAGATAATTAATACATTACGATAAATAATTTTGAGTTTAATTTTTTGTTTCACTTTTAATAGCCTAAGATAAAAATTGATTTTAGTTTTAGTTGAAAATCGACGAGTTTTTGTTGTTTTAAAAGACAAAAAGAGTACAATATCGTAGATACAATACACTCATTTATTCACATATAATTTAAAAGTGTTATTCGACGTTTTTGATTACATATTCGTAAAAACTTTTGGCAAACAAATTTTATCTTTTATTTTACAATCTATACAAATCGTGCATAATAAATAAATTTTAAAATAAAATAATGATATAATTAATGAATAAAACACTCGAGTGTAGAAACCATTCACTAACACTACCTATTGCAATTCGAATTTTAATTTATTTTTGTTTTTCTGATTTTAAATGTCACTAAATGGGTTTGTTTAATTAATGTGGCGTTATTATTATTTTATTGTATAGTTTTTTAATAAATATTGAAGTTAAAATTTATTTTAGATTTTTATCTTAAATTATTTTACTTCATTCGAGCCAGAGTTATTATTTTTTTTCCTGTAGTCAGCGATTTATGGTGACTGAATCGAACAATTGGTTTTGAAACTAGAACCTTTGTAATTTGATTCCATAATATAACAATATGTACATAATATAAACTGAGCCCCAAGGCCTAGAAATATTTTAACCTGGGATATAAAAAACATAGTCTTTCCTTTAATAGTTAATAAAAAATATTAAAACTTGAAATTTCATTCCTAATAATTATACAAAATAAAATAGGAATATATTTTTACAAAAGAGTAGATGTTATAATATAGATATTTTCATGAATATTTAGCTTATGAAAAGATCCTATAGCACTATGCATTTTAATTATGGCAGAGATATATGTTTATTTTGATGTTAAGAAAGATTTCAGCTAGATACTGTTTTTATTTTTACAATCATGAGTAGGGAGGATATGGCGTGTGTGTCGCTTCCCAGGTAGTAGGGAACTAATACGAAACCACTATAGCTTAACACCAGTTCTGTTAGGCAACTAGTGCGCCCACTGTACTACGCGCTATGTCCTAATACTTAATTTTATTGTTTTAATATTTTAATTTTACTACAAAAATATTTCATTTTATAACGAGTTTATTTTTCAATCTATTTTGATTACCTTTTATAATAAACTCCAGACATTATTATGTAATATGTAATATATATATATATATGTATATATATATATATATATGAATTATTTTTAAGATACTGATTTAATATTTAATCATATTTATTGAAATCTAAGGTTAATAATAATAAATCTCAATTTGTTTTTCTTAAACGTTTAGGTAGTAAAATATACTATAATATATTATTTATGATTATTTATTTTTATTATTCTATTAATTATTGAACCCGATTAAATTATAAAAAGTTTGACATCCAAACTATTTTTTGTAAAATCACTACATTTTTGGACTTCTGTCTTCAATACTTGTCTGCGAATTGTATTTTTTTATGAAAAATGTTTCACTTTTATCAAATCATTTTTAATAGTTTAAAAAGATAAATATTCCTACCTACTCATTTATACTTACTGAATACAAGTACTAAAACATGTCCAAACGACAGAATATGTAAATACAAGCAGACCGGGAAAATATATTGACAGATCTAAATTAACCGTCAAATGGATGGAGTTTGTGTTCCGGGAAAGGTTTGACTGATAGCATATCAGTGGGATAGGGTGGGTAGTAAAATATTATTAAAAACTATATTTACAAAATGTCCACCGCAATTTGATTGATACGATAGTGATATTATATACAAATATAGCATAACCAAATGCCTATAGGAATATAGTGAAATGTAATCCAACATTATATAGAAGTAATGAAAATATTCATTCATACTTTTGTAAAAAAAACTATTGCATCGATTTTAATTTTAAAAAGTTTTTTATAAAATAATTTGTACAAAGTGATATATATTAAACATAATATAGTCACCCCATTTTTTTATTTTAAAATTCTAGTTTTTGGAATTTTTGAGCATATTTAAGTTTCATGCTTTTAAATATTTACATTTTTATGTAGTGTAGTTTATTACAGTTTCCTGTAACGAAACAAACTTATTTTTTTCAAACAAAATCTACCCTTATTTATTGTTAATTGTTAGAGAAATGATTTCTTGAAAATGTATTTTTATAATTAAATTCAAACGAGTAATTTCACATTTAACTTAAAGTATAAAGGATAACAGTGGTAATATTATTAATTACATAATAGTCTATTTTATAATTAATGGTTATACTGATACCTAATAATAGGTTTAGAAAATATTACATGATAAAAAACTATGGCGCTTAGAAATTTATAGTAATTAAAATTAGTTTATTAAAATTGTATAATTTTTAAAAATTGGCCGAGTAGCTATATTAAGTATTAGATTAAATATTACTTTTGTTTATGTTTTATGTAAAATTATCATAAGACCTATTATTCTAAGTTCTCATAAAATGTATTGACTCAAAAAATAATTGTTCAAATTTCAATTTAAAGCATCAGTATTTTTAACAAAATCACCTTAAGGAGTGCCTTATATTAATTTATATTTTATTATAATAAGAGTGATTGTTATTTGAAAAAAAAGGTCTGTACCATGACAGTAAAATCTTTATATGGTATAAAAATCTATGTAAGTAGAAAAAATATAATGCTATATGAAAATAATATATTCATTAAGTATCTATCTATAATCATAAAATAATCTAAAATTAGAAAAAAAATAATAAATTATTAAAGGGTAAAATATGTGTTAGTTTAATTGATGAGTTACCTTCTATATAAACCTAATATTTTAAATTGTTCTATAATTACATCATGGATGTCGATGGTCAATGGTCATGTTACACGACTATCTTAGATCATGATTAAAACAAGAATGTATTGTTCTTATAATGATTTTATTTTGTAATAGATATTTTTTTTGGATGGTTAATAAGCTAATTATAGTTCTAATAAAAATGGCAATACTACAAAATTTAATACATATATATATACAACAAATAAATCTAAATATTTGTGACTTTTTGGGGAGAGGGGGAGAGCCAAGGATGCATAAAGCCCTGTAGATCAATCAGATGTTTGAAATTGGCTGTGATAAAAAAGTTTAAATAAAATTACATTGCACCTTCTTAACCAGTACTAGTCTTGGCTTTTATGATAAAATAAATGTAAATATTTGGCCTGGAGATATGTTGACCGGTCACTTTAGTCTTGCCAACATTTAAATCGCTGGAAAACTAGTCGGTGTGAATGTGTGATTCATCTATTGAAAATGCCCAATAAGGTACTAACCTTACTTTAGCGACTTTATTTAGGATCTCGTGATATTTTTATATTCCGTCCAGTCCCAATGCTTTATTCATGCTCAATAATTTTGTAGATTGCTTCAGTCTGTTCTGGGGCGATAGTGGATTTTTCTTTTGTGGGTCTTAATGTTGCATCTTTTTGTTTATGTGTGAGAATAGAATTTTAACAATGCTTTTCTTCCTCCTTGAATTTGTAATGCTCGGAATGGAGGAATTATGCATAGTTAGCTAATAACTAACTTGTATGGTTTGTCTGGTAGGTCGGTCTCCAGTTCATTATCATCTTACAAAAATTGTATTATAAGCCACTTTTGAATTTTTAATTACTTTTGTCAATTTTGGTTTTGTATTTTTCAGTGCTTCTTTTTTTAATACACAAGCGTTCGTACCAACGCGCTTGCGTTTGCGCTAGTAGACACGGTGGTGGTGGTTACTTGTTTTTCTTAGTTACTTAAGCCAGGTTCAATTATTTAGCATTACTTTTAAATCCATAATATTTTGCTATAATAATTTGCATAAATCTATAAAAATGTATTTGCTAAAATGTTTAATATTTTATTGTACATAATTAGAAATAGTTCTATAGTTGTTTGATTGTTTCATAAGTACCTACCTTCCCCATATAGAGATACCTGAAATAGTGAATTAATTATTATAGTACTTTAATAACATTAAAAAAGTATAAGAGTATCTTTTAGGATAAGCTATATGAATGTATTAGTTAGGTATAATTATGCATTTTTTTCTTCTTTTTATTATTGTGGACACTATTCTGCGTATTTTCATTAATATGAAATGATAATTATTTTATGAGTTCTAATACAAATATTTCATTAAAATGATATATAACAAAAAAAAAAAAAATTAATTAATACCAGTTTGTATTTTTACTAACGTGTGATAAATGCATTTTATTAGGAATGGTTTGAAAATGAAGTGGATAATACTATTTATTACGAGAAAATACTTATTTACTCTTCACCTTTACTTAATGAAATGGTTTTTATTTAACTAGTTTTAATCATCCTACACCAAAATTCCTTGTACGTGACCAAAATGTCCTCAGCATGTGGATTATGTACTATGGTTTTAACGGAGGTTGAGTGTGATTTAATCGAGACACAGGTAGGTACACATAATATAATATCTATATATATATTTTACATACATAGTCACTACGATAAGAGAGATGGCAAACACGCCAGAAATGCGTTGAAGTGTAATCGCATTAACAGAACGATGAACGTTGAACGATGAAAAAGAAAAGCGCACTATTGGAATTGGATAGTTTATCGCAGTGGGTGACAAATGTTTTTATTTATTTATATTTGAAAGTAACGATTTTGTTTATTTTAATATATGAAAACATGGTTAGTTGAGCATAAGACCAAACTTTGTTTAATGAAAATATTTTTGTTTTAACATAAATATATCATTTGATTAATTTTTAATAGAAAATTAGGTATTTATAAAATCATAAATTGTATTGTATAATATATTAATATAGGTAACATAAAAGAAGTAATTAATTGTGTATAGCACATTTATATACAAAACTAAATAATAGCCCTGTATATTATATTAATGTAATTATTAAAACGTCAATGAAAGTATATTTTATATTTTTATTTTTATTTATTTTTTGATAAATTTCTATATTTTCGTGTATATAACTATACATAAATTAGGTATTTTATCATTCGAAGATTATTATAATGATTTTTATGGAATGTTAAAAATAAAGTATATACGTTCTGTTATTCTAACTCTACACGCAATAGGCTTAATTTTTGATTTATACACCAAATCGATTATTAAAGTTAATTTCAAACCATTTTAATTTTGATAGATTTGACGCACAAAGCGGCATAAATTCTAAAATCAAATGCATTTATAAATTATAAAGTTTTACAAAATCAATAATTGACAAAAAAGCTATAGCAATATTGAGAATGCACAAATTAATACATTTTATTGTATACAATTTCTTTATAATTTTAATTTTAATTATAGGCGTGTAGAATTTAAATTACGCACATATACACGCACGTATTAAAATTTAAAATCATTCGATCTTAAAGTATTAACATTAATATTTATTAACTATTTTGTTTTTAAAATATGTGGAAATACCTTTCTAACATTTTTTTTTTATGGAAATAGAAAAGCATTATGCATAATATAACAAATTAAACATCATATGTTAAGGCTATAGGCAAGACATTGAGAAAATTATTATAACTAGTTTATAAGTAATTAATTTTGTTTTATTCATTCAACAGTAAAAAAAGAACAAAAATTCAAAATATATTTTTTTTAAATACGAGTCTTTGTCATTACGCATTATGTGGTTTTTTGCTTTTAAATTTTAAATCGGGTTTATTTAGGAATAATTTAAAAGACAATATCTCAGCTACTACAATATGGTCTGGAAGACAAGTTTTGATTTTTAAAAGTATTCTAGTAATCAAAGGCGAACTTATAGGGCATTTCTATTGTGTTTATCTTTTGTATGATAAATGAGTTTTTTCTTTATTATTTTAACTGACTATTTTTTTTTTCATTTCGTGTAGTTATGAACAAAGTTTTAGAGAATTTCTGTACACTTGATTTAATCAAAAAGAGAAGCAAATAATTCTTTGGACGATTATGTAAAATCTTTCAAAGGCCAAAATTAACTTATTATTTTTAGTATTTGCAAAAACTTTTTAAGGTTCCCGCCAAACAATGCCTGTTAATTGGAAAGACTGAATAAGCTCATGGAAAGGTTTTCATTATTAGCTTAAAGAAACGATAACAATACATTTTTAGAAAAAATTATTTTCTCAAAAAAAAAAAACAAAATCGTTATAGAATCAGTGTGTTAGATAAATTATTTAGATAATATTTGTTAACATAATATTATGTTTAATAATGTATTATTATCTTCGTAAATATGCAATTTGTAATAATTCAATACGTAAATAAATAACCAAAAGCGTCATTCAACAATATAGATACTAAATTACTTATTAATTCAATAAACCTATACTGGTTTTTATTTGATTTAGACATAATACATTCATTAATAAGAAATGTTAGAAAAATGAACAGGTGTACAAACTAATTGGATCACGATACAAATCGTAACTGAGAAAAGGCTATTATATTATAACAAAAACTACATAACACCCATTTTTCGAGTATTTTGATTTCTGAAAATTAGAGTTTTTATTATTCAACCTATCAATACTTTATTAATACAAATTTTACGTATTTAATACTT
Organism: Rhopalosiphum padi; assembly: GCF_020882245.1. NCBI lineage: Eukaryota > Metazoa > Arthropoda > Insecta > Hemiptera > Aphididae > Rhopalosiphum > Rhopalosiphum padi. The sequence goes on along the minus strand of NC_083598.1, from coordinate 63,778,399 downwards.
ATATGTCAAATATAATATAAATATTATACATATATCTGTGTTATAGAATCAATAGTATTTTAATTTTCAGTTAAAGTATTATGTCCTGCTTACTTAATTATTACAAATAAAAACACTGGAAATTATATTAAATTGTATTATTCCAATATTTTTTAGGATATATTTATTTCGTTTAAACTACCATAATTACATAGATACTCATACACGAGTACACGATATACTACGACAAGCACATTTATTGGTTTTACAGTGACATCTCGTAAAATGTTGTGATCCAAGAATGCTCTTAAAGGCAGCTGCTTCCCAGAGAGTTATTTCTCTTCTCTCTTTCAATATATTTACAACCATTTTAAGATTAAGAAGTATCTCCTTGCGTGGGTTGATTTATACTCTGGTGTACTTATGTTTCAGAAATGCGTTTTCTGTACCTATACAAATAATAAATAGTAAAAAAAAAAAAATATATAATAAAATAATGTTAAGTACAATATTAATATTATTTTTTATTTTTTTATTTTTACAAGTAATATTTATATAATTTATAAAAATATATCTTTCACTTTAGTACAACTGCTAATATATTTTGTAGAGAACCACAAGCTCGACATACATTAGAAATAGATATGCGTGCTGAAGTTTTTACTTAAAGTTCCGGGTATTTTGAATTAGATGTTTTAACCATTTTTTTGGCTTGTTTCTTTAAACATTTTACAAATAATTTTCGTGCATGGTAAATTTTCTGCTGTCGTTGATTAACTACAAAATGATAAGTAATAAAATAAAATATACACGTGTAGACTTATAATCTTATTGTTATCATATACATATAGATATTGTTTTTTTTAAATATTTTGTACATTATCAAATAGATATTACTAAAGAATATTTATTTTGAATAACTTTATAGTAAATTGTCTTACTATAGCTCAGAAAAAATATTCTAAAATTCAAAAAATGCTGTGTTATTCATTAAACAAGTAAACAAGTTCATATCACAATTATACTGGTTCTTCTTAAAGCAATTTTATCTGTTGATTGTGAGTTACGTATCGGTTAAAAATAATTTATATGGCTGAAAATACCACTACGCGTACGTGATGACTGTTTCTCACCAGGTTGCTATGTAAAATAAATAATGGCAATGAAACAATAATATTAATGCGTGTAGTCTTTGTTTGGCCATTTGTATTTGTTTTCTCCTCTACTTTCTCAGTCATTGCACTAGGCGTGTTCACCTTTTGGCCAGTGGTAGTGACAGTGTTTGTTCTATAAATTATTCATCCAATACTGACAAACGAATGCTCTCCATCGGTAATTTCCTTAATTTGTTTGCACTGTCAGTGATAATTATTTGACCGACATGTCAACTCTGAACTCAGTAGTGAGTTATTTCCTCCTGCAAAACTTCTAAATTATTCAAACAGATCGCTGGTTAAAAATTCACTTCATGGTTCACTTCACGCGTGCATGTGACATGGTCGCTGGAGATTCCTGAAGAAAAGTTTGCTGCCCGTCAATAAATATTAAAATGCTTTAGGTACACACTGCAGGGAACAGTCGAGTGAAAATATTTCAATATACAATGATATCTAATTATTTTAAGTACCAGTTGGCAAATGGTAGTGAATGTCGTAAATTTGTATAATTACTTTAATGTGCATATTCAATAGTACATCAGTCATAATAATCGCAGTCCGTTGAAGAGATGATCTAGTTTTCATAATCTATATGATATAATATTCTAATAATGTTAACATATATATACATAGTATATGGTAACTACTATGTACAATATTTAATAATATTTATGTTTTCAACTGTTAATTAGCTATTTGATTTAATAACGTGGCTCATTAGCTCAAATAATATTAACCTTTGATCATTCTCACGTGAAATATTAAAGTTTGTTTAGCTATAATAACTCCAGATTAAATATTTACATAACGCACATTTACTATAGGTTTTGAAAATACCAATTAAGCATAGTATTATTAATAAATCTTTTATTTGATTTACGTTTACCGATAATACATCATGATACTATATTTTAATATTATATAATAAAATATATTAATAATCATCAGTTAATTTAAAAAATAAAACCTAAATGATTTTATTTTTGTTGAAGTCTTCAATTAAAATAATCAATTCAATAGAGTTTTTTTGTTAAGATTCTAACTTTATTACAATAATTTTGTAGTATAAAAATTGCAATGTACCCAACAATCTCTCGTTAGACGTTACGATTCGAACAACATAGCACGTCATATTTGTGTGGCTAGGCGTATAATTTAAATAAATAAAATCAGCACGATTTGCAATTCTTAAATATAGAATGATTTAAAAAAAAAAACAATAAATAGATTAATTTGAAGACAAAATAATAAAAAATATTGTATCTGAAAAATAGTATCCACGCAAGTAACTGGGAATTGACTCTAAAGAGGTAAGCTGGTAAGTAAAATTTGTTGAAGCAAGACTCACATTATAAGTCCTATAATTTGGTATGGTAGACTTTGATTTGTTACTACGACTTACGAGCTTACTTACCAGTATTTATATGCAACTGGCTAGTGGTATTAAGTATTAGCTAGTATTATGTTTAGAAGCAAATTCGTATCTGTTAGAAAGTTAAGATTTCAACTCTTCCTAAAAATGTTTTTATAGATTATGCAAACTTAGAAATTGAACAACAGTTTTTTTTTTTAAGAAGATGCCATATGTTGTCTTTATCTTACATATATACAACATAAACAAATTTTAATTCAGCAGAATTCTTGTTAATTTTAATATTGGAATAAATTTACCTATTATCATTTTATAGTAAATTACAGCTATGTGAAATATTACAAATTTAAAATATTCATAACTCACTTTAAAATTATAATATTAATAAAAGCCTAAGTGAGGGTCTCAGTGATGGTCTTCTTATAATAGAGAATATAGTATAATAGTATAATCTCTCTTGAGATCTCTAGATGATATTCTTACCTTTACTTTTGATAATAGGTAAATTTACTCTTATATTAAATATAACAACATAAAATAAATTTTGCTGAACACAAATTTGATATGTTGTAATACTTGTATATATGTATGTATGTATAGAATATGTTTGTAAGACGAATACATCACAATTAATATTTCATAATCCCGAAAATTTGTTCTGAGTACTAAACGGTCTTGTTTGATGGTTGTTTGTAAACAATGTAAACAAAAGTCTAAATGCTGATTATACCTATTTATCTATATTGTATAATGATTTCACTTTATATATTATATTACATTAAATATACAAATTTCTCATTACTCGATATCTCGTATACACATATCATTTTACTACATTAATATCTATACATGTAAATAATAAAGGTCTACAGTAGAATTTACATACTTAAATAAAATATTAATATTTTGTATTCTTTATTGTATGTGCTGCAAACAATGTACTCTCATAATAACATATTGAAAAATATATTATAATCGCTTATTGATGCACATTTCGTAGTGTAATTGATTTATTGATTTCAGTATTAAAATATTTATAATTAGTTTTATTGTTATACCTATTGATATAAAATCGTATAAAAATATAAACGTTTTGTCTTTTTTTGGCGGAAAAACTATTTATCATCGTTTTAACAACAATGTGTTCACTGTTAATTTGAACACTTCGGTAAACACATATAATTATATATAAATATTGTTATACGCGACAAACATTTACCGGTGGGAGGCATTATTATATTATTATTATTATTATTATCGTCACTGATGATAAATAATTAATAAAAATACGTGGCAGATATCCCTGTTGGGCTGTAGCGTTATAGTTGAATTTAGTAACAGTATAATATAATGCATTTCGTTCACCTAGAACCCTGGAGACGCGCCATATTATGTACAGTAGTTAAAACCCACCGTCGCAAATGTGATGTACAATAACGCGTTTCGGTGACTAGCGCGCGCGTTATAAATTGATGACACTTACGTATATGTATTATATATATATGTATATACCAACATGCATGACGTGTAGTGTATGCGCCGTGCTGTTTCCAAAGTACGGAGTGGGGGGGGCGTGTTTATTTCGAAATGAATTTCACGGTGCCGAAAAATTTAAATATTTAATTTCGAAACCTTATAATTAATGAACAACTTATTATCCTCCTGTGAAAAGGGGTGTGAATTAAATTACCACTGCTTTCCGTGAATTTTAATATAATATTAATTATTGTTATTGTCGCACTGATAACGTCGCCGAGCGTGGATATCGGTGCCATGTCATAAATGTTTAATTTTTTTAACGTGTCTAAACTTATCAATAAAATATGAGTGATACGTCAAAAAAGGAATTACTAATAGTGCCACTGCGATGGTTACAGAGTAGCATAAAAACATTGCACAGTAAACACGTCGTTTTGCGTGTTATTTCAAATTTCCACAATTCGAAAATTGTTAAAGTAACTTATCTGTTTATTATCCATAGTAATTTCATGTTAGTTTTGACCACGGCTATCTATCTATAGCTGTGATTTTGACTATTCATTTTTACTTGATTTGATTTTATTTTGTTGATTTTAATTTTCATAGGTAACCTTTTGAATGTTATAATGAGAATATGTAGTAGGTAGTATTGCCAACCTAACTGCCATACGGTAATAATAATTTATCATAAGATCAAAAAAAAATGTTTTACCTGGACTACGCCAATTATCTTGAAAAAAAAAAAATTCTGTAAGAATTGACCCCTAGAGCTCAATTTAAAACAATAGTTATAACCGTGTTAATTTTTATATCATTGCAAAAAAGTAAAGTGACTATAAACAAATTTGCGAAGCACGCTCAGAGGACATTTTTATTGGTCTCGTTTGCTAAACCATTACTTGGCCTAGAATGCATATTAAAATAAATATTCAATTTAGATTGTTAAATCATCAAAATGTAAATGTTTTGAGTTCAAACGATGAAATCGAAATGCGTTTGGTTCATATAATTATCATAGTATGCTTTTTTCGTTTATTAAATCAAGTAAGTAAACCAAACCACCTAGTTAATAGTTGATAGATATATTTTAACATATATTGCAAATTTATGTAAAAAATTATATTAAAAAAAAAATGTTTATGTAGGTATAATATATGTATATAGATGTTGTATTAAATAATTTTTATATTTAATACCTACGTGCGGTTTAAGTTGTTGAAAATAATAAATTACTAAACGTTAAATTAACATTCTTATATACATTCTTTTTCTATTCTTGATGATAACCGAATAATAAAATATTATTTTGTACGGATGACTGATGTTTCACACATATTTATAAAAAAATATTAATTTCCTTTTGTACTTAAGTTGATTTAATTAAATTTTAATTCAATTTAACGATTCATTCGATTCAACATTTAACGTTTTTACATCGATAATGCTAAGCTAAATATATGCCTGAACATCGAGATTTATAGCCATAATATTAGTCTGACAATTCGTCTATGACATGTATATATATATATATATTATATTCATAATCCGTAGTTTAACAAAGTTAATTGAGTTATATGGTTGAATTGTTACTTGTAAACTGCAGTGGATTATAATAGTTATAGGTTTGGTTACGATTACGGGTGGGTTAAGTAACTACAACGCATATACTCGTAACTTCTCTATCTTTGAAGGATTTAACCTCTGACTAAGTGCACCTGTTTCACTCGAATCTAACTAAGAGTGAACTATACTGATTATGTCAAAATACTCTAATATTCATTTGTATTTACAAACTACAGACTACTGTCCGTAATAAATTATAACAAGTTCCTATTATAGTTGCTTTATTATTTATTATAGCTTAACACTCAATGATTTACTACTGAATAACTTGTTAGCACTCAATGGTCTCGTTTTGCCAGTTACTTATTTAACTTCAGTTGTTGAATTTTTCCCCAGAAAATGTATTATATCAACTTTTAAATTTGCCAGATTAAAATTTGTATCATTATTTAATATTTAATTTGAATATTAGTGAAAATAATTAATTTTACATTAGGTAACTCATGATTGATAGAAATATAATTACTGAATATATTAATTACAATTAATAATCACTCATGAAACATAATTTGATAATATCTTTCCCCAAACCAGAAAACTATTTAATAAAGGTACCTAGAGTCTTTATACATAGTGTCTGTGCCACGACGAAAAGAAGAGTAAAATTCGCGTGGATTTTAATTGTACGCAAAACCGTTTTTATTAACAATTATTTTTTAATTATATCATAAAAACGAAAATACAAACAATTTTTGACGAAATATTAAAATATTTTTCAATTAATTGAAATGGCACAAGAATTGATGTAAAAACTATAATTATTAAACGTTGCTAATTCTACTAAAAACGGGCTCTGTATAATAAATTTTATTATAAATATTTCGACTATCTTTTACTATATTGTCGGTCGTAGCGATGAATTCACATTTGAGGTTGCGCGTCGTTTCTTTGGCAGCGTATATACCGACGATGTACGAGACACAAGTCCCGTTTACTATTACTTATCAGGATGTACGTACAAGCAGGAACGGAACCGTGTGAAGTCTGTGACGGATCTGGTTGTTTCGTCGGCGTCCCTTTCCCCGATCGCAGTGGCGGTGGACCGAGAAACGACCGTCACGGGAATATACCACGGCGGCGACGGCGGTACGGTATAGCTCTGCCGGGGTGTTGGGGCGGATGACGGGCGAACGGGCAAAAGGTCACGCTCGATGGGACAAAGTGCGACTCGATGTCACCGCATGCCCCCGTTCATTCCGAGCTCCGGCAAATTATCCGCGAATAATATAATATGTCCTCCGAGGCCGTAAATGACGCGCCCATTAAATTTAATCCGCCAGGTCTTTCCCCTATTATGATATTTAACGAGAGAAAAAATGACGCTGTATCGCAGTCATTGTTACGGATATCACACGATGTGCAGTATTTAAAATGTGTATAGTACCTATACGTTTTGCCGCGGCCCGTATAATAATAGGTTTAGTGGCACATACAGTGTCCTAATAATATTATTATATATACATTATATTATTGTCTATCGCTCATGCCCTTCGTCGTTCTCGACCGGAAAATTTCGTAAAGAAATAATAATAATATTATTAGGCATGGCAGAGCGTATATATTTTTAATCACTCGTGTATAAGAGTGCGCGTACGTAAACGTAATACGTAGGTACACAGGTACAGCGGGCGGCGTGTATAATATTATAGTGTGGTCGTCGCGGTACGGGGTGGAGATTAGCGTAGGTGAAATTTAAGACCCGGCTACATTATAATATAAGTACGCGTTGCACGGAGTGAAGCTATTGCCGCCCGCTGCAGTGCCGGCGGCGTCGGTAATGGCCTACGGTCGTTACACGCGGTAAGAGGTAATCCGAGGTCTAAAACTTGACCATAAAATTGCAATCAACGTGGTTCGCGGGTCGATTTATTTGCTTCTAGTGATTTACCGCACTTCGTTCGCCACCGACACCCCCCCCCCCCCCGCGGCCCCTTCATATACCAACCCACCGCCATCCGCCAACAAGCGGCTTAAACTGTAGTCGCGTTCGCCGTCGTAATAATATTGTATGTAGACCACCTACTACATACGTTACACGCACATTAGAACAATGAAATACATGTGTATATATATATACGTGTTGTGATAATTATATACTATTACTTAAGACATTATAATGTCCGGTTTCCGACCAACGATTTTTATCGTCGTTCGACGAAATAAGCCTCGTGCCGTGTGTCCCAATAATATTATAATATCGTCACAAATTTGAGTAGTTTGTTACCGTAATATTAATGGTGGTATGCATAACCATAAGACCATATTTTTCGTTAACATCCATCTTAGCCGTTCTGTTTTATAAATATGCAATATAGCAAATTTCCATTTGCAATAATCAATTTCACTTTATTATTTTTAAACCAGTCAATTTTACCTATTATACAATTTAAAGATAAAATTATTATCTAGGGCATCTCGGAGGTTTTTATTGATATTTTAATTACAAAAAAAGTTATGAGATTTTTAAAACCGAATATTTTTATATATTTTAATATGATCACAACATACTTTAATTTAAACTTCAATAAAAACCTCCAAAACGCACTTCAATTTAAATTGTATATTAGATAAATTCACTTTAATTTTCAAAATAACAGAGTAAAATTAGCAAACGTATAATACTATAATGTTTTATATTATTCGTTTGCAAGAGTGAGACAACACGTCATGCAGGCGAGGGGCGTGTGGTGTTATCTTAAGACGACCGACCAATATAGTTTGTTTTTTCAACCATTCGCATAAATCATTCGGTGGCTTCAAACCGTGTTATACTCAGGTATACCTATATAATGTTTGGTTTTTCTATACTGAATGACGTTACATTGTTATGGATGACTATTGGATAACGGTTATTTTGTGTGTGCAGATCTCGCTTGAAAAATGTTCGTTACATTACCCGAGTAAAACATTAAAAATATTTTGAGTTTAGAAGAAAAAAACAGTGAATTATTGTCAAATCAGCTATTTGTTAAAATCTTTAAATTTCAAGTCTGTGATTAATTTAGTATAATTATCTCGAGTTTTTATTCAATATTTCTACAGATCAAATTCAATATCTTATTTAATTATTTTAAATATGATACTATTAAATTTGTGTACTATAATATTTTATCCTCTATTCATATAGTATAGTATATTTCATATTGTTACAATTTACTTTTATCTATTCGGTATATACATACTGACGGTATTGTACATTAATTGAACCATAGAGTTATTTATTTACGGGTCGGTAACACAATATATTTCCCAAAATATTTAGAATGTTATAAATGCTCGTTAAAATAGAAATATGATTATCATTATATATATAAATATATTATTGATATGTAGGAGATAACAAACGACAGAGCGTTTGATATTCCCTAATTTATATTAAATAAGTATTAAAAAAAGCTGATCCGTTTTACTATTATAAATATTTTGTTGATCGTCGTAACGAAATGAAAATACAAGTAGAAGAAAAGTGCTATACAGGGTTTACGACGATATACTCGCGAAGAAAAATATTCTTGATTTAAATTTCTCGTGAAAAATTTTACCGTGAACATTTTAATTTAAATAATAATAATCTCAGTTTAAAAAAAGGTTGTTTTACAAATATTTATGTTGTAGTCTTCAAATAAATTAATACATTGGAATTTAATTTACAAATATACAATACCCAACATTATTATAGAGTTTATACAAACATTCATGAAATCATTTAGAAAAACGATTATTTATTCAAATAAATGTCAAATTATTATTGTAAGGGTTTTTTACCAAGGAATTCATGCTCGGGATTTAAATAAATGTATATTATTGAAACTATATATTTATTATGTGATATGAACTATAATATTTCATATACCGCTGATAGTGAACATGTAGTTTCTGCATTTGATTAACTTTTAAATTCGATTCACTGTGATGAAAATGGGCTTTAATTGTTCATTGATTAGTTTATATTGCTGGTGTGTACATTTTGATCAACAAGTAGTAGACGCATGGCACACATTTTTCAATAACAACAATACTATGTGTCTACATATATTGTGCTGACACTACACTGTTGTAGTAAGTTTTCCCAGAACAAATAATGTACCAGAAGTGTAGTAAAGAACATTTAATTCGACTTCAGCAGGTAATCGTATCATTAAAACGATTCGGAAGTTTATTTATATAGAAAGTTAAATTTGAAAAAAGTCTAAAATTAGCGGAAATTGATCAACACACAATAACTTTGGAGGCTTGATTGAAAATGAACGATTGGGTTAAATAAATTACGAGGAAAATAATAAATGGAATAATTAAACAAAAAACTGCAAGTCAGTTAAGGTAGTTCTAATTAATAATTATTACCTGAAGAAGGTTGTATAGGTGAATATCATCAAGCTTAATGCCAGTTATATCTTGGGGTGTTCAAATACAAAAATAACAAAATTATATATATTATATTTGAATTATAAAGTTGACCTTGGTATTAAAACGTATTAATGCGTTTTAATTAAAAATTTTTAATTATAATTTCACAACTGTTTATTTATTTTTGTCGATTTACTTTATTCAGGTGATAGTCCCGTATAGCATTTATCTAACACTTGATTTCAACAAACGAATCTTCAACAAATTAAGCTATCTTAAGAACTAGTTAAAATGTTTTATTTTTATCAATAATTAATTCCAATGTAAAAATTGATTTTTTTTAAGATTTTAGTCATGCAGACTTGGGCGTTTTTTCATCTGTCATTTATTCCATGTATTGTTGCATCATTTCCACTAAATGAACGGAATAAAATATTCAAGACAGTTTCTGCTCATGATGTTTTAATTCGAAGTTTGCATATATTACCAAAGTAAGAGGCAATAATTAATCCTTTTCCCTTTGTAAATGCTACTCCTTTCATTCATTTAATCAACTAGTATCTACAGTTAAAATTCATTTTCCGATTGATAATAATAAAATAAAATAAAATAATTAAAAATTTATTAGAAAAATATTTATGAATTTGTTTAATTTGATACCAGTTATTTTCAAATGTAATAAAAAAATAACTTTTCCATTTTTTTTGTTCGTTTAACAATGTCACTAGATTTAAATAGAGATTTTTTTGAATATTTTTTAGCTGTGGTAAATGAATAAAAATATGGTATTTTATATTTAAATTTTTTATAACTACACAAACAATTTTTGAAATATTTAAAATCACATATTTGATTTACTAGAACCTAGTAAATTAAACAATTATAATCCATGTAAAAATCAAAATTCATTAAACCTAGTTTCTAAAGTTCTATCTCGTTTTTTAAAATATTTTTCATCGAATAGGAACCCGAACCCCCTTAAATATTGTGTGTCGTAGCAGACATATTTAAACCTACATAATATGTATATATTTTAACGGTATTTCTAAATATAATATAATAATCCATAAAAAAAGGTTATTGTATAATTTTGTACCCATGAAAAGGAGACGTTTTATAGAACAATTCAATTGTTACTATGGTGTTTTAGATTTTCAGTGGAACTTGAAAACCATTAGTTTTGTATACTGTGTTATCATTGCAGTTTTGATAGAATTAGTATGGTACAAATCTTTCATATAATGATATAACTACTTCATTGATTAAAAATCAGATAAATATATTATACCAGTAATATAATAAAATTGTGTAACAATAAATCAATTAAACATTAAAAAATATCTACAGTTTACCTGAAAATTATATTTTTAATTAAATTAGATCTAAAATTAAACTGCTGTAATTTATTTGCATAATTTATTAGATTATGAATTATTAAGGCTTTTACTTTATTTTAAAGCAAGGTATAATATAATAATGATCTTTGTATTGAGTTATTTGTAATCTTTATATAATTAAAAATACACATTTTTAAAAATAAAGCCATTCCTATATAAAATTGATATATAATTAATTTTTTTTTCTTACCAATACAAATATCGGAGAATGTTATAAATGTATAATATTATGTATCAATTGGACAAGTAATTTTGACATACGTCAATATTATTTTACTATTCGCATAATATACGTATTGTAAAATACGATATTTAGACGCACGTCAATAATAATGGACAAATACGTTAGGTATTTGAATGCATGTCAATTAGACGCATATTTTATGAATAGTAATAATGTAATTTCAATATGTGTACCTAATACTATATTATTAAAATTATAAATAAATGGTTAATTGATTTTAAGTAAGAGATTTAGTAATTTATTTATTGAATTTTTTTTTTTATGATTTCATTTATTTATATACAATACTGTGCAAAATTAATAAGACTCATTTTATTTCAGTTTTCAAAACTATAGACATTGAATAAGTATCATAATACAAAAGTACCTGCTACTAAAGGTTTGTTCCAAAAACACACATAATTAGTTGCTATATTCAAACGAAGTGACCAATGAAAGTTGAATAGATCTTGTATGGTCGTATTTTTTTCGTTTGAAATTATAATATTGTAATTCTCAGACATTACACGTGTTCGATAAGCTAAAAAAACTCAACTTCTGAAACTCATATTATAGTTATCACCACCACACTACAATACTACATAAATAAATCATTTATTCACCCTCGATTTTTAATACTCATGTTCATTATTTCCCCGACTCAATCGTTCTCAGTGTGAATTCATTACATCTATATTTCATTTTTATTACCGTAATTATTATTATAGCTTGAAATTTTTTTTTTAAGTAATCGGTTGTGGTCACGCTGAATTGTCCCTTATATAATATTATTATGTTCTCATGCCATTTGGGGTAAATAATAAATATTCAAAAGATTTATTTTTGTGTTATAAACTATAATACACATATAATATGTATTAGGTTAAAATTATTAATACAAATATTGTCAAAGAACTTAATATAGAACATTTTTAAATAACTTCATATTTTATCTGATTATTTGTTGAAAATTGTGCAATTTAAAATGTAATTATGTCAAGTTATACATTTAATAATATTTAATTTATTAAAATTTGATTAAAAATAACTATTATTTGTTTTGTAATACACACATATATATATATATATATATATATATATTAGTTAAATCATAAATAATCTATTTCTATATTCATATAAATATATAATATATTAAATTGAATAAACCCATAGTAAAAAAAAAAACAAAACAATTTAATAAAAATAAAGAAACTATGGAATTATTCATATGTCTTACCAAAAATGTAGTACATTGATATACAATGGAACCTATGTACCTATATATATAATTTATTAATTTTTCAATGTAAGTAATTTTTTAAACATAATACAATTATAATTTCAGACATTTCAAATAAAAAATGTCGACCCTTATTTGCTATGCTTGCCAAACCCGCTAGATTTAGCCAACATTTTTTGATGTTTTATCTAAAATATTTTTATTTATATTTTTAAACCGAAAGATAACTATATATTATATTTATTGTTTTAATTATTATTTATTTATTGGTTTCAATGGTAATTAAAAAATATAATTATTTTATAAAATAGATATGTATATTTTGTTCTGTGGTCTGAAAATTAAATTTTAGTTCTAGATTTTCTATTATTATTATAATTAGTTCATATATAATCATATCTATTCACATAATTGTTAACATGAAAATGGCATATTAAAAGCTTGTATGTTAACCACGGAAAAGTTTACGGGCCCTTTGATTTTCATTGTAATATATAGACTGATACCTGCATGTTTTGGAGTTGACGGTCATAGGGGCTTATTAGTGGAAAACCAAATATCCATATCCGTATTTAATTTTTCTTATTCAGGGACAGAAAACTTATGATAACTACCAAAACATAAAATAACAATAATTCTAATTAACGAACATTTTACTTAATATAAGCATGCACAAGTAGATACTTTTCTTGTTGAAATGCTTATTTTAATCCTCCTATAAATTATTTAATGTTACTATATTAGAAATGTGGATAATTGAATTAGTAAAAACTTAAACGTAATTTGTCTTCTAAGCATGCATATTCAATTTAAAATAATGCAACGGTTGTAATTTTATAACGTATTTCCAAAAATGGTTAGTATGCCATGTTTTATTAAAATGGGTAATCCATTGATATAGATAAATAGATTTAACCAATATTAAGGTTCTAAAAACTACATTTTAAATAATATTTTAAAATATTTATCAAGTCATCAAAATTCAAAAAGACAAATATACAAATCAATGTAATACATTTTATTATATTTGAATAAAAAAATAAAATATTATTGTTTAGCTATACAGATTTGGTTTCAATACAAAGTTGATATATTTTAAAATTTAATGTTAGGTTATGCATAAAATTATATTTTGTACACTATAAATACTTATAAAATTGATATAGACTTATATACAAATTTAAGTAAATAAAATACAATTAACTTGAACATAAATTATTGTGTCGATTCATGTATTTATATTGACAGGGTTGGTTATGGACTTTTAGAAGTATGTACACGAATGTTTTTTTTTCCTATCGAATATCTCTCGATTACCTACATTTTCATTACGAACACGTTTGGTTAATGTCCTTGAATAATATAAGTAACCAGGTAGAATTACCAGTCGGTATTCTCTCGAAATGTAGAGTTGTATGAGGTGATGCGGAAAAAAGGCCTATTATTTGACTTGTGCGTTATCACCGCGATCGCAAGCACGAAGCACTCGGTCGAGGGAACAAAAAACGAAAAAGGGCTCGAATGGTTTAAAAATTTTCAAGCACGATAGTATCTTTGGTCTTAATGGCTACTCAGCTGTTCAGGAACATCCGAGTGACGAGTGAAGGGGTATGAGGGGGGAAGCAATGGGGTACTCGAGGACAAAAACTCATTACCAGAACATAATCCGCCGGGGCTAGATGGTTGACGGGGCAATATGACAAATGAATTTTTATACTCCCCAAACACAATTCGTAACGCGAAATTAAAGGGTTTGTCTCAAAATGGCCTGTCAAATGATACACGACCATTGCGTTGAAGGAACAAAATCCTTTACCATGTGTACGCGCAGGATATGATTATATTATATTTTTATTCCTACATTCCCAGTCCATTTTACGAAACAATTTTCGGACTTGAAGTAGAATGAAAAATGACAACCAGGATAAATTTGTACAAAATGACACTATTTGAAAGTATTCCGTAAAAACTATATCATAGTTTAAATGAATGTTATATTTTTTATTTTTACTTGTTTTTTTCGCATGAAGAACTCGAGATTTCAAACTTTGATTAAAATACTGAACGATATTCGTGTATTGTATAAGTAGGTACTATTTTTTATAACCCATTCAAATTAAATATGTATAATATACATATTATGCAATTTTTTTAATAACGCAATGTAATAATCTTTATTATTTTATCAGATTAAAACTATTCATAATACATTTTTAAGTACTTTTAATCTTAAATAAATAATAAAATATATTTCAATAGTGATGACTTTAACATACATGATCTATATATTTTAAGTAAAATATGTAACATTTATATTATATTATATTTGTGGAAAGAAGAAAAAATTGAAAATGTATGTACTCTTTTACCTTTTATAAAATTAAATAGAGCCAAGAATATGTCT
The DNA here is from genome assembly GCF_020882245.1 of Rhopalosiphum padi. Taxonomy (NCBI): domain Eukaryota; kingdom Metazoa; phylum Arthropoda; class Insecta; order Hemiptera; family Aphididae; genus Rhopalosiphum; species Rhopalosiphum padi. The sequence goes on along the minus strand of NC_083598.1, from coordinate 63,763,178 downwards.
AGTGGAAAATGTTTTTTATACACTTTGATACCAAAACTCACATCCAAAGAATCAAAATAAAATAAAATAAAAGTCAATTTAAAAAGCATATTTAATAATTTTAATGGTATTGGTAAAATGTATACTATTCTTAAATTCTAAAGCAGATTAAAAAGTCATAATTTGTTGGTAGATTATACGATTTACATACTTTACCAGTATCTCTGTTTTAAGTGTTTATGTAAAAGTTAAGTATTATTATAAAATAGTTTTGGATAAAGCCAAACACGTTGAATGTTTTATTTTCAATATTATTATTAATAATATTATATACAAGTACTTAATTATTTTAAACACAATCATAAAATAGATTAATTTATTTTAATTTATTTTTTGTTAAAATAACTTTAGTTTTTGTAAGTTTATATCCTTCAATTTTCTTAAAATAAAAATTATTAATTACATAATATATAATAAGCTAGTTAAGAAAAAGTAATATATTTTAGAATATTTTCTTATTGAGAAGACTAAACACCTTTCTTCTTGTATTGTTAAACTCGACGCATTCAAGTATATTCGAATACAAGGTTTACGATTTCTCACATTGGAATTATGTTTATAAGAAAGAAATGTACATAACTATATCTAAATAATAACAAAAAACAATGTATCAATATCACTAACTTGCAAAACATTGGCCATATTAAAATTGAATGGTCAAACAGTAAGAATAATTTAATAATTGAAATTTAATCTGTCAGTAGCCAGCAGTACTTTTATGATTCATATCTTTAATTTTGTTGGATTTTTTTTTTATAAAAACTGGAATTTATTATACCTATTTGAATTTATTTTGTCAGAAATACTATTGAGCGAACAGTTTACAATTATAAATAACCATTTAATAATTAGATCACTTTCAAAGGTCTGCATCGAGAACTTTGGGTCTGATATGATTGCCCGACACTTCAATTGCCCGACAATAATTTTACCTGAAATTACATTGGCCTGACACTACATTTGTTCGAAATATATTTTACATATTTTTATTGTATGTAATACTAATATTATACAATATTTTATTATTATTATTATTATTTATTAATTTAGAATAATTAAAAAAAACCAAAAATCAGACGAATATTTAATCATGGATAATATCGTTCTATATATATATGTAATATAAAAGTAAGATAAGTAAAATATTGTTGCGTTATCATTCACGAATTACGCTACTGCTTTTCACGATAAGATTTTCATTTCTAAATAAACCGATAGGCGATATACAGATAAGACGACAATAGGTTTTTAACACGACGTTTGATAGTTCAGTACAGTACAGTTATAGATGTATAGCAGTGCTGGCCCGACGGTTTTCGTGGCCCGGTGCAGAATTTTGCGGGGCCTCATATGGCCATATATATTAATTTATTAATTTTTTATACATACATTATACAATATACACATATATATTTATTTTATTTTCTAGGGAAATAATTTAATTTTATATAATTTTGTAAACTTTAAGCCCTTTAAGGTATGTTAGAAACCTAAATTTGTATCTATAAACTATAATAAAATCCAATTCCCCTTTTAATATTATATAAGACATAAAATGAGTAGGTTTAATGTACTTAGGTACAATGTACAAACAATATTTTATTAATAAATATTTTTATTATACTGAACATAAATTATAATCATGACGCAATGAGTATACATTTATTTAGAATAAAAAAAAATAACATAATATAATATTATTTAAATATTTTTTTCCGTGCTTTTTTTGATGCAAACAGATCAATTGTCTCATCGTAGCTCAAAGAATCTATGTTTGCAACACTATGCTTGATGGTCCGATAACTTATGCTGTGATAGATTGCTTCTTACTATTTTGACTATTCTTGGACTGAGAATTTTGAAACGATTGGGTAGAATTTAAAGGTAATGTAACAAATTTGTTGAAAGATAAACTTTTTTCCCTTATGTTTTTTTTCTGCCTTTTTAAATTTCCTGACGGATAACTTCTAAGCTTGTCCCGATCTCTAGATGACATAATACAGAAGTATACGAACTAAAAAGTATTGTTTTTGTAAATAAATGCCTGTGAAAAAATACTATCTATCAGTCTTGTTTTTAAAATTTAGATAGAATGATTTTAATGATTCTACATAGACGAAAAACAACACGGGTCGCAATTTCTGTATTACTGTCTACGGAGACAATATTATTATGTTTATTTATAGTCTGATAGATAAAGTAATATTCGTAATAGTATAATTTTTGGCCTGTGGGGCCCCGCATAAGCCCTTAGGGCCGGCACTGCCGTATAGGTATACATTTAGAACAAATTGTACTTCTTTCTTTTAAAAATATTATAATTTTGATTTTATTTTAATTATTTTTTTTAATATAAATCGGAAGATGGTACAAATTTGTGAAACCGTTTCATTAAATAGAGGTGGTATAAAACTTGTTACCGATGGTTATATAATGACAAAAGACAAAAATGAAGATGATTTGTATTATTGGTGCTGCAAAAAGAGAAAAACTCTCAATTGTGGTGGTTATGCTTGTACCATTCTAATTAGTGAATAGTATAACTTACGAAATACAAAAGAGCATAATGCATAATCATAGTCCTGATGCTACTAGAAAAGATATCATCACGGCTGTTTATAATTTGAAACGAAAGGCTTGAGAACTTGATATTGTTAAATATTGTTATGTTATTGTAAGTTGTATAATTTTATAATTTTGAATGTAAGATTAATTTGTAAAATAACATAATATAATATAATATTTTGAATAATTTTTGACACAAATTTATTCATAATTTAATTTGATATTGTCGGACAAGTGTAGTATCGGGCAAATGTAGTGTTGGTCAAATGTATTGTCAGGAATATGGTGTCGGGAAAATTTACTGATCCCGAGAACTTTATTATCATTATAATTAATCTATAAATTCTCTCGGTCTTTAAAAATTTCAAATAAAATTTTCCTTTCCACATAATAGTAATAAAGTATGTGTTAATTTGTTCACATTATTAATTATCTACTTTCGAAAATATACTGTTATAGTGAAATTTAATATACATTATCTTCACTTAACTATTCAATTAAAAACATTATATATATATATATTCAAATTTGAATTATACAATTATTTTGATTAAATAATTATATGTTGTCAGGATTCAGAAGTCTAATTTTAGTTCATACGTGGAAATGCAAATAACATGGTTTTTCATACTTTATTTCTGGTTATCATTAAATTTCACCTTTACGGAAATGGTTATGGAAATTGTATTGTATTTAGCATAAGTAATATAGTATTTATATCTCTGCTGGCTATATGTGGTCAACGACAAAATAATATGTGGTACTTTAAACTGACCTACTTCTAAACGTTGGCATTTTAACAAAAGACTCTTAAAAAAAGCTGTCACCGTTTAAGCGGTCGTTTGTCCTTGTCGCAAAAGTATTAAAAAAGAAATAAAACCTATCACAAAGTATTACGAATTTATTTTAGAAACAAATGCTCGATTTTTTTTTTGTTTGTTGCTTTTTTTAAAGTTATGATGAATAGCCTCAAGTACTTTTACTGTTTAAATTAATATTTAATTTGATGCATAAATAATAAAGTATTTTATTAAATACAATAATTGACAGTTATTTTTGGGATTTTTATTCAAATATAAAAAGTTTTTTCTTTTTTTAAATATTACTAAAGACAAAAATATATTTTTATAAACAGTTAAGTATTATTGTATTGTTGTTTAAAAATTGATTTTATTTAATGATATTTTTACACAGAAAAACTAAAACAAGGTTTGAATTAACTATCTCACTGAGGATATATTTTCAGGACTCATGTGGCTTAGTATATCAAATTTTGACAAAATCCTGGTGTGCCATTTCTGTTGGTGTCACTTGTCATTTATTTATAAATCTCATGTAATGTGTAAAAAATGAATAAAACACCATTTACTAGCTTTAAACCATCTGCTCAAGTATCCAATTTGTCAACCCTGAAATATTTTTTTATAATATTTATACGGTTGGGTAATAGTTTTTTTTAGAAAAAATCTACTTGCTTTAAAGAAAGTTGTATATATAATTTTAGGAAATGTTTTTATATTAGTATTCATTATAATAAGTTCCTATATAAAATAAAATTGTGTATAATTTATGTAAAAAAGTTTTAAATTTATATAATGAAAAAAGGTTCAATAAACAATGAAACAACAATATTTATGTTGTTATAATATTTATAATTTATTTTTATAGTTATTATTTTAAAAATATTTCTTTACTATAGACAAAGCCAGATATTCAAGGTAGAAGAAACCAATAAAAATTGTTTATCCATTTCCCCTATCTCAGTCTCTATGCGGACTGACAGATTTATGCCCAAAAAATGAATAATTGATAAGTATATAAGATATAACTAATTTTGTTTTGAAAAAGTATTATAAATGTTGAATATAATTAATAATTAATATAAATATATGCAAAGAGAATCATACACTTATAGTATATATGAATCGATGTTCCTAAATCATTTAGTCAATATAAGAAAATAACAGTCGTTAAATGTGTTACTTAAAATCTTTAGTACGATAGTAGTGATTATTTATTAGAGATAAGTGATGACTAAAACAAGGAATTTTTTATGCATCTTGATTTTATAACATACTAAGTAGTTTAAAAATATGATTTACAAAGTTGTTGGACCACTATTTTTATTCCATATTATAAACTTGCATATTTTGAAATTTTAGGGTTATAGGCAATATTTTTGGCTTTAAAGAATTCAATGTTTTAGTGAGTATTTTGCATGAGCTAAAATCAAAAATGAATTAAAAATATAGTACAGTTTTAATAAAATTATACCATAATATATTTGTGATGTATGAAGTGCTTTATCTTTGTCCTGGACTAAAACTAATATTTTTGACCCTTACCATAGTAATAATATACCCCGCAAGATTTTTATTGATGATAACATTAGGTTAGGTTAGGACGGTTAGGTAGTGTTTTTCTAAGCCTTTTTCGTATAATATTATGTTATTAATGCATAATTAATTTTATTATAGGTATATAAGTTTCTTTGATTGTGGCCTTAATATAGGGTTACCTACCTCAAACTCGTTTTTATTCAAAGTTTACAAAAATATATTTGTTGACATAGGACGGTGTGATCTCGGTGCTCGATCGATGTAAGAACGACAAACGACGAAAATATAATGTAGGTATCTAATTATATATATTTATATAAATGTATGCAACACTGGGGGTTGTATATCTCTCGGGAGTGTATGTCGTCGTCAGGTTTATTTTATTCACCTTTATGGAGATGTACATATATATTGGTACTCGACTACTCAAGTGTGCTTCGTGTGTGCATAAAACAAGGACATTGGCGCGGCATCTCGCGTCGCATAGATGACATTAATATATTATATTTGCTCTTTTCACTCACCTCAAAAAGTAATTAAAATTATTAATTTGGTTACTGCTACTATATGTGTCATATCTCATATATCTTTCGAAGTTTGGTCGTAAAGCTTTCTAAATGCCAATAACTTATTCATAGTTATAATAATATTTTATGCCTAATCTTGTTATATAAAGATGAGTAGAGACCATACCTAGTCCAATATTTCCTGACCTATGAACTACGGTAGGTACTCTAAAATTCTGTCTTTATCTTCGAGGTCTTCGAAAAACTTTTTTTGTTGCTATTATAGAATTATAAATTATAAATTGTCTATCAAAACATAAAAAGTAAAAATCCTCGAAAGTTTTTTTTAACTTAAACTCATCATTTTATAAAAATGTTATTTATAAGTAATTAAATATGGTAAAAAAAAAATTTCAAAGAGGAAACTACTTTCCTAGTTAATACATACACATTAGATATTTTTAATAATTTATTATTATAATATAAATATATTTATATTATGGTACCTACTTTAAAAATGTGTGGTGTAATTATTTATCCTATTTATCTCACGATAAGGTTTGGCGTTGTCATAATAAGATATTAATTTTTTAAATTTTACTTTCACATATTGGTTATAAGTATATTAGCAAAATTAAAGTCACGTCAAATCAAAATTAATAAAAATTTTTTTATTTACTTCTTATGATGATTACCTAATATTTGTACAATCGTTTATTAGCAGCCTTGTTTCTTGTTAGGTAAAAAAAAATTCAAAATCATAATATTATTAAAAATAAACATACGAACAGATTTTCTTTATTAAATTTCCTGTATTTAATTAATCTTAAATTTATTCTTATTCGAGAATGATAATATGATATTATTATTATTTATCACATAAAATAAATCCGTATGGACCTCTGAATCATGTGGGTCGGGTGAGACTTTGTAGTACTTAGTGTTGAAATAATATGAGCACTATGGACACTAAATTATTATTACTTTTATGATAGTTAATAATAAATCAACATTTTAAAGATGAATACTTAGGTGTAAAAATATATACGCATAGTTCATCGTTATTGTGCATATTTTGTCAAAACCATTTTTAATTGAAATTTGAAACTATTATAAATGTAACTATTTTATACATTATTTTTTTCCGAGATAGAATAGACGGTTCTAAAGCTTAATTAATGTCAGTATTTTAAAAATTTGATGTTTTTTAATGCGTTAATTTATTGTAGATTCAAACAAAATTTAAACATATTTATAAAAACATAATTTTAAAGTATGACTCATTAAAAATATTTTATGGAACTGTAGATACATAAAGCAATTTTTATTATACTACCTATAAATGTATTTTTATTTTCATGTAATATGTAAATTTATTTAATATGTTTTGAAATATTAATTTAGCGTGACAACAATATATATATTTACAAATAAATTAAAACGTTTTCATATTTTTTCAAGATCCTATAAAAAATACCATCTAAAATTATCTCAAAGCTTTAGATTTTGAAACTTAAGGTATTTTATGATAATATCTATTAATAGGTTCATAATTATTCTAAATTATTTTTTAAAAAATATATTTTCTTCAAAATAATAATTTAATACAATATTTTAATTGGCATGCAAATTGTATTATCCCTATATAAAATGCCATAAAAAAAACATTACAAACTGTAGGTAGCAATAAATAAAAGTGACCTGGGAAATAGTATTGCAGTTACAATGATTCATTTTAAATAATTCGCATTCATTATGATTGCATCAATAATAATACTGATTATTCCATAAACAACGTACATATTATAGGGTATTAAGATTTAAATATTATAATTACGAATGTATAACTAATCAGCTATAGAGTACCTATTAATTCAAGTAAATAATATATATATTATTTGTTAAACACAAGATTATTTTTTAAATAAAATTAAATTGTAATTTAAAAAAAAACAATACCTGTTTTCAGTGATTATTTTAGAAATTAATTGATTATCAGTGTGTAGAATAATCAAAATTTCGTTAATAGAATAATATAGAACTAAAATAAAATTGTATTTATTATATTATAATACAAGTAAAATGTTAGCCATTAAATATAAAAAAAAATGTTTTTCACTTTAATTGTTATTTATAAAGTAGGAAGTGTATATTTATAAATAAATTTAATTATTAATTTATCTATGAATGAATTTTAAGAGCAGGTAATTTTTTTGGATTATTGATTGTAACATAATACTGATTACCGTAAAAATGTTTAAATACGTACGCTGTGATTTGTGTAAGTTCTACTTGTTAATGTAGTTAATGTGGTTAATTTATCGACAATTTTGGAATTTCAATTAGAAAGATTACATTTTAGAGTACAAATTAAATTAAATTAGGTTGAACATCTAAAACATTATTAAACGAGAAAAGTTTTTCAACGTTCGTACCGAGATTGTACTTTTATACGTATACTTTTTTTTTGTTTCGAATAAAATCAGGGGTTTAAATGAATCAATGAGTGTATTCTATCTATACTCAATACTCATATAATACAATTTGTTTCATTTCAAGCATTTAATAATTTCAACAGTTTCAAATAATTATCATAAGATATTGTTTACGTATAACTGTTCACATTGGTGAATGTACTCTGATTATTAACTAATAATTATATATGCATGTTATTAGCAGGGCCATATTTATGCAAGGACAAATGAGACATTTGCACTGGGCCCACTCGTAAGAGGGGCCCACCGACTTTAGTCATATAATATTAATTATATACCGTTTTATCACAATATTTTGAGAAAACACAATTTTACTTGGATATTTTGGTGGGTTATACACTTATAGAGTATGTAAAAAGTATAATGGGGATTTCTCGAAAACGACGGTTTTAGTCAGTATTGACGATAACAAAATTTCATTGTCGTTATTATCGTCGTAATATTATATAATAATAATATAATAATATATAACTAATAATCGTAATACAATACTATTGACGCTGTCTTGCGTAGTTGTGTGGTGCATTCAGTCCTGCGATTTACGTCAATCATATTTATTGTATATTTATTAGTCATTTGTGAATTATTTTTAATAATTTAAAATATCAAAATAATATTTAAGTGGTTTAATGAAGAGAAAATTAAAATATAAACGAGATCAAGATGCAAAAAAATTCACGGTAGTTTGGATAAATTTACATTTAGAATTTATCTACTAGCGCACAATCGCCAGATAATACATTTTTAATAACAATATGAAGTCATACTCTTCTATGATCCAACTACTCATATACTAATTAGATACTTACAGCATTAGTTTAAAAATATATTATGCGTACATTTTTATTTTAACATTGGAGAAAATAAAGATGGATAATTTGGGGCCCAAAATTGTAAATTGTACAGGGCCCACGAATTTTTAAATCAGGCCCTGGAACATTAGTATATCTCGTATATTGTGTTTTAAAAAAAGTATAAAACAAGTCAGTTGATAATTTTAAATGTAATACGTATACAGATCAGACATCATCTTTAGAAGTACTTAATGCAGTCGCGAATTCAGGTTTTTTATAAATTAGGCATATAGTTTTATTTTTCAATAACCGATAAATTGGAACTATAATAATTAATAACCCATTGCAATTATATACAACTAAAATCGAATCAATATATTTAAAAATAATTAAAACTACCTATATTTTATATAAGTAACATAATATTTTGTGTATACAAAATATAAATACTTAATAATTATATTGTTTAGCAAACAACAGCTATAATAATAATTACCTATTATAAAGTAAAATACGTAAAGGTATTCATAAGCTTTAATTAATCACTCAATTCACGGGGATAAATTGAAACTTGGTTATAATTAGTTTCTCTTCAAATATATATATATATATGTAAATATATTAAAGTTAATCAACAAACACAGACTGATTATGTTGTAGAAAAACAAACAGATATCCTGTAGATGAACTGAAGTTTTAAGTCTTCTACTTTATGTAGTTGTTTTGTAAGTAAATAGCTTTAAAACTTTTCTAGGACTAGAACCTAAATTTAATTTTAATGAATTAAAATGTATAGCCTAGAATTAATTTAGACAATTATTTTTATTAAATTAACCCTTTTTTCTATAGTAGTGTAAATTGTAGCTTGTAACGTAATACTATAATATAAAATTGTTTTTATTTGAAAATTCCCGTTTTTTTAACCATTTTATTATATTTTATCGTTCCATTCTGTTGTAATAGTATAATATTGTATTCAAAATCATAAATCTATTGGTAGCACTGTAAAATTGAAAAAATGCGTTTCACTATAACATTGTTTCAATTAACAGGTAATCATAGGTACATTATTATTTTCAACAATTTCAACGGTTAAGTATTCTATGTTTTTGGTACGAGTGGTAGCCCCGATAATACATTTTGAATACAAATATCTTTTCGAATCATTTTGGTAATGAACAAAATATGTCATTTATAGTGTCGTATTAATAAACAGTCGGGAAACCGTTTGCATTCGTTAACGTCGCAAAAACATACATTATAATTTATATTGATTTTTTGTTATTATGTTTTGTTAATAAATTTCAAATTATTAATCTATGATTTTTTCATAATTTATTATCACTCGAAAACAATTAATATTACTTCGATTAATGTGATATATTATTCACAAGTACCAACTACCTGAGTATAATGGTCAAACGTACCAGATGAACATTTGTGTAAACATGTAAGTATTTTTTTTTTTTTTTACTGTTAATTCTTAAAATAGTTAATAGAATATTTTTAGTTTTTCAAACCATCTATTATACATTTATACGTTATACACAGCTAGTATCACCATGGGAATTAAGGACTAGTTAGGGTTTTCACATAAAGTTAATCATAGACCAGTGAGTTTTTCACTTTCACCGTTTTGATAAATTAATAAATAACACCAACATTGCAATTTTAAAATTAATACAAATGATTATTTTTGTATCTCTCTAATAGTATAATACATTGTACTCAATTTGAAAAAAATAATGTCTACAGATGAGAATTAATTATAACATACAAAATTCCAAATGATAAAGCAACTGTTATAAGCTATATACCTAATTAAACAAGCAACCTTTTTTTTTTTTAGAATTATTAGCAATGTATTGTATTAAGCCAAATGCAAAACCTTAGTAGATGAAGGTATTTCGGTTTGTCTATTAATCTATTATTTTATTATACATATAAATATAAATAATAAATAATATTTGGTAAATTAAACTAAACGTGAACAATGTTCTTGATAAAATATATAGTTTTTAAAATAATATTTTTGTTTTTATATTTGTGCAATTTTACTATTTATTTGCATATAAATAGGTATACGTTTTGGAAAAAAAAATAGTAAACTTGTTCAAGCTACATTATATAATTATATTGGAGATGAAATTATATTTTAATAATTAATTTAATAATATTGTATTTATATTAGTAGCAACAAACTGTAAAATTACTTTTGACACGAGTCGCAAAGTTTCATCACCTTGAAACAATTTGTAAGTTGTTCTTTATTTTTGAGTTAAATGATCGATATCTTTCTTCAGACTTCATTAGGCTAGTAGGTTTGATTTACGATCTACTTCGTACAAAACTTACAAAACCAATAGAAAAACTTTTAGGATCTAAGTACATTATCGTATTTTCATTACTTATTTGATCTGTAACATTTCGTATTTTTCCCATCTGTTATTTACTTTAAAGTTGGTTTTAAATTTGATTGTGTCGTTTATTATGTACGAGTATAGCGTATAATATGGAATTTGTTTTTAAATTAAGTTGTTGATAATTTTTTTTTTAAACTTATTATAATATTGTTTGAATGACAGTAGGTTATGATTTTTTCACTGTAGGTTATTTAAAATTATATTATTATTGATTGATATTTTTTAGACAAGAAATTAAAATAATTAGATCAAATAAAAATATAAAAAAAAATGTTTACTTATTACTTCCGTGAAAAAACGATGAGTAAATAGTTAGTAGTGCATGTGCATTATTACAACATACACCCTCCGTTGGAAGGATAGATTATAGAAAACGTGTCTAGCAATAAATAATGCATATGGTATGTTATTTCACTTCCGTTTTTATTTTTTTATTTTCTAGAATTGTATATATTCTAAACGTGTATTATACATACACACGAATACGGCACTTTTATGTTATAGCGTGTGGCTCAAAGTGACAATAATGGTGCACTTACCTATACGTTCAATTTGACGACGTGCATTATAGATTACAAAAATATGGGTAGATATCTATGTATAGTAATAAAGTAATATGGATATCATGGAGTGTGTATATGTAACGAGTAAGCATAACGCTCAATATTCACAACAATATATTTTTTGCAATGTTGAAACGTGCATATTGTTCATCTCCCTATTATGTTTATCATTATAATATAGGTAGGTACTCATTTAGTATATATTATAGTGTTATCTTATCGTTATGAAAATAAATGTATATTTGATGTTCACTATTTCACTAATATTTAATTAGATATACATAGTTTGTTATAAAATGTGTTAAGAACATGACTTCTTTAAGCTACAGTACCTTATTGGCTATTACCGAACCACTTCTATTTAATTTTCATCATAAACAACTAAATTAATAACAACCAGCAACCGCATTATGTGGTGGTAAATAACTTCAGAAGACATTCCAATTTTATCTCATTGGATTTATTTTAATATTGAACAACGATAGTTTTATTGGGTTAGAAAGTCTCAAGAGACTAAAAGTTTTGACCGAACGAGCTTATGTTGTTTTTACCTTTATTAGCTGTTGTTGCTATTTGGTCCGAAGAAAAGTAAAGGTTATTTTATTATCTTGATTTAAAAAGAAAAATATTACAAGTTTAAATTCAATTCTTTTATGGAGTTTGTTTTCATGTTACACTTTAACCTTCATCTGAACATATTATAACGACTTTTATATTTTTTATTTATTCCTAAAACATATTATTGCGCAGGACACGCAACATAATTATTTTATTATACATCATTTTTATAAACTATAATATTTACAATGATTAGAATAAATGCATTTTCATAAGACTCATAGGTGTATATGGTAAATAGTTTCATATTTTATAGGTACGTATTTATTATTATTAATGTGGTTTTTTTAATATTTTGAACTTATTATTACTTTCATATCAGTGTATGATTTGTATGTGGTAAGTATAGGTATTAAAATTTACAATAGTGAAAAAGTTAAGTTTTTCTCTAATGTTAGGGCAAGGGAACAATGTGAAGAATAATATCACATGATGTGGCTTGAAGAAGAAGCTAAAGTCCTAACTAAAGACAGGATTTTAATATATGAGTATCTTGTCACCATATATGTTTTAATGGTTTAGTAAGATTTATATTTATCATATCGATGTAGGTATAATAGATTTTTTACGAGCATTTTCAGATGATTTTATGAGGAATTCATCGAATTAAAATAACAAAGTGCATTATTATACTGTTTTCGTGCGAGAGTCTTTGTGGAGAGTTTTGTTTGAGATATAAAAAGAAACGTTAGTAATTAGCCTAAATATTTTGTTTTGAATAGTTCAAATTTGTTTTTTGTCATAGCTGCAAATTTGTAAACCGTATGTACACATAAGTTTGTATTGTGTTTCCTGTTTCCTTTATATTCAGGAATAGTTTTAGTTTGGGTTAAGAAATTATTTAAAGGTGCTAGGTGCATATACGATTATTAAATTTAATTTTTAAATAGTTAATTAATATGGTTTTACAATGAAAGGCGTCGGTTAAAGTGTATTTTTATACACTTTGGATAGAATTGGAGTAAAATTTAAATTAATTTAAGAACAAAGTATTGTTTTATAGTGAAATTAGATACATACATTTGATCTCATTTGTTTTTACTTTTTATTTTGTATATCATTTGTGTAGATGATCAAGGTGAAATGTGGGATTGCAGATAGTTAGATGTTATGCATTTATTTTCATGGGTAGAAAGGATAACTTTATCGTCTGCGTATTCTGCAACTAAGTACATGGTATTTAGAGATATTGGTTGGCCAGAAAAATATATGTTTTAGAGTAATGAATAATGGATGTTATAATTTTTGTTGAACGTGATTGATTAGTTTAGGCCATGCCATGAAGTAAACAATAAGGGCAGTGACTAAAATAATATTATTATATATTTATATTATCGTATATTATAATGTCCGTTAGAGATGCAAATCACATACATTATACAATGCACTACAAAATTATGTATATAATATAATAAGAGTATGTGGTACGGTACGGCTGAAAGTATAATTTATTTTTAGAATATAAGTCTGTTAACCAAAAGCGTATGTTCAAAACTAATAATGTTAATTTTTTTTTTTATTGTCAATTTTTTTCCAAAACAGTTTATAAAACAGGCGTCATGCGCATAAAGTAGAAATATAAAATTCAGTAATATCCGGCCTAAGAAACCCAGGTACTGATACAGGGGGAAGGGTGTAGGGGTTCCATTCTACTAAACATATTTTTTTTTTTGATATTTTTTTATAATTCCTGAATCTTGATAATACAATAACAATAAACAATGATATTACTTTATTATAAATTAAACGATAATATTTGATACGAAGACAATAAATATCAATTGCATAAAATCACAACGTATAGATCTACGTTACCGCCACTAGTGCATTCGCAGTGGCCTTACTGCGTTGATTATAAACATGAATTTAGATATATTTATATGGAATTTAGAAAAACTTTCTCTTGAACTCAATACGCCACTTTCATTATTAAATGACATATATATATATATATATATATATAAAATAAATATAAAAGAAAAATATATAAGCTAGAATATAGTATTTATGGGCACACCATGTAAAATAAAATTATATGGTACAGTATTGTAGGTACGTTTCACGTAAAATTTAAATCGTGTTACTTTATCGAAGTATATTGGTATACTCATTCTGCTCCAGTAGTGTATTCAAAGCATGATAGAGTGTCCTGATCTCCCTCCCCATCTGGGACCTGAGATAAGTAGATTAGAATTTATATGAAACACTGCAGCTTTTTCTCAAACATTTTCATATTACTAGAATTTTGACTTGGAATCATTAACTTTGTATACATTTAACATACACATACATGACATGTATACACACACACACACACACGCACATTATATTTAACCATATCACATTTATAATGCTTAAGTCGATCATATTTGGGATTCCCATAGCCTCATTATAATCGAATCGCACTATGACGATTTTCTATCAGCTCGCCAAATCGGTCTAGCTAGGTCCTGATAACACTATCTTTATTCAAAGTATTTATATTATTATATATAATGTTTAACACAAGTATATTATGTAAAGATTAGGTAGTGAAAAACGAATTATATTGTTTGACATATAATATTTATATGTTTTAATTTTATTTAACAAGTCACAAGATATTTAAACGTTTCATTGTGTTAAACAATTTTGAAAATTTAATTTTCAGTACTTTTTAGTAATTTGACAGAATATATTATATCCTATATTTATGTTCTTATATTAACTATATTGTTATAATATAATATAATATTATATTATAGAAGATCATAAAACATATTATAAAATAATGTAAACGATATAATTTATATAATACTATTATATTAGGTAAGTAATATTATTTTATTGATTTCCTAAACTGTTGTTATTGTTATTATTGTTATAAACAAATACTCAAACAAATAAACAAATTCAAAAAATTAATTATTTTTTACGTATATATTCCGTATGGTCCATTTATCACGTAACTTTTGTGTTATATTATAAAAATGTTTGTAATAAAATAAATATCATCGCAGTGTTTTTCGTTGTTTTCAGATGCGTTTCGCCAAAATGCCTATTTCTGTTATTGTTAGAGTTTTAAAAATGTAATAACATTTTGCTAACTAATAGCCACAATTTTTTTTTTTACTGCAAACAACAAATTTAAATATTACATACAGGGAAAATAACTACAATATTATGTATCTGAATATAATAATGTTATGTTATAGTATGAATCAAAAATAACATTTAATATTTTGTATATCTGTTTTTCTACATAGATTAAATATAGAGCCTATAATTCGTATTATATAGATTTACATTACCATCATTAGTACATATTAGGGCTGACTTCTGTATTCCAACGTTTAATAATTCAGCTGTTTTCCATTGACATAATATAACTTAAAAATATATATAATACTTAAAACATTCTCTCATTATTTTTAATTTAGGTATAGTAAAACATGGACGTTTTGAACTGGACAATTACATTAATTATTAGAAAATATTATTTCATTGATATGTGAGTTTAATGTAAATTTGTAAAGTCGCAGTTTGTCAATTAATTAAAATTACCAATTAAAATTGTAAAAGATACTTTGAAATAACTATTTGCCTCTTACATAATATTTTCAAACTGTCGAATGTTTTTATATTAATGAAATCTGTCATTATAAATTTGAAATTTGTCCCAAAATATACTAACTATAAATGTATGTATATTTTCCAATTCATGTATAATGTATAATATATACATTTTGAGATAAGTGGCATTCTATTTGTTGGTATTTTTGATGAATAAATATAAAAATAATTAAGGTATATAGTACTAATATTATAAATTATAAATCGAGTGCTATCAAAATATCAGATGCTGTCATTTTCTCTTAAATTCATGTTTGATGTCATAATAAACGTCCTCTCACTCTATTATTCTTAAATATTGACAGTCTCGTGTTTAATTTAATTGAAAACTCGCATTTGTTTTCTGATGCTTTTAACTTTCAAGTAGATAATTGGTCAATTACAATTAAAAACACCTTGGTACGTTTTATTGTTAATGATGCGATATATATTTTGTTTGTAATTAGAAATTTAAATACTGCATTATTATTATTTCTGAATTATTTGTCAATTCTCACTAATCGAGTCCTCTTCACTTGGTTGACGAAGTGAGTAGACTACAGTGGAAATTTGTCAGTGTGTTTGATATGTGTGACCCTAAATATTTAATTCCATTATTTATATTATAATATAATTGTATAATATGGTATGAATGCAAGGAAAAATGGCCATGACAATGGTTGTGTTATTGTAATAACGTGTTACGATTATTATTATTTTGATTATTATCGTATTGTTTGTGCGCAAAAGGGTCGTTTCGCGTGTCTATATCATGCAAGGGTTTAGCTAGTGTAACAGGACATAGATGGTGAGCTGCAATGGTGGAAATAATTATATTGAAATCGTCACATGCATAACGTCAATTACGTTCTTTGCAATAAATAACGTAATTAATGTTGACGACCATGTGTGTTTGCATCTCCCCCACGGTGGTTGGTGAGTGAATCTTATTGTATTATAAGTGGAATTATTGATTTTCGTTGTAGTTTTAATCTCGACGGATACCTATGTATATTGTATACACGTGTAAACAAGTTCCGAAAATGCGTGTGCGATATGTTTTTAAAGGTGTACATGGGGATGATACTTTTTTCCGTCAAACACTAAATCGTTTTTCTCGTCTCGTTTTTATCGCGATACACCTGCATATTAAATATTCACTGCTCCCCTGACTTATATATTATTTACAAACAATTTTATAGCTACCGAATAGTAATGGACGTGAAGTTTGTGGAGTAAGAAAAAAAAATTTAGGGCACTTGGGAGCAATAAAAATATCGAAAAGCATAAGAGTATATAATATATATATATATATATAGTCAAGAAGGGTGGTTACGTGCAGAAAGTGCTATGTTATTGCAGTAAAGTCTTCGCGATGTCTATAAGTAGTAACTACTTGTAGGTAAAAAAAAAAAATAGCTATTGCATTTCTACTGCAATACCAATTAATGACTTTTTTTAATACCGTTATTTCTCGTTACATAAAGTGAATTTTTAAAATTCCATGAAGCGATAAATGTTTTAGTCTTAAAGGTTTAAATAAGTTGAGTGTTTTTTTTTAACTCAGGTAAAATATACATAATATACAAAGTAACTCGTTATAATACCAGCATGAATGCATCATGAGAAATATTTATATATTTTTATTATTAATTATAATAATCCTATAACGATACTATTTTAATATTCGTTAAAACAGTATTTAATTTAAATTTTCAAAATGACAAAACGATAAAATCAGTAAGTCACTCATTCAAAATCATCATTATAATCGCACATCGCGCATCAATTTTTAATAAATAAAATGTATTATTATGTCCCCGTACTAATAAAGTTTTCTGTTATAATTTAATTGATTAGAACGTAATAGTACGTCGGCGGCAATGAAAGGCAAGTATAAGCTTAAACAATTTATTAGTAAAAATAAAACATAAAAAATAAGTAAAAACTTATAAATCTCAAATTATTTTCGTTGTAGCAAAAAATATATTGTGATTATATAGTATCAATATTATTATATTAATAATGATCAAATAATATAATGATAAATAATTATGATCAAATATATTCTAGGAATCCATTGGGTATTCTAATATCTAATGTGAAATACCTATGAATAGTATACACTGTTTAAACAGTATAAAGTATACAGTATATTAGTATATAGTAGGTATATTATACAAATAGCGTTATAAATCATAATATTAATTTTAAATATGATATTATGTAATGTCAGTATATTGATTTAATGAATTCACAAAATATTATACAATAATTATGCATAATAAAATATTATGAATAAGTAATTGTAATTTATAGTAATTTCCTATTAGATAAAAAAAACACAAATGATAATTTATTTTTTAAATTTCGAAATTAAATTCGAAAATTTAGTTGCATTTATATTTTATTAGTTCTAATTCTGTAGGTTAGATCTAAACGTAATACAGATGGATGCTTACGTAATAATTTTTATTTTTTGAATCAATATGTATCTGTAATTTTGAAAATGTATTATTTGATAGTGTATCCATTATACAATACATGCACGTAATAAAATAATAATATTATTGTTTTACTTTTATAGAGCTTTTAAAAAAATTACTTACTTTATTATTCATGGATATATTCATAATTATTAATAATGTAAAATTAAAATTATGTTTACGTTCAATTGGTATGATAATCGATAAAACACTAAGGTTTTTTTTGTTTGGTCAGGCTAGATTAATTCGTTTTACCGAATATAAAATTCTGTAGGTATAATATTATAAGCACGTCGAGCCTGGTCTTGGATTACAAAGAGGATTAAAGCAAAAAAAAAAAAACAACAATAATAATAGTTATAATCTTGCAAATATTATTATTAAGTTTTAATCGAAAATCCATCCTTTGTTTATTTTTAATTAAATATCTAATAAGTATTTTGGTGGTTACGGTGTGTTTGTTATCAACAGTCGTTCGTTGTTAAAACGTATTTGGTAAATTTAATAGGGTGTGCAGTGTGCACTATAATTTGACTGCGTCTGCATCTCAACATTGCCATTATCATAACAGACTAACTAAATATTAAACAGTAGTATTTTATTCATGTGTTTTTCTAAAAATTGAAACTGTATAATATTGAAAAGTTAGCGGTACTCGTGATTCATGAATCATGGTTTTAAAAAATGAACGTATAAATATTTTTTAAATTTTATGGAATAGTAAATTACAATAACGATACAATTAAAAATATTGCGTTACTCGAGATTATTAATATTATAGTATTAGTACGTCTTGAGTTAGGCATACCAGTGCAATATTTATCAATTATTAGTATTATAAAATCGTATACAAATGGATAAGTATGTATTTCATAATTTTTTAAAATTCGATAATTTACTCTGTCATGTTCCTGTTTCTCTTTATATGGTAGTCTAAAGGAATAATTTAATAATATTCTATATTAGTTAAAAAAAAATATAATAATAATAATAATATAGTCAATAATATTGCTATAGATAGTTTTATTATTTTTAAATTATAATTAATATTTATAAAAACCATAGTTATTTGTAAGAAAACGTATGCAATTTATAAAATATAATATCTTCTTGAAGATAAAAATGATCTTCCTTAATTTAATATATTTAAAATATTATAAAAAAGATCTAAGTAAACTAATAGATTTTTCAAATGAGATTTTTTATTTTAAGTATTAAAATATTATACTTTTCATTAAATTAAGCTTTTGATTTATGTTATTTTGCTATATTATTAAGTTATTACTAATCATCTATTATTTTTTATTCGGTGTCGTCTTTAGTTATATTAGCTAAACATAGCTGAACTGTTGATAAAAATGATTATTTAGGTTTATCAGTTATCACTTTCCTAGATAAAGGAAACTTGCCTACCTATAACAATATTTTTGTTAATCACGCATTTTATAGATGCTTTCTAATATTTTGACTCTGACCTGAATGTTAATGTATCAATACTATTATCGTATAGAACAATCAACGTCAATTTAACCTAGTAATTGAATACCTAAGTATTCTATGAAGTGCTTAGTCTTATGCTTAACAGATCGACTTGACTTTTTAGGTAAATTTTTTTTGTATATTATTATAATTTGTGAAACACGTTACAAATTTCATAATAAATTAAGCAGCTGTTAATTCATTTAATTAAAGGAAACTCTAGTTTATTTTTTAATACTATATTATATGGAAATATAGGCATTTTCTCAACAAAAACAATGCATACATATATTTTATTAAGTTTTGTTGAAATTTCAATAATGTATAAAGAGTTGAGATTCAAAATCGATATCCAGATTATGCTAGTGCTGTGTTCTATAATATGTAATGTAAAACTATATTTTATGTGTAATAATTATATAGTAAACTGTATGAGATTCAATAATTATGTCTACGTGTATAAAAAGTAATAAATAATAATATTGAAAATAATGGTAACGTATGTGGTAGTATAGTAAAATATACGTTTCATAATGGATAAGTAAGATCATGTAGTATGAAAATTCACCATAAATATATTTACAACAATATTCGTGTAACATTTTGTTTACAAAATAAATTGTAATATTATCAGATATGCCATTTATGAAAAATATAATATAAGTCAAGTCTGTAGAAGGTATTGAATGCGCGAGAAAAAAGAAAAGTAAATATTTCTGGATTATAAGATTATAGTACATAACGTATTATGTATAGAGCGTCTTATAGATTTTTTAAACAGAGAGCGCTGGAAACTTTTCGAATTCACCAAGATAGTGGAGACATTTTCGCGTTAAAAAACGATCAACCTGTTTAATAATGACACACGTGTAAAAATATCACAACCAACAATATTATAATAATCTAGGGTAGTGTTAAAACTATATAGGTACTTTTGTTTGTTCATATGGTTTTTTTTATCTCGTCGAAACAATATTTAAAAAAAAAAATGTACGGGAGACATGGGATTTACCGAGCAAAAGTGTTCATTTTTTGGGATCACTGGCGGAAATTGATAAAAATATATTTTAAACAACGAGATTCTAACTCCTGTAGTCGTGAACGATGGTGGTGACCGTTCCTGTCCTGTGAAAAGGCTTTAACATGAGTGTCAACTTAATCCAACGAACTTTTATCCGTTAGTATGATGACCAGTGTATATATGATATATGATATATATATTATATATATGTAATTTATAAAAGGTATATGTTGTACTTATTGCGACGGTGCATTCAGAAAGAGGGCTAATCCGATATGAAATTTGTTTTTTTCTAACCTATTTGTGGATATAATTTAATAACAGCCCTCGAAATGATATCTTTCTCACTCTTGACGCGGTTAAACGAAAACATAATATGTACGATGTGTGTGTATGATCATACGCATTGTTTCACAGAGAATAATCGAATGTTGACAAATACGTTATCCGATTTCATGGGTTCGCATTACGGTGTATACAATAATATTTACTTGGCTGAGTGATACAAACGACTGAGTGAAACAAGTTTCAACAATGTTTTAGTTACCTTTCACACGTCGTGGAGGTTAAATATGGCTGCGTATTAATTTTCTTCGAGTATATACACTACACATATTATATTATAATTATTACATCGAGTTTTATTTTATAAAAATCGATATTAAAAATTTTTTTTTTAATATTTTAAAATGCAGTTATTGAGAAATTTGTTAAGCCATAGCCAAAATGTCAAACTAGCAGTAAAGAAAGTTTATATTTTAAAATGTGAAGCTTTTGGTCTCTATTTAGAATTTTTTTTTATCACGTCATTTTTGTATTATTTTATATATGCGTGTAAAATGTTAATGTATTATCACCCATATACATTATTAATTTAATCATTGAAAATAAAACTTGTTTAGTTGGGCTTAGTTTTCTACATTGAAAATATATTAACAATAATTAAATATTAATTCTTAAATTTTTTATGTTGATGATATTTTTGGTACAATAGCAGTGCTATTACTGTCATTTTTAAACTTGGAATATATTTATATGCCATTTAACTTTTAATATTTAAATTATAATTAAGTGGACAATTTGTTAAGGTTTAAAAAAACAATATAAATAACCCCTACATTCCAAAAGACTGATTAACAGTAATGAATCTTAAAAATTATCGCTAAAATTTGGTCAGAGGTAAATATTATATATATTTAAGTTCATATATAACGAGTTTTTAGTGTTCGTAAACTCAAATTATCATCAAATTCAAATGGTCCACTGAAAACATTTATGATGGTAGTTTAACTGTAACGATCCAAACATTTACATTTCTTATCTTTGTTTTTCACACGCTTAGCAGAGCAAAACGATGTCTCGTGTAAGTACATAATAGTTAACTTTATGTTAACGTTTATTCTGATTAAACTATTTTTAAATATAAAGATAATAATGCATTCTGATATTGATAGTGAATATCATATTTTTATAAATGGTTTTTAAACGATAAATCATAAGCAAATTCTAGTAATATTTTTTAAACTTTAAAAACAACCTACAATTAAATTGGACTCCATAATATATTATTTTAAATTAAAAGTATTTAATTTATCAAATTTGATTGATATTATATGATATTTGCTAATAATTTTCTAAAACTTGGTTTTAAGATCATATTATGACTACAACTAAATTTATAAATTGTATTTTAGGACAATTTATTGTTTCTGAACGTAATTAAATATAATTGCATTTGAAATAAATTATTTGAACATATATTTAAAAGAAATTATGAATTTTTTTAAATACATAAAATTTAACTGGGTATCCATAATAGATTATTAGAGTATCTATCTATCATACCTATATGGTGTACTCATAATAAGTGACTACAGTTTTGAAATAGCATAATAAATTCCAGTGGTACTTTATTCATATTTTTATTGCAAGTTTGTATATTATATTAATATTATTTAAAATAAATTAATTGTAAGGCTCAATCAAAATTCGTTTATTACGTACGTGTCTGGTTTTAGCTGCTTTCCAACTTAAAAAATTTCAAAAAATGTTTGGCAAATATTATTTTATTATTGCAGATTTTCTATTCAAATTATGTCAATTAACTTGTATATATTTCGTCTATTTTGTTAAAATGTTGAATAAAGGTTTCTTTGTTATAAATTATAAAAAAATCTGAATATATTGTATACTTGGATTTTAGTTTATTATAATATCATATTTATTGATTTTATGAAAATCATGTTTGAATTATAATTAATCATTAAGAATGTATTATGTATATGGAAACTATAAATTTTTAATTAATATTTAGTTCTCTGATATTAATGTAAGTTATAAATATATTCATTATAGATTTTAAATTACCTACATTTTGGCTATCTAAAAACGTTAAAATAATAATCTCCTTTTACTTTGGTATAAGTAAAAATTGATCTTCGGTAATCATAAATGATTGAAATCTAAAGGTGTTGCTGGCAACCGTTTGTCCGTTCAACAAATTTATAATCACGGGGTGCCAAATAGATAATTTCCTGACTATATTTACAATTTACGGTAGAATAAAGTCCAGTAAGATAATGTGCACTATTGACTATAATATCTTTGGTAACGTTTCTAGTGTTTCTACGTGGTTTAGAAATGAAAGAACGGATATTCTCATTTGGTCCACGAATCCCACCGGGATAGTCCATTATCTATTTGTACGTACATTTCGGTTGTGTTTATAATATTAAAACATAAATGGATTATAATGTAATATTGTATAATAATGTTTTTGTATTTCATTTAATCAAAACATCACAGTTGGCTCATTCTTATAGCAATTTATTTAAGTAATGTAAAATGTTTATTTTTTACAAATGATGCACTATAAAGGAATTGAACATAATATTAATGATCTAAGTAAATTTGTAAATTAATATTCCTCTTTAGTTAATATTACGTCTTTTAAAATTGATTTTTTTAAAAATATAAACCAATAATAATGGTAATTTACACCATTAACATTTTAGATTTTAGAAGATTTACTTAATCATTCAATTTTAGGTATGTTGCTGAATTTATAATACTGGGTGTTTCTGATCATTAAAATGTACAATAGGTACTTTCTAAAATGGCTGTATACTGCCACTGAAAACTCCATTGACTGGTTTAATATACTATATTCTACTTAGGATTATGAGTTTATTCTTTTAGTTTTTTAATTCGATTCTTACCTATCTATTTAATATTTTTTATTGGATTGAATTGATAAAAAAAAAAGTTAGTGTTTATATGATATTAAATTTTTATAGCTATGCATATTAATAATATTATAGAGTTACATATTTTGTTTAAGCTATCTTTGAATTATATTTAATAATTTAATAATATACACACAGATTAATTGTTAATTTATTAAAAACTATATTATTAAATCATTAGTGCAAATATGTGGTTATTTGCTTTTATGAAAATTTTATTAAAATAATCATACTTACCTATTTATTTAGTTTATTATAATAGTAATACCACAGTTTACCGATATGATAGTTTTAAATGTAATTATTTAAAAAGTATTGAAATTCAATAATGTTGTGTGTAACATGAAATCGAATTAATTTACTAAATTAGAAGTTTATATATTAATAGCTCGTTGGTTAGCCTTCAACGAAAATGTCTTCTTTTTGTCTCGTCTTATATTCTTCGGTTGAACTTTTCTTTCTAGTGAATTATTTTATTCAACCTTTTAAATTAATACAATGTTCCAACATTTCTATATCTTTTATTTTATGTACCAATTAGAAACTGTACATGTAAATAATAACATAAAATCCTGAATTTTTGAGACTAATAAAATTCTTTTGTAGTGTTCCACTGTTGTACATGTAAAATTTTATATTTGAGCATTTAAATTGTATTATATAATAGTCTATTTTACGATTGGTTATACTTTAAATAAAATTAATTTAAGAAAGATAAAACACATAGAAATATAGAATAACGATTGATCTAATACAAAATATACAATGATACTAAAATAAGTATATTTTTTTGTTAATGTAAAAAATGTTATTGAATTAAAAAGTACACACTGATATCCGTGTTTGTCATGTTATATTTTGTGGATGATTGTAGGAGGTTATAAAATATAAGCATAATTTAATAATTAAACAATAAGTATATTTTTTGCGTGAAGCATAGTTTTAATGCTAAAAACTAAAAAGTAATAAAAATTAATTATTGTCAAAAATGCTATTTTTGGCTAGTTTTTGAGTGATGCATATTGTTTTTAGTATATTCTATATATATATGTACATGTACTATAATT
This sequence comes from Rhopalosiphum padi, assembly GCF_020882245.1. Lineage (NCBI taxonomy): Eukaryota > Metazoa > Arthropoda > Insecta > Hemiptera > Aphididae > Rhopalosiphum > Rhopalosiphum padi. Next base: position 63,737,947 of record NC_083598.1, on the reverse strand, counting down.
GTATTCATAAGGTTTTAGATAAAATTTTAGTATAAAAACACATAATATCGTAATGCATATGATAAATGGGCAATTCATTTTTTTCTTCTACACAGATTTATAATATTTTTGTACCAGATGCAATTATATAATGCTAAATGCTAAATATCATAGAAAAAGAATTTAACACTTTAGTTAGTCAAAACTTGACAGTTGTTTGTTGCGATAGCCGATTCAACTGAAATATAGTTGTATCGTCAAATATTTTGGAGGGAATAATCAACTGCAAGTTCGCTCTATAGATTATAGATATACAATAAAAAACAGTGAAAAGGTAGACTGTTCAATTTATTTTAAGTAATAGACTAATAATTATCGAAATCTACACGAGCGTAACTTACAAATTATGTTAGTCCTAACGCAAATATAACATTCAGTATAAAATAATAAAATAAACACCCTTATTATAAAAAAGTGTATATAAATATACATAATATGAGGTTTCTACCAATCGTTGTGTGTGATAATACACAGAAAATAATATAATTACAAACGTAATATTACTAATATAAATATGTGTATAATATAATATACATACACGATGCTGACGACAACAATCGTGATGCTATAATTCAACAATAAATAGTAATATAAGAAAAACTGGCAATGATACGTCTGACCTGGTTTTGGTTGTGGCTCTCGGATCGTCCGCACATGCAATAATCATAAAACAATTCGGCAGCAGTTTCACAAGCCAATTACGCGATGAATAAAGATGGTGACCACACGGCAAACACACGCCCGGCTACGTGTAACGTGACAACTCAACGTTAAATACGTGTATATTAAAGTAAAGGTCGTAAAGGCGTCGGTTGCCTTACACACGACGGACGACAACATAAAACATCCGTAATGGTGTAAAAAGACGACCAAAGGCACTATACGGCAACCTAAAAAACACGACGATGACCACACGATTTTTTCGTTTTTACGTTGCGTGTGCACAACAAATTAAGAGACCCGTTAACCGACGAATCTTCAAATGATTCAAATAACTATTGTTTTATTCATCTCGATGTTACCAAATCCTTGTAATTTGTATATAAAATGTCATAATTCAACATTAAGTGTATACTCGTATATAACTGTGAATGTTCCTATAATTAGTGAATGCTGACAGTCACCGGTTAATGTTGTCATACACCAATGTCATTGGTGAATGTTGGCATGTTGATTAAATTTATGCTGTTATGGTAAACATTCACTAGTGAATTTCGAAATTTATCTATATAACGATATTGGTGAATGTTGATAATGCCGGTATTATTTAATCTGATTTAGGAATAACGAAGAGTCACAATTCTTATAATACCGTATCTTATAATATCTAGTACATATGAAGTATAAAATATTGTACATTAAAGTTGATATTTCGATAAAATATTTATTACCTTACATAACTACTCTTATTATATCTGTATAACTGTATAATCTCTATGTTATACTGCCTTGCTATCATTTAGTATGGTATTGTCATTCAACGTAGTTATAATAATATATTTTATTGTATGTGATTTTTTTTAAATGAAAAACAAGCATGCAGTAGGTTTTATAATACATTTAATGATTTAGTATCTAAAAAAAGCCATGACAATTCTTTTTTTCTATTTGCTGAAAAATACACATTTTTATAAGTGAAGTGAAAATCTATAAAAGATAAATTTAATAAACATAGGTTATACACCATAAACCAGTTTTCAGTGTGTGAAGAAAATTTAATATCAATAATTGATGTACTAAGGGATTAACAAGTTGATTTAATTAAACATATGTTGTTTATATTTTATGATATAAGATATTGAAATTGTAGTACTACTCGTATAATAATATGTGCGAATACGTACCTATGTCAACATTGACCAAAATCCAAATATAAATGTCAACATCCAGTAGTAAATGTCTATGTTATTTTTTATTTCGCCAATGTATTAGGTGTATGTAGACATTCACCAGGTGACTGTCAGCATTCACCAATCGCGGACATTCACAGTGACATATACATTTATACGGGGAAAAACGATGTACACATTTGTCGATTCGTTATAAAAATAACAGACTGTTGACAGGCAATCGAAAAAAAAAACGATAGACTTAGTAGAGCATATAGAAATATACTATATATAATATACATATAATCGTCTTGGTGAGGGTGCCACTTTTTTAACAATTCCAATTGACACGGGACATACGTTGGAATTTATATATACACACATTACATAAATACAATATATAAGAATCATGGTATTTTTTTAGTCCGTTTATCCAGATGGACAACTAGAGGGGTCGTGTGACTTGAGCGCCGCCACTCGGGCTAAACAACCCTCCACGGTATCGTTGGGTCGCGCGAGTCGGAAGCCCGCGTACACGCTACGCACAGTTACGTACCGCACGCCGTCTCGCGATAACGCAACTGATAGGCGTGACGACTGGGCTTGCTCCTCGAAACACGTCTCGTACACGCGACAATATAAAATTATTATAAAACAATTTAAAAAAAAAAAAAAATTTAAAACGAACAGACAGATCATATTTTTCGCCCGACACTCGTTCGGTAACGAGCCGATTAGGTACACATTGGGACTGCTTGTGGTGTTGTGTTTTCTCGTAACACAATGCCTGTCTCATAGTAGGTATTATAATCATCCGTTTTTGAGTATAAGAAACAATCGTTTTAAATTTTTCTTGAAATATCTTCGGGCCGTCGCCGACTTCGGCTGACCAGACGACTGCGAGCGCCATGGTCGGCTGCTACTGCGTGTCGCGTCCGTAACTGACCGCAGCCGTGGACGTTATTCTGCTATTACTGTTACTACTACCGTCGCTGCTAAAGTGAGAATAATATATAATTTATAATATTATAATGACTATTTGATATTATTATATTTATATATATTTGTGCAATAGTTTTTATATGCGTTGTTTGTTGTTTTTTTATACTCCTGTAGTTGATATAATCTTGTTCATCATAGTTTTTTGGTTTAAAAAATATTTAACATTCTTTTAGAATTTAAATAATCATGGTAGCAACGATTATGGTGATAATCTAATTGATTTAATTTTGCTGGAAAATTATAGACGTATTTACTATCATAATGTTTACGTATACTCAACAAGTTTAATGGCAATATGCTCGATGTACTATACGATTATTACAATTTAAATTTAAACATGGAATATAAATTTAATTGTATAAATTAGATCTTTAAAATGTTGGTCGTTTTGAATACTAACTGATATTTTATAAACTGTAAAAACAAAAATTTCAAAATTTTGATTTTAAATAAAAATTTAATCTATACTGATAATCAATATATTTTGCTTAAATATATAAATGTATTTCATCAGATTCGTTTAGTGTTAATTAAAAAGATAACTTATTTAATAATAATAAAAAAACAAAAATAACAAAACATTTTATTTATTTTGCAACTTAATTTACTTTTTACCTCTCAATTATTTACTACGAAGTTAAAAAAAAAATGATTCATTCACTGATAAAATAACTAATACAACTATATCTAAAAATTATATCAAAGCAAAACATTAAATACATTGATTAAAAAATTCTGTATACAATTTAATACACTTTTTTAATTTTAATTTTTAATTACATTTTTTATTAAGTACTTACACCATAGTTTTAATTTAGTAATGAATTTATATTATAATTTATAAGGATATTTATATTAATTTTAAAACAATAAATTTTTTGTAGTTACATTTTTATTTATGATAAATATTGATAAAATTAAATGTTTTATTACATACCTGGTAATTATTTACAGAGATATTACACTGTTTTTGTTTTAATGGCCTGGATGCTATACAATATTTCACAGTTAATATCAATATATCTTATAGGATACTTATATTTTTGAACAATAATGTACTATATAATTTTTCTTATATTTTTTTAATATGTTTCTTTACACATTTATGTTTATAATTAACAAAACATATTATTCTGAATTTTATTTAAATATCTATAGCAGTATTAATCTAACGTATATATATTAAATCAACAAGACTAAAAAAAGTAGGTTGTGAAAATAAAATAAATTTATGTTTAAATAAATTTCATAATAAGTAAATATACAAAATTAAATTTAAGGATAGAATATTTTATTTATAAAAATTCCATCTTCAACAAACAAAAAAATAATTTATTAAATATAATATAAATATTAAAAAAATAGTCGAAGCACTGATAAGTTATTTAAAAATCAAACATAAAAACATAAATCGAAAAGTTATTGAATCAAATATTTATAGTTACTAATTATTACGAGTGCAATAAATTATACTATAAAAATATTATCTTAAATATTTTGTTTAATAATTGGTCAACCATTTATTTACATCAATATCCTATGTCGAGATTAGTAGGTATATAATTTGTCCATCTTCAAAAGATAAAAAGTTAAACTTACTATAATAAATGTATCTCAAATAGCCATTTTTAATGATATTATAATTAATATATATTATATTATACAAATAAGAGTTAACATTTTATTTACATGCTTGTTTAATTTTTTTATTTTAACGGATAGAAAGTATAATTAGGAAAATATTTTTTTGAAATGATTTTAATTTATGTGATAATGCTCACAAATTATAAAAATGTTTTAAAATTATACTTTAAAAATAATTTATAGCATTAAATTCAGTGCGTAAGTCCTGATTTTTTAACGATTTGTTCATTTTTATAATACATTATTTGAATATATTACTATTAGTTTGATAAATGCTTGAAACAACAGTAGACTAAAATTACAATGACTTAAATTAGCAATTATATACTAAGCTTTACACCCTAATGCATTTAGGAATTCAAAACACTCGTTTATTGTTATTTATTAGTATTATCAGTACTCAGATTTTAGTCATTTATCTTGTTTCTTCGAGTTTAGACCGTTTGAAGTCACGAAGACTAATGTTTCTGCTACCCAACTGTTTGCTAAAAGTAATCAAATGTCAAACGTGTTTAAAAGTGTTTTTACTTATTATTGGATTATTAATGAATTATTGTCCTTATACTTACTTACACATGTTTTAAATTATTATGCTTATAATAATTAAATATTAATTATTGTATCCACTGTTTTATCTGATAACACTAGTAATTCAAACCTCTCTTTCTCTTTAGAAAAAAAAAAGAAAAACTTGTAAATAGTTTATGATTTTTATGAAGAAAAATTTTGTATTTATATTATTGTATTTAATTAAGTGCATAAACATAATACTATGTCTCTTGCACTTATACTTGTACATGTTTTTATATACACGATTAAAGGAGAAAAAAAATTTATAAAATTCGTATATTACATTATTATATCGCGTGTAGGTATTTTATATTTGTTTCGTGAACAGTGACAGTAAGGGCTAGGTGGAGAAAAATAACTTATCGCCCCTACTCCCCTGACCCTGAAAAGTGTGACAAATATGCCACTAGTTGCGGTTTACCATTATGACATGGATACGGACGAGTACCGAAACTTTATGAGACTGTATCGTAGGTAGTAACCAAGTTAATACAACTATATAAAATATCGATTTAACTTTTATACTATACACTTATTTGTATTTTAGATCGTAAAAATACAATACAATATTTACAATAATAATAGTAATAATAATTTTACTATTGAATTCATTGGTATACTAACGTTAAAATTATTTTCATATACTATAAATTGTGCAAATAGGAATTAAATTTACTATTTTATTATTTTTGATGATAAAAATTAAAACATTATAACCTAACCTAAAGTTTACATTATATCCGTCTACAAAACGCAAATTTGTATGGTCGCTGGTCAGATAGTCTTATAGAAGTTTTTGTCAAATTATGAGATTGATTCATATAATATGTAAAAATTTTCTAAAATGTGCAACTAATAAATATACGCAGTATATTAAAATAGGTTAGTTAAGTAGGTATGATATATATATTTTATCTATCTAAAGTTATTAATTTAATTTGATATATTTAATGAAACATTTTAATAAAATTGAAAAATGTGCTTTCATAGATGAATAATTAAAAATAATTGTATACGTTCCACTATTTTACATAAGTAAATATACATAGGCAAATAAAATATAATTAAATAAATATTATCATATAAGATGTTTATAAATCGACGAGTTGAATGTATAACAATTATTTTAATGCATCCGAACGTTTATTTTAATTTTAAACTTTATTTTATTCTTAATCCTAATTGTGTTCATCTTATATTTTTGAGAAAAAAGAGATAGTACTTTTAATGTATATTAAACCTTTTTATATTTTCGTTAAATAAGTTGAAATGAATGTTAGTGACAAATTAATTTTCTATTTATATTTAAATAATATTATATTCTTCTTATAGATGTCAACATTATATGATGATGCTTTACGATTAAAATCGTTTAGTATTAAGAATTTTCACTTATTCAAATTAATAATCGATCTAGTCACGGAGTTAAAATGTCTTGAGAATTTATATAATTGATTATTTATATTATTAATTATAATAAAACAATAACCAAACTTAACAATAATATGAGTATCTTTACTATACTACGTCATCGTGTATTTTCTAACATTATATTTATGTCATCCAATGTTATAAAATGTATTAATTTTCTATACAAAAAGAAGCAAACGAAAATTATAATATACTAACATATTTAATATGTAACAACTAGTATATTATAATTAATAAAATATTTTATGTTTATTTTACGGATTTTAATCCTAAATAAACACCATATTGTATTGATTGTTTTGATATTTTCTAGAAAATATGTTCTTCTTTGGTATTATGCATATAATGTATATAAAATATTATTCTTTACGGACGATCCCAAATAATCGTGTTGACATTTGAAGAACGTAGATTTTAAAAATATAAAATAAAGTTTGTGATCGTATATAATTTATATAGCGTTCCCGATTTTCACAAAATAAAATGGTCAGTAAAAACGATTCGCGCGAAATAAAGATCATGTTAAATCCACAGGTACAATACGTGGATTTGCTGAAATTCGTTCACAATATTATCGCTGGTAGGATCGAAGTTTGAGTAGCCAAAAACTTCACTTGTGTGTCGAGTGATAAAAGTATATGTATGTATATATATATATATATATATGGGAACTTATAAATGCCACCACCGCCGTGCGTAGCTGATAACATCGTGAAAGTTGGCACATATTACCAGGCCCAATCATATACATACACTGGTTTTCACAAGTATATTATACGTATTAATGTATTATCTTTACCAATTTTTTTTCTCAAAAATATTTGGTGTACTTCATCTCGAAAAAATTGTGAATAAAAATTAAGAAGTCGTTAAACCATTGAGACAAAACTGAACTTACCTATAGTAAATATAAAATATAGTTCAAACTATTTACTTTGAAATTTTGGTTGCAAGAAAAAAAGAACGAATCAGCTTTAAGTAGTATTTTATCGAAATGTTTAATTTGTCAGTTTTTATTATTATTTATATTATTATTTTTATATAGAGGAAACTTGTTTTTAAATTATTTTATTTGTAATCGTATATTAATTATCGAGAAAATATTAAATGTCAATTTTTGGACAACTTGGTACGCTTACGATTAACAAGTTTTTAGGTAAAAACGCTGCCTATATCGGTAATATAATAATAATAATGAAAATAATAAATGTTCAAGTCATGTGAATTTGAGGTATACAATTCTTACCGTTGCTGATTCGTTATATGACGTCCAATAATAAAAGTATGTACAAAAACAGCTGTAGCCTAGTGACGACGAAACTTTTTTTAATATGCTGCAGCGGTCGACCTCAGTGGAATTTCAACTACTTTATTTTTCGTTGAATCGTGGTCGTCCATGCTGCACACCGTCATCGGTGCAATGACTGCGCATCCGTAACAATATGTTTTTGTTCTGTATCTACTTAGGTATATACAATATTATAATTTTATTCAGAGAAATTAATAAAAAAACACAGTGTAAGGGGAGAAATTAAAAATAAAAGCACCGCTGTTAGCTGAAGGAAGTATGGAATAATACTACTCGAGCATCAAGTTAACGACGGAACCGCCACCATCCGCGACATGAGAAATTAATATGTTTATTAATTTCGTCGTTTTTCCCGGTTAATTGGTGCTCATCTGAAGTCCGTATACATTATATATATATATATATTATGTCCACCACCGCAGTTTTCTCTTTTGTTATACGATAATGAGTATGGGGGTGAAGCGAAGAGACTGTCGAGGTGCGGTTCGGTTTGTTATGTCTCGGGCGAAAATTGTGTATAGAAGAATAGCGGATCTAATTAAAACACTCGTTTTTGACACGGTGGAGGTGTACCCAGAAAAACAAATGGTTGTCTCTAGGGACTGGAATGGAAGAGGAGGGGCAGTCATGGATGGAAAACAATGTGTACCTATACTATAAAATAATAAGCGTGTGTAATAGGGTGCGCACGTACTCTGGTTCGAGTGGCGTGACGGTAGAGAAGGTGAAGTCGTCGACGACGGTGACGGCGACGACGGATGCTAATTGAAACGGTACAACGGGTGATTTTAATTGTGGCGTTTAAGTGCGCTGCGCAGAATACTTTTGGGACAGGACACAGGAAATATTATTCGAGTTCGTGGATTCGAGTGGTGAGATGTTATTTGTTTTTGTGGTACCATCATGAGATGTACGATATCCATGATGCTGTGGGTAGAAAACATAATATTATACCATTGCGAATGACGTGTGAGTATTGAGTGTAAAAGTGTTTATCGCGTCGACAGTAGTTATCATAAGTGTCTTATCTGGAGTACATGGAGAGATGTTTAACAGCAGACGCGCATCTACCTTGTATTAAATTAATATAGTATAGGTATACGCCCTGTTTGCGAGGTTTCCGGTCAATATCTCCGTAATCTACTTTTCACCACACATACGTACATACATACATCTATCATAATACAACAGACCCTTTGGTCGAGATACACAAACGGTTTCAGTATGCATGGTATCAATTGTTTGCTTGTGAACCGTCGAGTAGTTCGATTGATTTATTCACTTTAATCTTTATATATACACCAAAGAAGCAAATTATTAGCTTAGTCGTTGTATATGCTTGTCGGCCGAAGTTCGGTTCATTGAGTCAACATAGAATTAAAAGCCTTTATAATTATTAATAACTGGTCCAAAAACCTTTGACTAGTATTTGATATTTAAACTTGTACAATTAATACGTACATACCAATGTACATATAAAAACGACAAATAATTTATAACCAAAAAGTCAAACATACCTATTATAAATTAAAATATAACTTGTTCTACTTGTAAGTTTTTATAAGGAGAGCAAAAAATTGTATACTATATTGATTTTTTTCGAAGTACGTTTTTCTGAATCTAAAACAGCTGCATGAATTGTGAATTTGTCAATTACACGTGTATAAATCTGTACAGTATATAAACTAGCGACTCCCTATGAACATGGTCACGTTTATTGTAAATAATAACGTAGGATTTGGTGGAATTAGTCAAACATTCCGTGTTAAAGTTCTAAGTTGTTTTAATTACACGCGTTACACGTCAGACATTTCACAAGTTTATTTAAAACGCATTTTATGCCACACACACTGGAGACGTTTGCTCTTGGGGAAAAGTTCATTTTAATATTTATCATTTCCACTGTTACCGAGTTCCTTGAACGTAATAAAAAGAATAAATCATCGCAGTTTTTACAAATATGACAGGTTAAGGCAATATTCAAAGATTTACTTTTTGCCGCCTTAAATCTAAAACCATTATCCATTTTACTTTTTGTTTCTTTTTATTTATTTATTATTTTTAACTACCTACCTACCGAACAGACAGCAGCGGATTGATGTGATTGAATGAACTAACTGTAATAACCTACATCTGAAGGAATCCGAGAATATTTTAATACCACCTTCGCGTATTTTTCGATATCCGCTGAATATTCCGTCGGATTTTATTCAGCCACTCCCTTCATAATTTTAATGTTATATATTGTACTTGCTATATAATGAAAATTTATAAAAAAATATGTTGATTGAAGCATAAAAAAACCACGTGCGTCTACCATGCGTATTTTACCACAGATCATATAGGTACGTGAATCAAGTACAAAAGCAAAGAGGCGGTAAATCATATGGCGAAATTAAATTTTTTGCCCTCCGCAATCGTTTCCGGTTCTGTCATAGACGGTTTTCGGTGTCTGACTCTATCCGTATCCGGTCGCGTGTACACATCTTGGTTCCTTTTGCGCCGGTGCATATCAAATATAGCAATAATGGTTATCAGTAGTAGTAGTAGTAGTTTGTAGCAGTTGCAGCAGTTGTAATTTCACGGGCTACCCCTCTTGTCAACATATATAGTGACGGTGACGGCTGCAATGGTGGAAGCTAGGTATATATTATGTAATATTATAGTCGCGCGTGCGATCTTCGACGAATAAAGCCGCACACACGAGTTCTTGGGGTGCATTCCGCCGGCGGCTATCAAATCTGCGGCCTATTTTATTATGTATATATGTGTATATATATATTGAAAAACAGAAATTCGCTCCCAAGACGTTTTATTAAATCTCCATTATGAGAGAGAATGACTATATTTTCTGCCGTCGGGTCGCACTCCCTCTTACTAACAACACCGCCGTCTATATAAACTGTGTATGTATTATTGTATTTATATGCATATAGTATGGAGTGCACAAACTAGATCTCATGTATATTGAATGTGGCACTCGCAAATCGCTACCTCCGCACTGTACGGCAACCCATGTAGGTATAACACGCCAGTCCTAGGGTGTGGGGTGTAAGAAACCACGGAGTAGGAGTCAACGGCGGTGGATCAGCCACACGGGTTATTTCAAGACACGCGGTATCGTTTCCTCGGGAAATTGTGTTTTAAATTTTTTATCCGTAAACACGCTCGGTACCAGATCACATAATACTTTACGGCACCACCGATGTTGCTATGCCAGCGGAATTAATACTTTCATTGTTATGCCTGTTCTTGTAATGTGTGATGCGCATTGTGTGTATAAACTAATGTTATAGGTAATAACAACAACGCGGTGTTATCTTTAAAGACTGTAAAACGCCACGAATGTTCATAAATTATTAATTATGGCACATAATTCTCTTTTCGTGTTATTCAATATTACATTTTTTTTTTAAATATTTTTTTCCGAGCAATTTATTATTAATTTTTCTCTTCGATATAATTATACTGTATTCACATATTATTTACTATCATTTTGCATTTAAAATGTTCACGAATTGACCAAATGGAAAATAGAATATATATTTTGTTACTAATTTTTAATACCAATGAAATATAAACTATTAATATAAAACTTTATTCTATCTCCGATTCTTTTGAATACATTTGATATTTTTAAAAGCATACCTAATAATGTTAATACAGACATAAAATATATAGATTAAAAATGATTTAAAATGTATACGATTATATCAGTCACTGATTTACAAACTCTAAGTTTTGTAAATTAAAAATTCGTATTCCGTTGTAAGATTAATAATAACACTTTACTAAAAATGTAATAAATTGATTATCTGTTATATCAAATTATTTTATGTATATCTTTATGTATATTATATTTATTTGTATAACTAAAATTTAAAGTAGATATGCATTTGACAAAATATTATTGGAAATGAAAGTGTTTGAATATTTATTAAATAATTATTGGTAATATTACATAATGAAGAATTATTTATTCTAAATCAGAGTATTTTTAATTTAGGTATATATTATAAAAATAATTTGTACGTTAATTTAATCAAATGTATGAATGCATATAATTTGCAATCTATCGACCACTTTGTTTTATCTTTGGACTGATGTTTGTAACTTAATTTTATTATTCTAAACTTAATATTTTAATTTAACAACATTTTAGTTATAATTTATTTATAAGTGTTATAATTTAGTGTAACCAAGAATAAAATTAGGTATGTTTCACTGTCTTACAAATAATTATAAATGTTTTCAAAGAGTTAACTAATTTATAGCGAATTCAAAATAATAAATGATACTTATTTAAACGAATAATGTTATATTTGTTAAAATATTTTGTTTATTTAACAATATTTTGATTCATAATAATTTGATGTACGTATATTAACTATTTTATTAAATAACACGCGAATAGCTTATTATTATTATTATTATTATTACTATTATTATACTCTTAAATGTAAACCTCACGAAGTTTGTTCTGACTAGGTACTTTTCGTATTACCTTCGTTGCAGACATTACCTATATTCTGTGAATTATTTAATTTAAATCGATATATAGATATATATTTTATAATATTACATTGTGTACTTCGTTTAGTTAACTCTAAAAAGCAAGATTAAAATGTATTTATACTTGGAGGAAGTTTTAAAACAATGTTTCTCGGTAATTTATATTGAGTTGTTTTAATTGGTACGTAAAGTGCCAACATAACAAACGTCTACACTCGCACATTTCAGCCTGCAACCACACATAAGTATTGCGATGTTCTATATTCGAACGTCTTAAGTTAAAACGACCACGTACGAAAGTTTCGTATCGGAGTTCAGGCAACTGTATTATTATGGTCTCGGAGGGTTTCAAAGAAGTGATACATAAACTTCAGTAGAGTCATTTTCGAAAAAAAAACACGTTAGTTTGGCACTTCTGCCAACAAAAACTTAGCAATGTTTTAGTATTTATGCACCAAAACATATTGAAACTATGCATCCCCTTTTTTTTTTGTTCAACACGAGTTTCATAATAAATAAGAGTGGGCGATATTCAATGCAACATAATATAGGTAGGTACGACGATAATGTATTTCATTGGTGTTTGAAATGTTTGAATTGCGTTTTAAAATCGTTCTATAGCTTCGATATATAGTATGATTTTTTGACCTTCTTGGTGGTACCAACTGCTGTAAATCATAATATACGTCATATAATACGTCTAACTGCATAGGTAATCATGTAATCGGACTTCACATAAATATTTATGTATTTGTTCGGGCCGTCCCTAGAGCGTGATAAATTAAATATAAATTACTTTAACAATTCGTGAGTTATAATATTCATATAGTTTGTGTTTTCTTTATAGCTTATCACCACTAAATTATTAAAAATAATATATCTATGTATGCGATAATTTATATAGTGCATTATTTTTGATAATTAAAATGAAAGTGAGAAACATAATAATGTAAGTTAATAGTTATATCGATTAGACTAATTATTAACATGTAACGTCTATTTCGTGTCGTTAATTATTGAGATAATGATTTACCATAAAAATGTTTTTAAATAAATCAATTATTTAGTATTTAATGCATACATTTATGATTTATATTATGGTAAATATTATGGTATCATACATTTTATTTGCAAAATACAACGTATAACTTGATGATAATATTTTTACTGTTAATAATTCGACATAACAGTTTCACATTATATTTTGAAATTCTACTATAGGTTTGTAAAACACATATTTATTGTACAAAATGTTTCTACTTCCAATTTATAAGCACATTACGTTTTATAATTGTTGGAAATGCTTTCAATAGTGTTGAAATACTTTTACGAATTTTTGTGTTAATTAGTTTTGTATGTATATGCAGCAAACTAAACATTAAACTGCAATAAAAGTCAACAAATATGTGAAATATTATCTCGCCAAAATCGCGTTACCACATTGTGTCCCCCTCCACTTGATTAGATGAACGACGTTGAATTTCGTTTAAAATAAATGGTCCGAAAAAAATGTGCAACAGCTCGTAACTAATCGAAATTATATATTTTTGTCGTTCTGAAACTAATTAACATATTAATTGAAATGTAAATGCATGAGGAACCTAATATACCTATTCGTCTTTATTGTTTAACAGTTTTAATTTCTCTCTTGAGAATAAGATTACTTTTTGTATAAATAATTGTATAGAACACATATTTTGATTAAAGTTGTAAATATTCAACTAATTACAATCAGTAATTATTTAGTAATACAGTCATATTTCTCAAAAATATTTTAGCTTTTCTCGAAGCTACAAAAGGGATTAGCCTAGCGTTGACTAAACATACGTCAAGATGATTCTATAATATGTTTACCATTAATATCCATAGTAAATAGTTATGGTAATATGAATGTTGGTTAGTGCTAGTTGTAGTTATTAAATCGTAGGTATAATATAGAAATGTACATTGAGTGGTTTTGGAGGGTTTATTTTTTGTAGCCTTTTCGGCCAATCTCTGGAAATTGTCCTTTACTTACCTACCTACCTAAAGCTACCTGTTGTATTTCTCTTTGGCCCGTTTTCGGTTGGGAAATGCAAATCCTTTCTTGTGGAGACAAATCCCAGTAATCAAATACCGACAACAATTCGGTTCGTTGTGCCTGCAAATCGTTGATCCTCCTCACACCCCCTATTGCACATGGACCAAAGCTACTCTGACAGTTCCTACGTAACCCTCCTATAGCCGCTACGCAGCTGACGAAAACCTGAGGATTTTACATCCTATTGTGGTGTTGTTGACCTCGGAAGCTACGTCGTTTGTAAGGATTTACTTGCATCCCTTCTTAGTTCCTACCCAGACGAAGTAAAGGCCCCATCATCGAAAACGTTTGAAGGTTACGTATATAAAATATCCAATAAATTCTTTTTTTATATTTTGCTACTAAAAAATAAATATATTGTAATAAATTATAATTGATTAATTAATTATTTATTGTATTATACAGATATTAAAGTATTCAATATTATAGTTATTTTTTTTTACTGTTTTAAGAATTTTTTTTAGGATAGATGTAATTTATTGTTTTTTAACAATCACAAATCAATTTTGTAAATAAAGTTGTATATAAAATATGGAATTACTGTATCAAGTGTGTAAAGTATAATGATTTGTTATTTTTATATTTAAAAAATATATACATAGGTAACAATACAAAACACAGTTAATAAGCTATTTGCATTCAGCTCATTAAAACTTTAAGATGCATATTTCATATAACCATTTTAACGAGTAAATTGTGTTTGCATTAATACGTCTCTAAAAACCATGGCTACAAAAATAATTTCTTCTAATTAAAATATTTGTTTATTTATTTTTAAACTTTTGAACACTTTATAGTTAAAACTAATTTTACTTTAATTAGAATATCTAACTTTTTAAAAAGAGTTTCATGAACCATTTTGAGTTTCACCTGTTTGAGTTGCAAATATAATTCTATTTGTTGTATTTGGAATTATTAATAAATCCACTTTAAGTTTGTTAAATCTAAAGCTATGCACCGTAAGCATATTTTTAAAACTTGAAGTTTCTTCAAAAGTAACATCGAGTAAAAACATCAACCGGGAAGCGTTTTATAAGGCATACAGTCATACTTTTATCACTTTTAATTAATTTGTATTAAATAATATATTTTGTTTAAATTATTGGAAACAAACATAATATTTTTAGCATGAAAAAATTTTAAAATTGGATTTTCAAAATAATACAAAATTTATGTTAAAATTAACATCATAATTATTGAATTAAAAACATATCAAATTAAATAAGAAAATAAGTAGTAACTAAAATGATTTTATTCTATAAACAATTTTATTTTTATACACTTTTAAAAGAATATATATATTATAAAGGGACCTGTATTATTATATCATCAACTAATAATCATCTATACGAAAATTATTATTTAAGTTATAATGTTAGTTACCGTCCATACATGAATTTAGTACATTTATATATACAGGTTATGATTATAGGGTGGTTACTGGTTAACCTATTTTTCTTCATATTTTGTTTAATTATTATAAAAAATATTTATAATATGAATGTATAAACTTTTTATATATTTGAACTTAATCGTTCTTTTAATTTAATTTTCCAATATTTTTATTCAGATGATATTTTTTATTCAAATAACTAGCAATTCAAGCTATTACGCTGAAAAAATTAGTGTGGGTATTGAATGTTTGGAAAATCTAACTAATAATATCCTTGAGCTAGTCCGTATTATTAAGCAATATCTGTGGGCTGCAAGATAAAATGCAATGGATATAAATTAAATTGATAAATTGTTAGAAAGTACTAACTATTCTTTAGTATTAAACATATGAAATCGAATTTAAATAATTATTTGTTACTTGTAAGCTGTGTCGAGGGTGTTGACTATACTTACATAATACAGGAATAAGAACAAAACGTAATATAATATATAAACCCATCAACATATTTAATAAAATATGCCAACTTTGAACAAAACGTTAGCGTTAAATCATTGCTTGAGAATAATGTATAGACAGTTCATCAATATTGTATAAAATTCAATTTTAATCAAACATTAATTTTTGTATGTTTCTGAGTTTTTTATTCAATCAGTGGTAGTTTTATCTATTTTTTATTTGTTTTTGGGATAATATATAAAACTGAATGTAAAAAATTGTATAAAATGTTTATTTCCATCATTTAACTTGTAGGTTTAGAAGTTGTGAACTATATATACTAATATATATTATATTCAACAAACAAATTATATATAGACACTCCTTAAATAAACTAATTAACTGTGAGAAAAATTACTATTTTTTTCAGACTAAACTTATAAATTATTGTTTGGGTGTAATATATTTATACAAAAGTTGAATTGTATTCTTTAATTAATTATAGTAATATGTATATTGTTTTTATTATAATATAGTATGTCCCACCCAGGTTAGTATATATTTTTTTTATTATATATAATTAAATATGGAATAAGTCCGATAAAAATGTCATTTTTAATGAATAATAGTGGAATAAAAGTTTAATTACGTAAAAAGTATAAAATATAATATATGTATATTATATTCAATATTAACTTCGTGAAATAAATATTCGTATTAACTAATTTGTTAATTTAGTGAGGAATTATTTTAATATACTTTATGCATGTTAAAGTTATTTCCATTTAGAGACTATAAGAAGTAAAGTATCGATTGAAAATACTATACTATTTTAATACTAATCAGTGAAAATGTAGTGCATTTAAGATAATGTCTGTCATTCAATAGTAACGCGTGTCAAAAATGTATTTGAGAAGCATTTTTAGTTATTTCAGCCACGGAAATAGTTTCCGTAAGTATAATATAATTTATAATTTTAATCATGTAAAAAGGTTCGTGTTAGTATACCAACAACACCCCGTTTTTGATTAGGTACTCACCCCTTACCTTCTATGTACACCCTAACCGTTAAGGTGAATAATAATAATAATAATAATATGGTAAACACAAATATTGGACAAGACCAGTAAAACGAATTCTGTACAAAATTATATGATATAACAAAAATTGCTTATGCTGTGTTTCTCGAATCTAAATAACGGCTATGACGGTATTTATATCTATGTATAGTGAGTTGAGGCGTACCGTGCTAGAAGGACAACCGTTGCTGATGCTGAGGGGATTTTCGAAGCAATGTTGTCCGAAGTCAAATATTAAAATAATTTAATATAATACACCCACGTCCCACACAAACACACACAAATGCATGTTTTACAATATTTATGTATATAATGGTTCTACGAGAAAAGCACTTCATTAAATTTGCACGGCCCGTTGGGTGCTAAACAATCGACCGCCTTCGTGAATAATTTTTTGTAAGTACAACAACTGCCATTGCCACTACCATTATAGTGAGACTTAGGTTTTTCTGCTACCGAGGCAGACGTTAAAACAACATGCGAAACAAACATTACGTATGCCACCGATGTTTACGTATTTCCACTCAGATCCGGTTCCTCTGATTTTGCCGCGTTTGTCGAGATCAAACATATAAACTCGTTCAATGTCTATGAAAAAAATAACTTGCAGCATTTCAACGATAAAAAAATGTAAAAAAAAGCGGAAGAATTTTTCCGAGTTTTTAATTTCTTTCTCTTTCGCCTTCTTTCTTTGTATTAATTTCAACATTTGTGTTTTTTTTTTTTTGGTGATACACAGCCGACAATAATTTTTCTTTCAGTTTTCGCTCGTTTTCCTAATTGCGTTTTACAAACTAAAGAATGATAAAGCATTTTTTTAACGTTTTATATGTACTGTAAAAATAGTATATATATTATATATATATAAGATGTAAATAGGACCAATAGGTAATTTTGTAAATTTACTCAATCATTTTTATAGAGTAATTATTATAGAACAACATATAAACATTTGTCATGCACAATAATAAAATAATTATATTAGGTTGTATAATTTTTTGTTGTCTATTATACTGATATATAATTTGGTTTTTTTTTCGAACGTGAATGAATGTTTCTATAAATACTTACTAGCAAGGTATAAAGTAATAATTCTTTTGTTCTTTTGGCACTACAAACAAAGTGTATTGAACATAATATATAGATATAAACCATTACATATTATGCGTACTGTTTGATAGTATCAATCTTATTATTTTTAAATAACGTTAAAACGAAATAATCTGTAAAATAGTATTTATAAAACTCTCGAGATAAAAACGTGTTTCTATCTCTATTTCAATCGCGTAACACTATAAGACCGTATTGTTGAAAATTTGATTAGGTTACTCAAAGAGTGTCCGATTTTTATATTACTTTAACGTTCTTTTTCACACACGTACACTATGGAATTTTACACAAAAACGTATGCGGAGGAGTCTTCTGTAAACTGGACAAAATAATACTGCCCTTCAGCAAAAGCAAAAGAAACGAAAACAAATAAATATTAAAAAAAAAAAAGGGAATGTGAGTGGACGTGATTATTTTTCTAAGATTTCTATTAAAAAAAAACACGTCTTGAAGTCACATATCAGCTTTACACATTTTAAGAATAAAGTCTTCTTAATATTTATAGGGGTGGAATAAAAATGGTATGCGATAATTATAATATTTTAAATGATGAATTATTTTTCAAGCCTTTAAAATATTTATCATAATGTTCTATAATATTAAAATTTACTCAGATTTTATACCGCATGCTTAGGTAAATTGCACTTAAGATTACTATTGAAAATTAAATTTTTGTACTTATTCATTGGTTTTAGATGATATACACCGGGTAATTCGTATACGAGTATTCGACCAAAATGCTTAAAATACGTAGGTATATATTGTCTATAAACTACGAACCAAGTAGGCTAAATAGACTCGAATTAATGTCATTCGACAAAGCTTTTGTCTAAAGTAAATCGTGTGCTCCAGAGATCTAGTGTTACTTTAGTTAATTTATTGTGTGAAATGATCCCATTTTCATGAATGCATCACAACTCAACTGAGGATAACTAAAATGACTTATTGTACTATATTCAAATATGTGTAGTGTACACAATATATGGTAATATTCATATTAAAAATTCTTCGGTCATCCTGGAGTAAAGTATTTTTTTTAAATGATACGTTTTGACGTTTTAGACCTGCGTGACGTATAATAATGCTATTTCTCGTAATTAATTTTACTATTTTGAAATAAATTTTATGATTCTTTTAAACTTATACCATATAACTTTCCTTGAAAACAATCATTGTACTTGAACTATTCACTTGTATAATATACGCATAATATTATAACATTAAAAAAAATAAACTGCACAGACAGTAAATTTAATAACTTGAATATTGAAAATATTTTGTGTTATATATATGCACATGTAATTGCCAATTTGTATACCTAATAGATCAACATTTTTGAATAAACTTAAAACTTTTAATATTTATTAGAAAATATACGATGATATTATCTTTGACCCATTTCTTCTATATAATGATCCGAAAATATGTTCAGCGTTCTTTCATGCCGATATTTTCATAATATTCAATTATAATTTTTAATGAAGTTTTCTCAGTATAAATATAATAAACACTATTTAAAATTATTCACTTTAAAATAAATAAAAATATGAACAAAATCTAAAAATCAGCAAAACTGACTAAGGAAATGATAACATCACAGCATAAACAATATTATATTGTGTTTTACACGAGTAGTGACACAACTGAAAGTTAAATTTTTCTCACAAATTATTCTTTTGTCCTGAGTGAAATAATAACTATCATTGGACTTCGTCTCGAGCAATTAAATATGGTGGTCACAATGAAAAACGACCGACAACGGGCCCACGAAAAGTGGTGACGGTGGTGACGACGATGGTGGTGGTAATGGTGGTGGATAGTGGTGATGGGGTTACACCCTATACTGACACCCGGTGTTTACAATCCGAGAGACCCATGATTGCTGTCGTAATTAATCTGTGAACTTGGTGGTGTGTGTGTGTATGCGTGTGTGTGTAGGGTCGACAAGGTCGACGGAGGCAGTGTTGGTGAATCGGCTTAATCGTCCAGTTTTCTGTGTTGCTGCGCTTTTGTGTATGAATTAATTTTAATATCTCTTTTACATCTCTTTCGCACACCACTGAAGCAACGAGACTATTGTACACCGCGGACGATGTTATAGTTTTCTGCGGGCGCTTAACGAGTCCGGCCCGACCGTATAAAAGCCCACCCTCCCTTCACGATGGCAACCTTCCCCTCGAATTAGCACTGAGTAGATGGTTGGGAATAAACAGGTCTAATTAATCGCCGGCGACGAAAAGCTTACAGTGCTACGGTGTTAGGGGAACCGTTATACATAGTTATACGAACGGTATTGTTTGTTCTGTCGTCCCCCTATATAATAATATATCACATACACAAGTGTGTATTTTTCGCGGCTGGTAGGTAACAATATACACGAGTACCTAAACATTTATATATATATATATACATTGTGCGTTTGTATGTGTGTTATATATGTACTGGTGAAAAAATAATATTTATTCAAATGCCCTTCCAGTTGACAAGACCTCTGACGACATGTCCGCACGCCGTTGGGAATATAAACGAAAAAAAATAAAACCATTTCCCCACACCGCGCTTAGTGTTTTGTCTACTACTCCGCGACTTTTTCTCTTATCCAAGACATTCCGAGTGGAATTACGTCTCTCCCGGAGCGTAACTCGAAATCGGATCCGTTTACACGCGACCGAATTCAATAATACCGTCGCCGTATGCTCTTCAGCCACTTGTGCCACTGCCGACACGGCCAACGGTTACTATACGTATATACACTTCGAACGTGCGCGTGTATACACGATATCGTCGGGAGTTGTTATTATTTTATTTTCGTGTTTTATGTATACATAATATTATTTATATATCATACCATATACATTCTATATAATATAATGTATATAAAGTGTCTACGTGACAAATGACGAGTCAACCTCCACCCTGCCGAACGTCGCTAATGGTGAACAAATTTATGCAAACCCAATAATATGCCCGTAAGAATGTATACATGGTTTGTGTTTACGGTTTATTTGATTTTCCAGGTAGTCGAGCTCAAACAAATGTAAATTCCCACCCCCGTCTTTCTTCACCAACACCACCTGCACCACCTCCAATCGACGTCGTCGGGCTGAACACGCTCCCCTATTGATTTTTTTTTTTTTATGTTCTCATCACAATTGAACGGCACATAGGTACCCCGAGGTCATGGAGGTAGTGAAAAAAAAGAAAAACTACTGAATAACTAATTGAAATCCATCCGTCGTTCCGTTTTATCAATACGACCACCGACCGTTTTCAGAACAATACAGTGCGGAAGTAGTTTGACGTACGACGTTCGTTTAACGTTTAAAAATAAAGCATAGGCCGACCATTATTATATTATGTTAAACATAAGTTCCAACAATAAAATTTGTTTCGCGGTCGATAGTTATAATGTAATGCGTTATACGCAGATATGAAAAGTTTAAAGAACAAAACTAAACGTTCTTGAATCGTAGTATTTAGTTCTTGGTGGTCTCCATTTAATATTATTGTGAGCATAAACAGTTTAATTATTTTCTCTTATATTATAATAGCTACACCTAACAAAATATACTAATTTAAATAATTATGCAAACAAACTTGGTACTACCTATGAAAATACCTTTTTTCTAATTTAACAGTGTAGAGCGAAAATAATACTTAAGTCTTATAGAGGTATTGACAATGAAACTACTACAAATGATCACCAGAAAGCCGACAACATAACTCTGTAATAAGTAATATATTAAACAACATAACCAATCTTTTTAATGTATTCATTTTACCAATGCATGTTTATCAGATACATATTATGATTATGATTTTATAAGATTTAAAGAGTTAAGTATTGGTTATACGATATATAGGATACAACATTTTGCGGTGTTAGCAAAACGACGGGGACTCGTGCGGTAGGTTTTATATCCGCTAGCCGGAAAAAGGCCACCGTAGAGATAATGGTTTTTCTGTCTTATTATTATTATTATTATTTTTTTTTTTGAAAACGGTGGAAATAAATGTTTATAACGGTGGCTCTACGTACGGCCGAGTGTGGTAAAACAGCGCTTGATTGGATTACGAACGGACAGAAATCGATACGGAATTCTTTTCCTCTCTTCTTTCTCGTCCTTTCTGTTTGACCACAGGATAATTTCGAAGAGGAATTTTACCCTCCGACGCAATTTTGCCTACACACGGGACCACTGAACCACTACTTGTACACGTGTATATACGTGCGTAAGTGTGTGTACATGTGTGTGGTTTACGTTAGGAACAGCCATAGTGTTCAAGACCTGAATCTCAATTAATGCCTTTTGATGGGATTGTTTAAGTGGTGGGACCCAGTGCGAAACAACACTACACATCCAACAATACTCCCTGCCGCAGTGTGCCCTTTTGCGATTTCCTTGTGTTTTTACCCTAGAAAATAACGACTGCCGGGAACATACGTTTTACTTCGGCCCTTAATGATTATTAAAAACCGACCCTTTTGCACGCGATTGAAATAAACGCCTCCTTGATACGTTCCTGAGGGGTAAGGTGTGGTCGTCTACGTGGTGTATGGAGACTCGCTACGCAATCAACGGGATTGCATTACAACAGAGATAAGAGATTGATTAAATTTCTCTCGAGTCTAGGGAACAGTCATATCCGCTGCATCACTCTGCACCAACGGTGCTTTTTGTCTTTTGCCTTTTTCCACAACATTTGCACAAAGTGTGACAACTTAAAATAAAAACGAGCCGTTGAATAATAATAATTATTACACACATATTCAGGTACACGTACACGTACATAATATATTATATACTAGGATAGTTTTTTTTTTATTACACATTTTATTATAAGAAGTACGCAATATTATATACATTTTACGAATAATAATAGATTTCAACAACGAAATTACCTTGGAAATTTATTCTATGTGTCACATTTTAGTTTAATAATTTTAATCAATAAGATTTGAACACAATTTAAGTAAAATTATAAATTTGAATATGACGTATTTTGTATATTATGTATAAATGAATATAACTTTAATTTTCATTCTATGTTTTCTGATTAGCGGATATGTATTATAATAGATATGAATGTACATTGTTATTAATAGTATTATGCATTATAACTATTTAATGATGTTTACACCTCACGGGAAAATAAATATTTATTTTACTATGTTGGATAATGTATTCTTTCGAACACGAGTAAAAGGTAATTTGAATCAAAATTATACTGACTATGTTTATTGTTATAACAGTTTATAACTTATAACTGTGATAAAGTCTGGATTAAATAGTTTGATTTTAGATAAGCAATTCTTTAATCGTATAATATAGCTTACTTAGTTTTTGTTATCAAATTCTCGTGAAAAAAATAAAGATTTGTGTACTTATAAAAATTAATATATATACTAATTTGTACATTATACACAAATTAATACATATTAGTCAACTAATATCATAAAAATATTGTATGCCCATTACATAGGACATAGGTAAATAGACATTAAATAAATAAATACAATACTCACATATACAAACGTACATATTAATTCATTTCAACATTTAAATTACACAATAGGAAACACCTATAACTTAATTGTAAACAAAAAACCATCCAAGATAATTATTGAAATCGAGGTTCGTTTCAGGTACAAAGTCACGGAGATCAATATTATACTAATCAATAATGTTCAGCATGGACTGAAATAATAGCTATTTGAATTTTCAGAACGTATTTTACTTATATGATATAGATATTTGGTTTAGTGTGCTTCCATTATGTTTTAGTTTTATAACACTATAAAAACATAATTCTCTCGACGCTAGAGTTTACTTTGCACTTCACAAAACGTGTATAATATAAATAATTTTAATATAAAATATGTCAAAACTATACTAAAAAATTATATCATAATATATATATTACATTTTCTACTTCTAGTGTTTAATACTCTTGAACCCCATACAATGTTATCACTTATTTTATATATACATATATTTAACAAAAAAAAAAAAACAATTAAAATCATATATTATAATTTTATTATTGGCTATTGTCTAATGATTCTCAAAAGCTATAAACATAAATCCAAATATATGATGCACCTATAAATAATTTTTATTTTATTAAAATAATAATAATAATACGATTTTTAGCTATAATAATAGTCTATTCTACGCTAAAATTATATTGAGTTCGTTAAAACGTATTAGTATACCTACTTAAGTAAGTTTGTATCCCAAATTTCTGTTTATAAAATAATTAATAAGTTATCTTGATCTGATTATGTCTGTATATGCTTACTCATAAAGTATAGATAGATTTATATAAAACAAACTATTGCGCTTACACTATCTTATAACAAAATATAATTGTGCCTAATTAATGCAGTGAATGCGACAGACTGTTTTTACAAAGTGTTGGTTTGTGCGGGAAAAACCCCGATTCATTTATCAACGACCTATGTTAAAATATTTACCTGGTCAGTAGAGAGTTTTATTACATATAATATATTATATACTGTTTGTAGACGGCAGGTGTATACCTACTACGTGTGTGTGAGAGAAAGAGCGAAAGAGAGAGAATGAGTGATTGAGTGAGTCAGTGGAGTGCGAAGGTCGAGCGGTGCATAATATGGTGAGCGAGAAAGACGGAGAGTTCCTGACAACACGTCGTAATCTCAATTCCTATATATAGTGACGTTAATCGTTTCTCGAATCGTCAACGGGTAGCAAGGGGCAGAGGAAAGATAGTGGACGACAAGAATAAAAAAAAAAAAAAATAGAAAAAAAAAGAAACGGCCAAAAGCAGTCGATTTGTAGATGGATGAGGTGGCACGCGTGGCGGTAGTGGTAGATTCATTTCCGGGTACATCGTTTCCGGTGCGGTGTATCGATGTGACGTTGGGAGCGGCGGGGAGAGAATAAAGTATCTCGTCGTTGTCGTCGTCGTCGTCGTTGTTCCGGTACCGTTGTTGGCGCTGCTGTCCACATTCGGCGGATTGATTGTCGAGTGATTAGACGCGCGGGGACGTAATCGCGATTAAATGCACACTGCAAAGTTGTTACCCGGACACATTAATCTTCTCTTAATTCCCGGGTAAGGCGATTTAGCGGCATGCTAAGAGGAGCGGAGGTAAAATTACAGACGGGCAACGAACGGCAATTTGTCGCCGGTTTGAATTTGACAATATATATATATATATATATGGTGTTTTAGCAGCCAGCTAACTCCTCAATCGTTCTCTATCCATCTCTATCTCTACCTTTTATTCTTTCTCTCTCGTTTTCATCGGCAACAAATCTCTTTGAAACGTACCTCACGCGTGAGGTGTTTCGTGTGTTCGGTTATTGTCTTTTGCTTTCATATTTATCGATATATTATTTATTTTACAATAACAATTCGAATATCGTTTTTTTTAAAATATGACATTTATATTTTTATTTTTACCGTTTGTTCCGGACCGCTTTGTAATGTTTATCTAAATCGGTTTTCAGTTATAAAGCGATGTCGTCGATTTATGTTTATAATAATATGTACGCACTACGCGCAATATATAATCCTATACCCCGGTCGGTCGTTTATCGTATGTTTTTAGAAGATTTTCAGGAAATGTCGTTAATAAATAATTCGATTGGAACCCTACTTTAGCGCTTACTCCGTCGACAACCCACCCCGCTTATATTTCCGTGTGCATGTACCGTAACCGAATGTTGTATACTTATATTTACCATTTCTATATTGGGTTAAAATTCACTCAAAACATTGCCAAAGACCGTGATGCGATAATATTATTATTGTTAAAATTATAGTATGTCTCTTACTCTCACTGAAGAATAAGACTTAGTGGTTATAACCGTTTAAATTCGATTACGTTTATAATGTTATTATGGTGTACATATTATTATAATATTATAAAGCGTATTATACATATCCCAAAGTAATACTACTGTACCAGTAGTACCCCATTTTTAACGGCATTTTCTTTGTCCATGTCCATACTGCTAACCCGAAAACATTATAATATTTATACACCTCGATGGTCTGCGTTTTTATCGATTATGCTCTTTCTATAGGGTTTTCATTAACGGTGGCAATTTGTTTAGAGGGGTGCGTGTGTTTTAAGGGGTAAAGACCTTGTAGGGTGGAAGGAGAGGTTGTGCAGATATACCTTTGACGGTAAAATGGCAACCGGCTACCGATGCTTACGTGTGATAAGGAGTGATTTGGAGGGGGTGAGTAAGTAAGCGGACTATGACGCAGACCAACACGCAACCACGGACCGGATAAATTCCGGTGAATGTTATTTGTTAAGGGCGGTGGGAAAAATATGCGTAACAAATATTATTATTGTTATTATTATTATATCAATATACGTATATTATAAAAAATAAATAAATATAAAACAATAGATATTGTGTTAAAAATTAAAAACTATAGAAGTAAAATATAAAAGCCTATTTTTTAAGTTATTTTCTTGTTAGTGGTTATCAGCCGGCGTACCGTTTATGCAATTTCACTACACTCGAGAATTCTAGCGCCGCGCACTGGCAAGAATAATATACTTTCCCGTTAAAGTTTCATAATATTCTTTATTACAGTTGGTGATAATATCATATTTTATTTATATATTTAATAAACAGTTGAAAATAATTTAATAATTTAATAGTATTATATGTTTTTATTTGATTTTATATTACTTTTTTTATACCATTCAGATTTTTTTAATTCAAACTTTTTAAATTATTGGTTCTACTCAATTTGTTCATATAAAATAATTTTAGCGTTTATCTGAATAAACAGTTATTTATAATATCTGGATAAATTTAATAATTTCACAGCTTTTATATTTATTATAAGATATTATAGATCACATTATTCTATAGTTTATTCATTTAAAATTCCGAGTAACATTTTATAAACAGCAATAACAATTTTTATTATACCAATATGATCAATTATAAATTAAAAGTATACATTTAAAAGATTTTAATAATTATATTATACCTAAGTTTATAATTGATTTCTTAAATTTTATTTTAAAATAGCATGGAAAAATTAAAGAATTAAAAATAATTTTAAAGCGCAAGTTTAATTAAATTTGTTGGCTGTAAACAAATATCTAATACAAAAAGTATAAATAATAACATAAAAAATATGAGACTTGTCACTATACTATATTTTATTTATGATAAAAATTAGTCTAACCTACTTAGTTTATATTAATATAGAAATTAATTGTATAGTATTAGTATTCTACGAACGTTGAAATATAATATAATATAATAAATATATTCTATATTTAATATAACTTTTATTAAATAAACCTATTTATTATGAAGTATATTCGATACCTAGAAAACAGCTAGTAGAGTGAATACTTAATTTTTATATAAAAATGTTACAATTATTGATATGAATTACATTATGAAATAATAATCATAAAATTAAAACTAATAATCAATCATGCGATGTAAATCGTATATGCATTATGAATAAATTGTAAATAATAACACGTGAACAGAAAATATTATATTATACTTGTAATATTATAAACCTAAGTAGTGTAGGGTGTTGAAAAAAAATTGTGTTATTATAAAAACAAAATTTAATTTTTTATTGTACAGAATAATAACTTTTTCAAACATTCACAATACTAATACAAGCAATATATTATAATATTCAGATAGCTCTATTTATAATTATTTAAAAATGTATATAAAAAATTGACTCGTAATTGTTTTATATTTATAAAAACGAATGGGTACGAACTAGGAATATATAATAGCAATTTAAATATGCGATAACATTTTACTTGACCTGAAGCACATGCAATATAATACGTGACGATGTATCACGGAGGTATTGTAATATAAAAAATGCTTACATGGATGTATTCAGTACGCTAGAAAAACTTGGAAAAGTTTGTGAATGAATTCAATTTATGGAAATCGTAAGCAGTGCATTTATGTTATGATTTAAAATTAAAACCCTGATAAAATGTTGTCAACTTAGAATAATACGATCTGAATTTTGTAAATATATTTGAGTCAATCGGTCTAATTTTCTAATTTATTACGTGAAAAATGTCGAGACAATAATTATTTAAAAATCAACAATACCCTAGAAATATGGTCAATGAGTTTAAACACGTTTATGGACTTAAAATCTGATCAATTTATGTAGACGTAAATCTTTTTAAATATGGTACAAGTTAGTTACCCGTAGTACTAAAATATGTCTTATTTTTAATTTTTAATGCAATAATATTTCCTAACTTGCCAAATATATAGATGATACTGGACTCTCAAATAAATTATAGTTTATTCCTTATACAACAGTAGTACGTGACCACAAACGTTAAAACAGATTCATACTTGGAATACTTCAAAGAAAAAGTGAAGATATCCTAAAACAAATAGTCATATATAATTTTGAAAAAAATAATACTTCTATTATTTTCAAAGTAAAATTTCTATAGATAATGGTAGGTTTTATTAGATGATAATATGATATCAACAATCATTGGAGATTACTCATCTCATCAAAATCTGAAAAAAATAGAGATTGTTTTGGTTATCTCATCAAAATAAAAAAAAGTTATACATATACTACATAAATAATGATTAATATTACTTAAATAATATTATATATGTACAAACGCCAAATAAAATCGATTTGAGGGATTTCGATGGTTTATTTTTCATATTGAAATACATTAATTAAAAAATACGGCAACAGTCATTTTTTTAACAATATACTATATTATAATAATATTGTAATAAGAAAATCGAAAAGAACATATTATACACAAAAAACACACGAGTGATGTTAAACAATATATATTTCAGCGTTTTCCTGAACAGATATTATAACTAAAACGATGTTCAAGGGTGTATGTATAACAATAACGATATAATTTAGTCGAGGCCGTGTAATGTACCGATTCGTATTTTGTTCAGACATTATCAACCGATCTATCGATACGTTCACTCGTACACATATATGTGTAATGCTGTATATTATGCCCTGCGTATATATATATACATAGTTGCATTCGTGTACAATTTACTGGCCACGTTTGTTTCGACCCTATTAAACGTTGACGGTGCGGAGGGTAAGAATATTGCAGAACTACGGCTAGTGTACATTGTACATTTGTATGTATCGCGGTTGTTTAAATAGGTACTTTCTCGCGTCAATAGGAAATATAACGTATGGTACGTCAATTGAATAATATTCGCGCGTGTTATACCGACCACTCGTATATTAAAACACCTTATAGCTGCTGCTACAAATACTGCATAATATTATCACTCATATTACATGTCACCAATATGGATCAAAATAATATAGCAGGTACATGATGGAGTCTTAGTGGCATTTCAGTTTTTATCATAACTCTGGTGAACGACCGTTTACTGAATTTGAATACAATTTTTAGACATTGACTTTCTTAGTTTTTTTTTTTTTTTAATTTAAAAAGATAAATATTAACCAATAATTTCTGTTGGAACGATAATATTTGCAAAAAGTTTTGTGACATTTATAACTGACCTCTCACCCGATCTTTATAGGTGAGATTTAAATCAGAGACGGTAAACCTATTTGTAGCTGCACATCAAATAAATACTGTATTTGTTATATTTTTTTTTTGTTTTTGGCCAGTAACACTTATACAACATTAATATTTATAAAAATAAAATATATATCTTGCCTTTCTCAATTACGTTGTCCGAAGTATACAAGAATAAAATGCAATCTTATTAATTAAAAATCATTAAATAATAAAGATAATTTCATCAAACTCAGTTTATCAAAATATGTCACAGATTCACCACCCATCTCTCTCTAAATATTCGTCCCACCGTCACCTCCATAGTTAATTCGAGCACACATCAAATATATATATAATCAATATTATACGATGTTTTATCAAATTATCGGCGTAGAACTGGGCGCATACGATCCGGTCGACACTGAACGGGTTTGTCATAAATTGGCCAAGCCAATGGGTTTTCAATCGGTTTCTATTGAACGACTGTGTTGGTAAAATCGCCTAATGGTTTCCGGTACGATGATTTTTTCCTCTCATTCATCGCATATATATTTATATATAAATGCGTGCGTGTGTGTGATTCGCGTGCCGTTTTATCAATTTTTTTTATTTATTTATTTTTTTGCTCAATACTGACCCAGCGCGAGAACGACGACTGGAATTCGTTATTACGGTCCATTGGTTTCCCTTATTCCCGCACTACTGCAGAGCAGTATATAATGTAATATACGCCTCATCTCTCCCGTGCGAACCTTAGTCCCCACGTCCAACCCCGCTTGCGTCTACCCATCGAACCCTCACCACTATATACGTCTACGAGCTACCCTGGAACGGAGAACGCTTATATTGCTGCCGACAAGAATAACCACAATCAAAATTTCCAATGAGTTAATTGCTGCGGTTTTCGACTCGAGTGGCAATGAGGGCGAGTCGCGTACGAAAAACGAATTATATCGTTGAGACCAATTTTGACATGTCACCGCCGCATAGTAGGAAATACGACAGAAAAAAAATAAAAACATTTCTTACTCGTCGCGAGGAGTTAATTGCTAAGCCAATTGATTTAATTCCAACTTTTATTCTAATAAAAATGTGAAATCATGTAATATAAAGCAATACAATTATATTATTGTGCAAAAGATAAGACTAAAATTACTTCAGGGATCAATGAATTTACTATAATATAAGTACATTTTACTTGAAATGTCAATCTATTAACATACAGATATACAGGGAATAGTAAAATACCTCATGCTCAGCAGTCAGCAATTGAGTATAAATATTTTACAATAAAATTAAATATTAATTGAGTTAAAATTAGAAAATTAGAAAATTGTTTGTATATACTCAATGATTTGATCATTTATTTCTTTGCATAAATAATAATAACTTATTATATCCCTTTTAAACTTATTATTAATAAGTTTAAAAGGGATGTTACTAAAAACAGTTTTTGTTTATTGTGTTGCAGGTACGTCACCAATAATAATATACCAATACGTGTAAAATATTGACACTACAAAGTTATCGACAAGCCGTAAATATATTTAATACGTACGTATTTAATATTATTCAATTTTAAATTAAATATCAAAATAGTAATAGTATAAATAGGTACCTACAGTTTGAACTTTATTGTACCAGTTTTAGTTTACAATAACTAATATATGTTATGTATATTATGTTTAAAAAAGCACAATTTAACTTTCATCAGATTTCTTTTACTATATAAAACTGTATAAAATCAATTTTTATTATTGACCCACTTGTGAGCTTATGATTCTAAAACTAATATCTCGAGAAAAACTTAAGCTTAACAAACTATAAAATAAAAGAAACAAAAACTTATTAATTATAATCAAATAAAAAAATATTACTCAGTTTTAGTATCTTAAGCGAATTTTTTATTTTTATTTTTTACATACAATAATATAGTTGGTAGGTAGTGATTTTTATGCTTTTTAATAGCTACAATTACATAATTTATACTTATCCATAAGTTGATAGATAAAAACCGTTGTATAACTGTAGGTATCTTTGTATAACTTGATGACGAGTAAGTTACTTTAATGTATGTATTACATTTATATTAAATAAAAAAAAATATTATTATTATATTATGTTATACTTTTAAAATTTTTTCAGTTAGTGATTTTTCTCACTGTTGTATTTTTTTCAATGAATATTCATTTCGCGATTCAATAATTTAATTTTCAAACACAGTAGATATCTGCCTTAAACCAATTGCACATTCATAATAATATATTCGAATATAATATCATGCGCCATAGGCTAATGTGTACATAAATTCTTCATTAAATAGGATAATTATGTTTGCAATATAGTAGTATCATTAGGTCTCAGTGTTTGATCAGGCGATGTCAGATATATACATATTAGAATAGAACGGCCTTCGACTAACAATATTGTTTTCAGGGCCAAATATATAATATAATATGTATTTTATGTAAATGCGTGAAATACGTATGGAGTATAGATACATTCTATCTCTATGTCTGTCTATATACATTGATTGATATATTATAAATTTCAAAATTTCTTCGAGACTGGTACAAAAAAAAAAGAAATGATAATAATAATAAGATAACATATTTTTTATGTAATAATATAATACATACTACGAATTCGCAATCCATTGGACATAACTAACTAATAGCCATTTAGAAAATAATAAATAAATTGTGTTTAATTTGACGTAACAATAAAAGTTTAAAAACCAATATTTTTTTTTTAATTCCCAAACTTTTGTATATCTACACTATACCAATTTACACCACTATCCGCTCCTGTTATGCAAGTTTAGTACGATAGATTTGATTCGTTTTTCTATGTTTCATGATGCCTTTTGGATGTAAGTAAATAGGGGACTGAAATTTTGCTAGCCCCGATGTTCAGTTAATTTTGACTTTTTCCATTTGCGCTGTGTAGTATACGACGCGTTCTTAGTAGCCCTCGTCCCTCGGTACTCCACAAAAGTTGTACGTAATAATAATATAATAGGATAGCTACAGTATGTTTTGATTCAATCATTATTTTATTGTGCACTTAGACGATTACGTCCATACGCCAATTTATACCAATACACACATTAAATAATAATAATAATAATCAATGCTTGGATTTAAATGTCTTAAAAATGTTCTAAACATCCATGCAGTTATGCATTTTAAAATTCAAAACGCTCCACTGATACTCATTTGTATTTTTTGTTTGCATTTAAGAATTAAATTCTAATTCATAATACAATGAATTTTGTACATATTTATTACTTTTACAGTTTAATTTAAGATTTACATCCTTTAATATGTATGCATGCACATATTTCTTACTACTATATTATTATCAATAGTATTGTAATCTACATAATTTGAATAGGTAAAGAAAATGTAGTTGTAAAATAAATACTTATCAATGAGATCAGTGTATGTTACAATATTTTCAAAAACCATTAAATTACGTAAATTAGTAAAATTCAGTGTTACATATTGTATACATAACATTATATTAAGCAATCCGAAAATTGATTGAAACGTACATGCGCATTGCACATACACTGATCTCATTGATAGGTCTTCAAATTAGAAAGAAACACTCCTCAGCATACAGTGTTTATTGGTGAAGTAAAAATTAATATAACATACGCACACTGTATGTTAGTAACAATTCCATTTGTTATATTTTAGATATACTGTTCTTTTGTCATTCAAATATTTATATTGTATATTCTGTATCAAAATATATTTGCTTACTTGCAAAATCAAATATATCAGATATTGTTTATATAAATATAGTAATATATAGTATATATTATAATAAAAACATATATTCAAACTATATATTTATAATGTCTACAAAATATACATAAATGAAAGTTATCTCAAATTCAAAATATATCTAGTTATTAAATCGTCGCGTTTGGTAATTTTATCGTGTTACGTAATATTTAAATTTTTAAACTGAAGTCAAATTGTATATATTTAAATAAATAACAAACATTCAATGAATTTGTTTTTATTGTTAATTAATAGTTCCGAGTAATAAAAGCTTATAATTAATTCTGGTTGAGCATCCTAAAATAAAAATTTTAATCGCATTACAATAATTTACAAATTGCGTGTTGTAAACCAAGTTACCTATATTGTAATAAGATCGAAGGTTCAACTCATCAATTGTATAACAATTTAAGAGTTTTATTATTTACTGTTTTAAATATCAGTCAAATTCAATCAAGTATTTTAAGTGGTGTAACTATATATAAGATAATAATAATAATAATAATAATTTTTTTTTTTTTTTTTGGAAGGGAGTTGTAGCTCTTTTATTTTTTTGTTTTAATCATCTATGTGAAAATTTTCCTTACATCCCTAGGTTTGTATAGAAAAAACACATAGCGGTTTAAGTGTTGAGAATTAAATAATTACAATACGATATGAATGAGTTTAAATTTGGTGAGCTGAACATATCAATTTTAAACTTATTAAAAGTTTGCATTAATCTATTTCAGGGAGTGTTATTTGCATAGTTGGTAACTTGTAGGCTTAAACAAAAAGTGTTTGTCGATCGCGTGTTAAAACTGGGAGTATAGAAGGTTAAACGGCTTAAGAAATCTGGACAATCAACATTACCATTCAAATGCTTATACAGAAAACATGAGTCAAGACTAATACATTTGTGTTCCATCGTCTGGAGGTTTAATAGAGATAGGAGTGGATTGTAAGTTGTGTGAGGTTCTCTAGGTATGGAGCATTTAAATGGGTTGTAGCGTAAGAATTTGTGTTGTACTTTTTCCAATCTTGTTATTTTGCCTGTCAGGTAGGAAGACTATACAATAGAACCGTATTTACAGATGGGTCGTATTAACGAACAGTAAATCGATTTTAGAGTAAGTTTATCAGTAAAGTCTGTACAACTACGATAATAAAAACTAATAATTGATGCAATTAATTAATAATCATGTGAATATGACAATCAAATTTTAGCTTTGGGTTAAATAATATACAAAGGTCTTTAATGGGACCAGTAGAACGCAGAAGAGTTAAGCCATTTATAAAGTAATTATAGTTAGTAGTCTATAACTTAATAAACTAAATAATGTTTAAAAAACAGTGTTGGCGATTTGTCCGAAGCTCAAGTATAAGCAGGTTATTATACAATAAGTAAATAAAGTATTCCCTAGACATAAAACAAAATATAAATAAAATAAAATAATATCATATATATTATGCCCAGTACTTATCTCCAAGGGTTGTAAGGAAATTGTTCATGTATACGTTTGCCTCATTAAAACGAAAATCGTTAAGCAAATTCGACTAAAATACTGAAATGTTAACTGAACATTGGTGTTGAAAAAAAATATTTTTAAGTTTGTTAAAAGAAATTGTAAACATAATTATTTTATAAATAAATATGTTTAAAAATCACAGTTGTTTTCATATTTTTATATACTAATTTAAATATTGTTCTTTCTCTTACCAGCTTGCAGATTTACCAGTTTTTAATGAAAATTCAGCCACGCCCTATAAAATTATGATTTACTTCCTCTCTAAAAAAAAAAAAAAACAGTGTTTTTGTCGTTTAATTATGGTGAAAATTACAATTTAATAAATTATACTCTTTTAGTTTTTCAGTTTATTGTAGTGACAGCAATATTTGAGGGGTGTCTCAATATGTTTTGTTACGGTTTCAATGACAGTATTTTTAAAGCGTAAAGTGAACAACTTGTTTTTAAATTTGGACCGAGGTTTTTGTTAGTTGAATAACATAGTAGTGTAGCTATAAATGTATTTTTCGTTGGATCTTGTTGAAAACACTAGTGGAAAAAATACGTCTGCGCTGCAGGAATGCATTTGATAGATGACTTTTGTTTATAGGGTAAGTGAGGGAGTGTATGTTGGAAATAAAGAATACCCAGGGTACCCAAAAAGGTCCTTATGGAAATAAATATTTCTTTTACTCTTATAATATACATATTTATATTTTTTATTTATACATATACGTTTTTTCTTATCCACCGGGCATGGAAAAATCGCAGGGTCGCGTCATTTCAATACTGCGTGCACGCCATTTGGCCAAGATAATAAAATACCTCCGAACAGAAGGTATAAAGAAACTTCTGAACAACTCGTTGTTTACACTTATACTTGCAGATTTTTACACGAAGCAAAGGTGAATTTTACGGTATAGAAATGGCCAAAAATAACTATTGCATTATAATGACTGTGCCTGCATCGGCATTAGCTTTTAAACAGGTTTCCATAAATTATTACTGAACGGATTATCAAGTATGATGTGGGCGTGGATTAAAATTGCATAGTCTTGGAAATGATGAATTTTAAACTAGAAAATGCTTCACCATCTACCTATCGCCATAACCTTTGGAATCATACGAACGCCACTTTATCTTATAACTTATGCATGGGCCATCTACCTTTTTCTTCTGTGTCTAATATATTTACGCGCACGTATACGCATTTTAGCGAAAAATGTTGCCGTCTATAATATCCATTGCTGTCATTACATTCCCGTAAAAGCTAACTCAATTGTGAAAAATGTACATTTAGTCCATAATTTTATGTCATACGAATTGTCTACTGTACAAAAATCTCTTCAAAGCAAAAAAATTATATTTTAAAATAAAATTAATGACGTTCCCCAGTTATGTTATATTTCCTCAGTACTTAGTTTTTTCTTTTTATCTTAAAAGGTTGCAATAGTCGAGCATAAAAGATGTGTCAAAATACGTTTACTGTTGTTTAACAAAAGCTTCTTTTTTTCCATATTGCACTGACCCTTAAGCCATCACCCCCTTATGCTTACTACCACCGTCTGTCTAGCAATCAACCCTTAATGCCGTCTGATCCTTTAAAAGGATGTGTCCGCAAAGGATGTTGGGATAGTGTAATGGGACCACCAATGTCCTTACTTTTGACTCTAATCTGAGGCCAGGAAGTCATAATGATGGCATACTTTTATTTTCTTCTTATTGAATCGATCTTATAGATAAAAGGTTAAAACATAATATTGACTTAGGTCTCAATAAAATAATTATATTATTAAAAACATGAGAAACATAGTTGTTTGTTATTGCTGGAGTTATAGCATACATTATTGTTGAAATCTCAATAATAAGACTGTTAGAAATACAACTCACGTACAAGTATAGATATTGATAATCACAGTTTCCTGTGAAAATAACTTTGTTATATTCATAACAGATCCATTAAACTCGTCAGATTTTCATTAGATATAATCTGTAGCACATTGATTTATTTCTCTTCAATTTCCGACTTATGATTGAATAGGCTTTTTAATATTTTATATTGACTTAAGATAAACTTCTTATGCTTATAAGATGATAGATAGATAACATTGAATAATGTAGGTATTCTTGTGAATTGAACATTTAAGCTGATCCATCATAAGAACTGATTATATACTTATATCGTTTACCACACTATAAATACAACAATAGGTACTATGAATGTTTAAGGAAAATTCAAATTTGAATGTAAAATATATTTAAGTATAATTTATTTTTTTATGCCCCAAATATAATGGCTACAATCAAATGATTGAATATGATGTATCTGTAAAAATCAAAATACGATTATTACAAATATAATATGGAATACATGGAATGTATAGATTTTTTCTCAGATTAAAAATCAATTAAAATGTCATTATACAATTGAATAGTAAGAAAATATGATTAGTCAGGCTAATATATTTTTTAAAATTCTATACAACAATGTATAAATAATAATAAAATAAATTGTATTTCATTTTAAATAAAGCTACGATTTCAGACACAAATTTAACCATCTTATCATTCAATACAAGATGTATAATTTCAAATTTGTTTATATAGTATAATTATAACACTTATATGTATTGATTTTTAAAGTTCTATTGTGAGCGAAACCCTACTATCACCTACTACTAACATTTTTACAGCCTAGACAATTGTTATCTCACGTTAATCTTTGGTCGTTTCCAATTTTCTCCGACAAACAGTCCCTTGAGAAATTACTGACGATCTGACCAACTTGAATGGCATTCTGGCATCTTCGATTTATACACCATTCTATAGTATTTTACTTGTTTTAAACTGACTTCTTGCTATGAAATCAATATTAAACAAACGCCTTTATATTTTTAGTGAGCCTAAAAAACACTTGAAAATAATTAATTTTATATTCACGGTTTTAGTTATAAAAAAAAAAATCTTTTAATTATTCATATTTATTGGCAGGTACTAAAGCATTTTAAGTATTTTATTAATTTCAAATTTAAATTTCGTCAATAATTAAAAATTTAAAAAAAGGTATATTTTTAATTTATTTAGTCATTTGAACAAAAATATATAGTTTATACAATTCGCATAATTAATAAATATTTAAAGTTTAATTTTTTTTGTTGATTCCATATTTTATGTATTTACGATAACCTTATAAAAAGTGTATAATCGAGTACTCGGTTAGTTATTAAATATATAAATTGCACAAAATTAAATAATACTGAATTTATGCATATATATATATAATATTATCGATGAATAAATAAATACTGTGGAAAGAAGTCTGAGTATAATTTAACGAACGTATAGCGTATTTAATAGAGTCTAAGATGATTAGGTAACTAATGAACGTAAAAAATACAAATTTATTTTATAAAATGATATTTACTTGTGACTTTATGGAAACTAAAGGTTTTAACTTAAAGTTAAAAAAAAATATTAATTCAAATCTAAAAATGGTTATAAAATATAAGATGCTACTATCATGGTTTTTATGATTTTCAAAATGTTTAAACGATAAATTATTATTTTGATAAATGTTTGTTTTTTTTTCCATGATAACACTTCCTATCTTATAAATATGTCTATGTATTCATCTTGTACAATATTATACAGTTAATGTATACCGTTGTAGTGAAGTGGACAGTAGTAGGGAAATTACATGTTTGTAAAAAATCAATTTAAAACGTGATTACTCTATATATTATAACTATTTATTAATTTATTTATTTATTATACAATACATCATGGGCTGAGTTCTATATTATATATTTGTTAAATGTATATAATATGTGCCGTCGTTGGCTTACATTTTTTGGACTCATAATATGCGCGGAATAAAATAAATATCCATCTCCTGCGTCGGCGTTTTTTCCACGTCAAAACGCAATATAATATGTTATTATTATTATTGCATATACCAAAATGTCAGAAAAAACCAGTGACGGTGCTGGCCTGATAGTTATATATTATATAATATCGTTCAATAATGTTTGCAGTAGTCGGTCGTTTATATATATATATATTTGTCTATGTATGTGTGTGTGTGTGTGTAAAATAATGTATATTATTATACAAACGCTGTGTTTTTGGTTTTGCAGTATTATACACACGCTGGGACAGCAGGACAACGAAAGGAGGATATAAAGGATATAATATACGAATCGCTACCGCACAGCCATGCGGCGCGGAGGGGCTCGTGATTTTTCCATCGTCTTGGCCGTATTCGCCGCTTGTTTTATCGGCCAACTGACGCTCGGCATCCACATAAGTAAGTCGTATATAACAATATATTATATCGGTACACCTCACCGTCATCGCCGCAGTACGGTATATATATAACGCCGTGAGAGAGAAATGAACCGAGTCCATCTGGCGTGAGACCGTCATCGTTCCCCGCTCGTTTTATTTGCCACGACCGCGGCGGTCGTCGTCGTCGTCGTCGTCGTCGCCGGCTGTTGGCCATCACCCCTTTGCTTACTCGCTCTCTCTTTTTCTATCTATCTCGCTCACCTCTCCGTATAGGTTAATAACGAAACAATAAAAACTTTTCCCGTGCAAGTGTGCGGTGTCGGTGGGTAGGTGAGCGTATGGAGAGAGGGTGGATTTTTCACGTCCAAACGCGCCCGCGGAGATCGTTGTCCGCACACTTTACCCTTGGCCCACAGTTCCGGAAATCCGATTTCGGGGTAGGTTGGTAGGTGGTGAAATTTTAGCGGTCTCCTCATCTCCCCTTCCTGGAATAATAAAGCCGTTTTGCTCCCATAACCATTAAATTCAAAGTGCACTGTCGCAGTCACTATGGCGCAGAATATCGTATAACGTCCTGTATCCGTTTTCCCGACCGTTCCGATTATGTTTTAGATAGTCACTCGGCGTGTATACATCTTATGTTATAGTATACCTACACGACCGAGCGTTTTGTAAAGTACGACATGGTCTTGGTCGGTATATGTTTCGTTTTATCTTAGAAACGACCTATACGTTTATATATACGGATTAGTTAGAATATTGTGGTTTTAATATGATAAAATCAAATCGCATATGTAACAAAAATTAAATTGTTTTAATAACACTCCATAATAAATTAACTTTAACTTAATAATGATAATTTTAAATTATTTAGGATACATTATTGTTGTAGCCACTAACCATAATATTCTATAGTACTTTTTTAGTTAAAATTGTTTATGAATTATAAACTATAATATTATTTTAAATAGTTTTAAAATTTAAAAATCATATCACAAATCATAATTAATTTGTTTTTTTTTTAGTTAAAAAAACTATAAACTCTAAAATTGTGATGCACTAGTAAAAGAATGAAATATAATTTTATAATCACAACATTTTAACGACACTGCTGTGTAAATATGAATCTATATTGTACATTGTTATTAGTATAATATTTACAATAAATCATAAGAGAACTGATACAATACACTCAAAACAGGTTTCTTTGTTTTAAAAATAATTTATATCAGTAATTATACAGTATTAAAAATTATAGTTTATTTTATATGAGCATAAGTTTCTCCCCATTTCATATTTTTTTAGATTCCTAGTAGAGTGAAAAATGTATTGTTCAGGGTTTTATGCGATTGTCCTTAAAAAAAATGTTATGTTACTCTTTTCAAAGAAAAAATAATATTACATAATATTGTACATGTGTATCACACATTTAATTGAAGTAAATAAAACAAATGATAATGACTTATTGGTATTTTACTTACATTACCGATGTGAGGGTTAAATATAATTAGATAATTTTTACTCGATCAATAAAAATGTTAATCTGTCGTGATCAAAAGATTGTAATAACGATCGGTATTATGATAAAAAAAAAAGAAGATTGTCAAGCATTGGTATTAACAATAAGTTAGTTTGTTAATTATTTAAAACACCCCATGACGAGACGTAAGACTATGTAGGCTGATTGTCTGGGAGGACAAAATGTCGAATAATAATAAGCTTATAACTCTTTGTCAGGATTAAAATTAGGGTTCTTCGAAGGGTTTTATTCCGAACGGACACACACACACGTATATTATAGTCACACATAATGGATTTCCGCAAACACTAGTTCGTTTCTGATTGTACGTGCGTGAGAGAACGAACGTATATATATGTGTGTGTGTGCTGCAGAAGCGCACTGTTGTGTTTCGT
This sequence comes from Rhopalosiphum padi, assembly GCF_020882245.1. NCBI lineage: Eukaryota > Metazoa > Arthropoda > Insecta > Hemiptera > Aphididae > Rhopalosiphum > Rhopalosiphum padi. The sequence goes on along the minus strand of NC_083598.1, from coordinate 63,696,472 downwards.
TGCGTTTTATATTATCACCGGGTGGTCTTTGAATAATTTAACTGACTTCGTTATAAAGGCCACGAAATATACAAGTGTCCGTTAATCTGATCATATAAGAGGATTTCGGATTATACGAAACGCACGTGGGCGTGTGTATATTATATTGTTTTTAAGTCTGGGAAAGAGTAAGAGCGGGAGGACATATGTAAATGGACACAAAGGTGGTGGTGGGTTTTTATTTACAAAGTATATAAAAAAAAACCAAGGGCCCTTTGCTTTTATTATGCGTATGGGACATAATGAAATATATGATGGAAAAAAATGTATACATTATGCACTCGCTTTATTTGCCACGCGAGTATTTTTTCACGCGCTTTCCTTCCTTCGGGGCACGGCAGCTAGTATTAGATGGGTGGAAAAAAGGCTGGGAGAAAATCCCTTCAGTAGCAGCTGGACGTTCAAAAGCGACTCGGTGTGTGAGGGATGAAAAACACTGCTACAGAAGCAGTAGTGTTGTTGGTGATGGTTAGGGTAGCGGCAGTAGAAGCATAACGGCAATAGCAGTATTAGTATTGGTTAGAGTATTCAGTGCAGTTTTGTAAATGGTTTTTCACAAATTTAACATTAAAAACAGTTTATGGTATACGCTGCCCGTTACGGTATTTTTTTCCAGTATTATTATTTCAATTATTATTATTATCTTAAACAAAAAATACATATTGGGTTTATTGGTGAACTCAATAATTCACCACGTGGGTAATTGAATTAACCACTCGACTCTAAAGGGTCCTGTGACACATGACCCGAAAAAATATCTGTGAGTGGATGGACGAGAAGAGAATGGAAGGCAAAGTGCTTTATCTTAATAGTTTTCTGTCACCCTCGAACATTGTGTCAACTTACTGATAGTAGCTCCGCACAACCATCATACTAACGCTTCTCTGCCAACATAAAAACGCTCAAAAGTAAATTTCCCCACCAAAGATTTTCGAAATAAAAAACTCAACTAAAACTTTTAGTTTTTAATTTTTCCAATTTATTGAACCGCGAAATTTGAGTGGGAAGCCGAGTGCAGATGTCGTAGCATTTACTAATTAAGAATGGGGTGGTTTACTAGTATAAAAAAGTGACATAAAACTTATTATCTTATAGTTCTAGAGATTTCTCATACCCAATTATAATTTAAAAAAAAAATTATATATATTGTCCTTAATAATATTATTATTATATTTTTCCATTAAATATAACGTTTTTAATCGATGTCTTTATCTATATAAATATTTATTTATTAGATTCTAAGCAGAGTAATTTGATTTTACAATAATATGGGGTGTTTTAATTTTATTTTTGTATTTGTCATTATTTTTTGTGGCTGTAAAAATTCTTCGATTTTCTACTTTGAAGGTATAGTTTTTGACAAAAATTGGATCTAGTTTATAGATTTGAGGAGGGGAGTCAAAAGTACAAAAGTACATGTATTTTTGCCTAGTAACTGGAATTTTTACATAAAACTAGCTGTTTCAACAAAAACATACTGGAATTAAAAAATATACAAAAAAAATTATTTGATTTTTAAATTTGGACGAAATTATATATTTGAATGTTGAATAATAAATAATGATGTTGATTATTTTGTTGTAAATCAAAAACATTATTCGTGGTGACTTAAATCTTTTACGTATACTGTATTTTATACATTTTACTATATATAATGATATTTTAAAAATATGTAGATTCATTTTTAGATAATACTAATGTATGCCTAGCCATTTAGACTGTTTATGGTAAAGTAGTATGAACTCAAAAGTTAATGACAGTTATATAATAATATGGTATGTGTATTACATATTATATATTATAATAACAACTAAATATTAATAAAATAATTAAAGTTGGAACGTTTTCGGAGAAAAATAAATCAATTTACAGTAATAATAATAGTAAAATAAATTATTACTTAAATAATAACAATATCAAAAATATATTATTAGAGATATAATTTTTATATAGGCTTATCAGCATATCGACCGTTCTCGTTCAGAATCTTTTTTATGTATATTATAATGATTATATAGCATTGAATTCAAATTTAACACGTCTATTACAGTGATCCACTCGACATCTACTGTAGAGCAGTGCGATACCCACTTGCCAAACCTTTTTAAACTTTAATATAGTTTTTTCTTTAGATTCTGAAAAAAATGATGAATGTATTGATTTTAAAATTATGAGTGCTTTTTTATCCTTTATCTGATTTTGGAGCAGTAATATTTCAATTGTAAATTGTAAAGTTTTCTTTAGCTAATTGGGTCTATATTATACTCTGGAAAGTAAAAAGTAGAACATTTTTTGTAGTTATTTATCTTAATAACAACGATGATGGACAAAAATAAATAACAGGAATACAAAAATATTGTGCTACATAAAAATTAAGTTTTCAATTAAATCGAATTCACTATTTAAATATGTTTTTTTTTTCAATTCAAAAAAAGAATAACCGTAGTTACTAGAAATGTTTAAAAAATATTATCTTTTCTAAATATGATATAAATTTAAACTTTTTTTTTAGTTTTTAATAGCAGACTGACTTTCCGTTTTTCATATTTGATATTGTATACTACATACACTAATAAAAATATATAATTTAATTTATTCGAGGGAGGCGCAATTATTTTTTTTAATTTTTGGGATATGTAAACCAAGACTGGTAACTGTGACAGTAGGTACCGATTTTTTATTAGGGTCCGCAGTAGACCAGGTGTTATAGACATATAGTTAATTGAGTTTCTTGTATCAAAAATCGATTTCAAACAATAAATCGATGTTACCGTGAGTGATAGGTCATACGTTATAATATTATGTAAAACCAGAATATGGAACGGCATACAAAACGTGACCTGGGCGTATAGACCTACCTGCATAATATATTATCATATTATGTCCAATCGAAATACGCACATAATTTAGTTTAAGTAAAATATATAATTTATCGTTTGTATTTAGAATTTAAACATTGCGCAAAACAATAATATTTAAGAACATTCAATAATAGCCTATATAAAATGATAATAAAATTAAATATTAAAAATTTAAATTTTTTCAAATAAATAATTGATTGCCATAACGATTTATAATTTTTCAGTGTAGTTTTTTTTTTTAAATCGGTCTTAACTTGCCCTCATTTTTTATTTTTAACTTAGTTTATCCAAAAAAATTTTTTTTGAAATATTATAATGTTCTTTAATATTCTAAAAAAAAGAAAAGAATAATCACTTTGCATCAAAAGGATATATACTATCGAAAAATAAGATGAAAAAAAAACCCGTAGTATTATATAATATATATATATATGTATGTGTGTGTGTGTGTGTGTGTGTGTGTATCTATACATCACGATTTTCTTTAGTAAGAGTATTTATTCCAAAAAAAAAACAAATCACTTCAGTGTGCGCACGTAACCAGCCATCTTTGTTGATGTATCGTAAATTATTATATGAAATTATTTTTACTGAGATAAATAATATCCATAATATTATACTCTCGCGATAGCTGTTTATCAACTGTTCCTGTATAATATTTTTGTTTTATTATATTATTTACTTCGAATAAATCTTTAAAAGATAGTGTTAAACGAATTTAAAATATCGTTTTTGAACTTTAATTTTTCTTATTGAGTTGAATAAGTGTACTTGAACTTATTCCCTGCATGTTGTTCTAAATGTATATAAAATATAAAAAATATAACAGTGGTTTATTATTCAGACTCCTTATTTTTTGAATTTAAACTTACATTCGCATAAATAAAATACCATTACTTTGTGTTTATTTTATGTTAGGAGGATATATTTCAAGTGTCTCAGAAAAATATCTGAAAAGTATTATTTTATCACCAAGGATGACTTTTCATGAAGAGCTCACATATACTTCCTCGTCATTTTCGATTTATTGTTTACATACTACGAATGAACCACCTTTAGGAAATATTGACCTATGCACAGACTGTTTACAATTCTTCGTTGTTAAACTCCTTATTTGTATATCCAATTGACAGCTTATCGTCTACAATTGGTAGGCTCGATCCATCCAGTAGAATACAATGCAATTGATAGATTGAATTGAAAAATATTTTTTTATTAATTTGATTCCATAAACAGTATGACTAACGAATTTTTTTTTAAAAATAAAAGTTTGAATTCATTAAATTGCGTAGACATTAGGAAAATTTTTTTTGAAAACTATGGCTACATGGTAGCTATATGGTAGTTATTGGTGTAGTAACGAATTTACATGAGTAATTTGATGATTTTGGTTAATTATTCATTATATTTAACTAAATAGAAACATAACTATTTCGGAATGCTAGTAGTACTATAAGCGCTCGTAATTTCATATGATTATTTTAATCTTGATATCTTTGTGCAATTTTACCATGACTGAAGTCACAAATATATTTAGGGAGTTTATAGCTAAATATTATTATGTAATATCATATTGTTATTGAATTCCTATTATAGGTATTTACTCAATTATTTCGCAGAGTTGTTGTTATGATATGTAAACTACCGTTTACATACATTAGTTTTTGGGACCATGATAATAAATTTATTTGTTCGTATAGGTATTATAAATACTTAAAAAAACATCATTTTACAATTAATGTTTATTTTATATATGATTTCTAAAATACAAATCAAAATAGTCATCGCGTGTAAGATTCGTTTGATATAATTAACTTTAACTTAAAGATAAACAGATAGGCAGCACATACTACATAGTTAAAATATTAACACATAAGTATTCGGAGATTTATGTCTCTCACTAACAGAACCTAGAGTTATATTCATTATTTTAGAAATGAAAATTTAATACACCCCAGAGTGATTTTAGAAACTTTGATGACTTACTGATGAAAACCTCTGGGACGTTTTGTTGTTGTACAAAAGTTTCTAATTAAAATTACTACATAAATTATCATACCCGAGTAGGTAAAAGTGTACACAGTAGGTTATAGTGACATTTATTATGATAGAAATACACGTGTGGCTAATTTTTCGTACTGTGGCTGTAGTAGGTGTATGGCATGAAACAAAATGTTAATAATTATTAATTATTATTATGACATTAAAACATTGTGGAATTTTAAAATAAGTAGGTTTAACACTATACGAGTTAATTTAGCTTTTAGCTAAAATTCCGTACAGTGTAAATGAAGTGCCACCGTGTATATTGTCTTCTTGTGTTAGGTTAAGTATCGATTGTTGACTGTAACGTCCAACAGGCACGCTACCCGTAATCACTTGTTCGCACCGACATGGGAGTAGGGGGATTATTTATTGTGCTCTATACACCATGTTGAAGAGAGAAACAATTTTTTTTCGCTCTTTTTTTCAATTATTGCTTCAACGAAATGTACGCCTCTCTTGTCGCGATGCCTTTTTTCTTTTTTTCTGTTGCTTTCTTTTATCACCTCAGACACGAATACACACCCTTCACCGTTTTCAGTGTCAAGCGACCGAGAGATAAATAATCTACCCTGTTTTAAAATGCTCATTCGGATTTATCTAAATTGAGATTGTTTTGTGAACTCGAGCTCGCCCTGGAAGGGTCAGAATTAACGATATAAAGTATTAGCTTAATAGTAATAATAAAAATAAATAAAAATAAAATGATGGTATTTTAATGATTCTTGTAAGACACAATAAATCTAGATAGCAAAATCTTTCATTACATCCAAAAAAATCGTTTATTAAACAATTATTATAAATTGTACGGAAAAATACTGCACGCAGATTTAAATTGTTTTTATTTAAAGCAATAAGATATTTAATTTAATGGAAGGTTTTATAACGATACATTTATTTTCAGTATTCTATATAATCAAACGTAATTCATGTTTAAAATAGTGAATTCTACTACGCAATTTAAGTAATGTATTCAAAAACCAATGTCGAAAATAATCAAAATCACGAATTATTTTTCTATATATATATCAGCTAAAACTCTGATCATAAGTATAGTAAATATTTAAATCTATAAGATTATTTATCCAATACTCAAGGGACGCTTACCTTTAAAATCTGTATTTTAAATTATTTTTGAATCAAAATAAACACGTAATTTTCTGAAGAATGTGTTATTACTTTTACAGTACTACTAAATTTGATATTTTATTTTGCATATTAGTTATATATTTTTTATTATCCACCGCTGCTGACATTATTCTTAGACTAAATAAGTACTGTTTTTCATATATCTACAGTTAATGTTATACTCAATAACTTGAAATTTAAGTTGGAAGTAACGACGATATAATATAACACACAAAATGTGTTCCATCTTCGGTCGATATTTGTTTTATATTATTTTGTCAATACACGTGAATCTTATACTTCACGATGATAAGAAAGATGGTTGAAATCGATTAATTACATTATTGGTTATAAAGGGGTGCAGTTCAACAGGAGCGCTTTTTGTTCAAGTATTCAGACAATAATAATATTATATATACAATAATAACAATAATTATTATCGCGATTATGACTGTAATAACTACGGATGTAGTTGTAGGTGTATTGTTACGCGAGTTCGACGATATACCAATCGTATAAGTTCGGCCGATCGGAATTCGAGAACATTTCCGATTTTTCACATTGCGACCGGAAACAAAGGAGATACCAGAGTTACCAAAAAGCTGTTTACTTGGGGAGGGGAAAGACCTATTAATGACCGTATACCGGATTCCTGCAGAAACCCGTATGGTCCGCAACCGCAGCGCCGAACATCGAAAAGTCCGCCGCAAAATGGTTCGCATAGTTTTAACGGAATTCCGCGGTTGTGGCGTATGTATGTGTGTATGTGCGTATGCGTGTTTACATCTAAACAATATTATCCTATGTATACAGTTTATATTATATTGTATAGTTCCACTGCAACAGTATTTATAAGATTGAGTGGAGTGCTCGCGTGTTCGTGTACGGAACCTTTGAGGGGGCGAATAGATACATAGTCACACGGTGATAAAGACCAAACGAAAACGCCGACAACGAAAACTCGGAGACCGTCGTCAGCGGCCTTTGACAATGAAATCCGATCGTAAGAAGGAGAATTCGTGGTCCGGGCATTCCACCGAAGTTGTTTTAGTCATCGTCCGCGATCCTACGAACCGGAAATACGGTAAACCACACTCGGTACCTACGCGCACTCTTATACCTATTATATACATACTTTGTTTTTGGGCCAACCGTCGACTGCGAGGTTAACGCAAACAAATCAATTGAACGGTCTCCATTTCCAGTCCGTACCACCTTTCTTGTGGGGTTTCAAACTTTAGAAAACATCGGCGTTAAGTCCTCCTTTATAGCTGTATTTGCTGCATCAGAAAGGTCACTCGTCTGTCTATATACGTAAATATCCCTTTAAAGCACCCACGGAAACGTTACTGTAAATATCATAGATACTTAGACTTTTGTACGAAAAAATATTAAATCGGATACAATGTATTAAAAACTTCAAATCTCTAAGAACGTAGTTTAAAATGGACTAAAAATATACTGAAAACACGCTAAACGTATAAACGCATTACTATGTCAAACAAATCAGTATAAAATATATTATAAGTATTATAAACAATTATTGTAATTTAATATGTATAAAATCTGTGTAAACTAATGTAAAAGTACGACTTGTGCTTAGAACGTATATAACTATTTTATTTATAAAGACAAAAATTAAAATAATAATTCATAAAAAGTGTTGTAGTAAATCTTAATTAAATATATAAATTATAAAAATTACCGAAATAAGAATATAAACAAAAAAATTACATAGAAAATAAAAAAATAATTTAATAAATGTAAATTGTAAAAATTCAAAATAAAAGATTAAAAATTAAATTTTTTAGTTAATAATTCAAATTATTGCTAAGGTTTTACTGTCAGTTAAAATAATATATCTTTCTACAAATGTATAGCTTAACTCTTATGACTACTGTATTATATAAATATCTTTAATCTTTATTAATTATATTTTAAATAATTAACTGATCCTCTGCAGCTTCATCTTATAATATAATCGGCTTATTTATTAGTCAAAAATCAAAATACACAATCGCATAATTTATACACTTTTAAAATATCTTTTCCTTTGTATTGAAATATTGTTTTATTTATCTATAAGTTATAAATGTATTGATTTTTACTGTACTTGGAATATCAATTTAGAAAATCATGATTTCGTGACAGGATGAAATATTTTAGTTAACCTTTGCTAACCTAACAGCTCATACATAAATTATTCAGCTACGTAAGTTATACGGAACAAGAATTTTTTTTTTAATCTCTCGTTCAGAGCAACCTTCCGACTAACGAAATAATTAATACCAATACAGAATTACGGGCAATCTGATTACTTCCAAATCTACTGAGTTGTAATATTAATTCAATAAAGATAATATATTTATTATTTAACTATAGCTGTTTCATTGCTTTTGTCAAACATAATAATATGTTGTATTTGTATCCATCTTACAAACTATTGCTGGGTATAAACTATATACCTATGTGTTTAGAAATTTGAATAAATTATCTCTTGTAAGCTTTTATAATAGAGTGAATTGAGCAATAATTAAAATAAAGGTGGATGATTATCTAAGTGTTTTTGTATGTTTTTTGATATTTTGATGTTTTGACTGTAATATTGAATTCATAATTTACTTAAATATTAAATTATTAAAGTATTGAAAAAACTCACGTGAAAGTACAAATAATTGTCTCGTCTTTTTGTATACTAAGTTAATTGTTCTCTATTATTATAGTTTATCAAATAAAATTAGAGTTGCTGAACACAAATCGTGTACGGCATTCGCTTGTTAGACGAAAGTCAAAGATAACACATGCGAATATATAGTGTCTTCTTATGAACATTTATTCGGTTTTACTAAAATGTTTCATTAGTAATTTTTTTTTCATGGGTGTCTCACGAACCAACTAAAATTTAATAACAACAATTATATATTATTATATCTTTTGATATCGATTGTTGCAAACTTTTATATTTTACCCAATATTATTATTATTATGACGTGCATTAATCGTTATTCTTAAGCTACCTAATCGATTATTTAGTTTAATTAAATTTGTTGATAAAACAATGTTATATATGTATAAGATTTATTTTTGTAAAACAATATCGAAGTATTCAAGTTTCAATTCTCGGGATTTAAGAATGTTTTGAAAGTTTAAAAGCGTCCGAGTTATTGTATTTTCAATATATGAAACTAAAAAAATTGTATTTTCATTTTTGAATTTTAAAATAAAAACTAAAACTATGTTCACCTTTTATTAATGATTTTGACTTTCGTATATGTTAGTTTTTTGGCGAGTGTGAATAAAACACGGTATTTACGCCATAATTATTATTCTGTACCTTTTTATTTTCTATTGTATTCCTTTTTTTAGTTCATTACTCGTTTATTTACTTACGTATTTAAATATTATTTTTGTAATGATAAAATTTTTCCATATAATTTATGAAAAAGCCCATGCAATTAATGCATTAAAAATATTTAAATATAAAATCATAATTATTCCTTAAAAAATTCTATATAATATTGTTTATATTCTAAATAAACTTCACAAACTGAGATTAAAATTTAAAACAAACATTTATTATCATGCATACATACAATAAATATTCTCATAACACACAATTATTAATCTTATGTTGCCTTGCAACAAATAATAGGATATGTCATTAGTTTTTTTTTTTTATCAGGAGAATTTGAATAATATACTTAACTTCCAATAAAATGTTCACTGTTGGAATGTCACTACGTGTAACGTATAATTTTCATAATATAATTATTAATTTTAGTTAGGTATTTATTGTTTTATACAATTATCTAAAAAAATATTTCATATATTTTATAATACACTTTGCATTAAAGTCAACTGATGAAATTTGTGTTTAGTAACTAATACAATGTTATATCCAAGTTTTTCTTGTTATATTTTTCTCAAATCTTAAAGTTATATTTTGTACTTCTGACTACCAACTACTTAAATTAAATAGTAATATTTAATTTTATTCTCATTGCCAACTCGGTTATTTGAGGATGATTGAAAATAATTAAAAACAGCATTTAACTAAAATATTTATTCTAAGAATGAATTATAAATAAAAGTATATTATGTTATCATACGTTGTTTATTTTTAAATTGTATTTAAATTGTATTAAATATTTACTTTTACTGCAGAACTCTATAAAATGAGTCATTTTACTATTTATTCAAATTAATGACTTTAATATAAGTACCTATAGTTACTATAAAAAACTATTATATACCTACTAATTATTTAATATATTTAAATTTTTAATTGAATATAAAAAATAGCCCGTATTTAAACACACACACACACACACACACACACACATACACACATATATATATATATATCAATCTACAACTTACAACAATATTCTATAAATACAGACTGTATTTTACAAATAGCAAATATCTTATTATAATTTTAACTTTGTAATTGCTCTATTCTCTGATGATATTAAATTCTATACAAAACAATGCGTGTCGTGCATTGATATTACAGCGTTGAACGTAATGGGAAATGTTAATACCAGATTAATTTATATTTTATACCAAAATAATCAAGCAAAACATCAAATAAGTTTATGTATATGTTTATATATATTATGAATACAGAGAAATAAAACCTTCTTTTAAACTTTCTTAATTGGATCTTAATATTACATATTATTGTATTAATATATTATTATAAAACACAAACACTAAGAGTATTGTAAAGTTGTAGTTATTTGTTTTAATACTGATAGTTTGTTTAAAACATTTTTAAATACTAACTAATATTTGTTTTTTTATTTAAAATTTGTACAATTTTGAAATTGTTATATATATTATTTTACAATAAATACAAATCATGTTTATAGGATTAATAAGTTAAATTAAATTAATTAGCTAAATTGAAAAAAGGAGCTATCCAGTAATAGTATTCCGTGATATTGAGCTTAGAATGTATATATAAGATAATTCCTTATTATACTACCTATATCCGCACTATTAACATTAAATATTAGAATATTATCAAATTTGAATTGAGTTTATTTTTGTAAAGAACGTTTGTTGTTCAATTATTGACTCACGTATAGTTTTATATTAAATAGGTTATTCATAAAACATCTATTTATATCTTCTATTGTATGTTTGTGTAACTGAAGTTTACATTATACGTATGTGGTTCTGAATGACTCAATCATGTAATCGTGTTTACAAAGACATAGATCATTCTTGGTGTATTCATCTGTGTGTTCTCCGTAAAAAAACAAATACAAATAAAATTGATAGTAGATATATCGTATACGTTTGAAATGTATCAGACATCTCAATTGGATTTTGTGGATCCTAAGTCAAACATAGAAATTCGCTTCTTTAAACCGTTTACAACTAGTTCAACATCCATAACGTTACTCACTTTAACATTTTTACACGGTTCAAGATTTCTATATAAATGATGTGTTAAGTTTTAATTAAAATTATTAAAATACGTAAATTAGGATATGTATTCGTATTGTTAAAACTTAACATTTTACGAATGGCGGTTCGTGAAATGTAGATTTACACCAGTACAAGTCTAATTTAGTAATGAACGTCGACACATATATTTAATTTAAATAGTTTTTGAGAGCTTTCTATAAGGTACTAGAATGATAGGCTATCCTTATATTAAGTACTCTCTATAGCACACTTTAATAAGCTTATTTAACCTACTTAAATAAGCAAGCGTAAATATTTTTAAATTTAAATTTGGAACATGTATTATGATCTTTTGGTTGATAATTCCCTTGGACTCTATATAATCTAGAGCTTGTTGGTAAATAAACTTAAAATCACTACAAAATAATCCTTTTTTCTAAAAAATCAAAATTAACTTAGGGATATCTAATTATGCCACTAGCACAACCATAATTTATTAAAAGGAGGGAAGTGAGTTAAAAAAAAATCTTTACGCATCATAAATCTTACCATAATTCATAAATCAACGACTGTGAACAAAAACATTTCAGTTTCTGATAAATATAATATACTATAGAATACAAATTTAACGTAAAAAAACGATTTTCTTTTATAAAACTCAGTCGTATAATTTTTCTACAAAAGCGTCCCTTATATTATATTAATGAGACTACTTCGATTCGTTTTATCGTCCGTGGTTTTATGTAGGTAGGTATTTTACGTGGATTTTGTAAAATTAAAAAAAATAATAATAAATAACAAGCTCTTTTTTCCTCACATTTATATTTCAAATTCCACCTGATCTATTGCATTTTAAATAACAAAATTAGTCGTTTTCATGTTCATTGTCGTATTCATAAATATTTGGAAACTTAAGTCATATACATGCGGAAAATGCAATAAAGTTATAAAATAATTTTGTACTCGAACCACACGGCCGTCTATTACTGTTTCCGTAGTCGTATTTTATTTTTACCGTAATTGTATTCAGGATTGTTTTTTTTACTATATTTTCCAAATAGAATATTTTTTACTGTTAAATCTAATGCTATAATATTGTCATGGCTTATACTATAAGTCTAAACTCTAGAATTTTAATTAGTGGTTACATCTTACGTATATATTATGTTATTAATACATCCAGGTAGATGCATATTCATATACAATACATTATAATTTAATAGCTGATATGTCCTACGCAATAATATAGCATTGGCCTAATATTAAGGGTTTTACAAGATTTTTGATAATACAATTTGAAATCATACTAATTTGTCCAGCCTCCAATAACCAATTTTTTACAAAAAAAAAAAAAAATGTTTGCAAACATATTATAGTGTATAATAATTTCAAATTCGTTTGCTTTTACTTATAAGTTGTAGCTTTTTTGATATCAGTTCATACGGAAAACCTTAATCTAACTAGCTCTTCACACGGATAATTGATTTTTCTGGCAAACCAATATCAGACAAATTTTGAGTACCTAAATTCAAACAGATTAAAATTCATTACGTACTAAAGATTTGCGAAAAATAGAAGTCGATCGCAGAGGGCTGACGTTTGGAAATAAAGGTAATGTTTAAATTATAATATAATATTGTAAAAGAAAAATTAACGAAATAGTTTTAAATATTACCTTTGTTAAAATTAGTTTTAAAATAATCTTATAAATTTAAAATCATAACATTAAAATAAAATCTCTTCGATGTCCTTGATCGTTATTAAATTCTCGGAAAATATGTGTTATTAAAACAAAATAACACCATCTGTTACAAATACATATAATGTATACAAGTTAAAATGTAACTTCTTATAAATTAAAACTTTGTTTTATAAAACAGTGTTTATGATTTTTCTAAAATCATTCTTTAGTTAACTCGGTCAAATTTCTCGTTCGGGTTCAACGAATTTCTCGGTTGTATACTTGTATAACGTCGGGCCCAGCAGGTTAAAAGTGACTAATTGCAACTGTTCCGGGTTACGGGTTGGCTTCGTAATTAAAGGTCGTTTTCACAGAAACAAAATCCCTTCACCTTTTTTTCCCTTTTTTTTTCGTCCCTCACACCATGCATCCATGGTCCACACACATAACTCGGTTCGTCGTCACGGTCCAAAGACTTGTAGTGATCCCGTTAGTTCGGCCAAGTAATTGCTTAGGGGGCCATTAGCCGTTTAATTATCTGACCTAAATCTAATATCTGATTCGCGCAATCTTGTCGCTCAACGATTATTTACAAAAAAAATTATTTCTAGATATGCACACGTGGTGCCATTACTGATTCTCAATAGACATTTGGTCCAATCATGCTATTGCCACTTAGTGATATACTGATATGTAATATTATCGTAAGCCGTTTTGGTAACCATTAATAATATGTAGTTAATACACATTACACTAGAAATAATGTTGAGTTATAAGTTTCCGGGACATACAAATTACGAATTTTGTCCATACAGATGTCGATGAATTTTCAAACAATTGATATTGAAAACAATTGCATATGATAAACCAATTTAATTGTACATGGTTTTCACTTAATCCTAAGCGTTTTCTTCAAAATATATTACATCGCTCACCACCTATAGGCTATAGCTACTTCTATCGTTTGTTAATAGTATTTTATATATATAATACGTATATATATAATATTGGAGAGCAAGTTCACTCTCGAAAATATCAACTATTCGCCCTTGTCCACTTCGTGAAAGTAGAAAATCGTGTCGAATTTCGATGCCAAGTGCACGTTGAAACTTAGTACGCCCTCCTTCCGAATTGGTTTACATCTTCGAGTTCTTTACGGTACAAAAAAGAATAGATACAGGATAAACGACCCAAATAGAAAAATCAGACCGAAATTCTCCTATAAACTTTTAGCCGTTAGAAACCATCCCCTTGAGAGTTTAAATATCTAAAAAGTCGAAGAATATATATATATATATATTTTTATTATTTTAACAACGGACACTATTGGATTTATAGTTCATGAAAATTGAGAAAAAAAAGTATAAATAATATGTCAAAATATTTCTGAGAATAAATATTATCATATTATAACGATCAACTGAATGAAAAATGGAATTTATTAAGTAAAACAAAATAAGAAATAAAAATAATCATAATTAAATAATAACATTTTTATAATATAATATGGTATTCGTAATTTATTTTAATAAAGCTATACATATTAATTTTTAAAGTGATGATTTAAATTTAGATTGTTTATTAATATTCACCTATACATCGGTTATACCTGTATTGTTCACTACCTAAATTAATGGTTTATCTTTAAAGAAAATATTTAATATAACATTATATATATATATATATAATATCGTTTATCAGTTATGATAAAATATAATAATAATTAATACTATTATTATTCAAATATCAAGATTTATAGTTGTTGTAGTTATATTATAGTTTCAAACTCAAGCACTTGTTTAAGTGTTTTGATAGGACCTCTGTCCTATTATTAACGGTTTTCCACGTTAATAATATTATTATGTTTCTAGTGTGTAAGGGTAGAATAGCTATAATAGTGGTGGTAGGTGGAAGGGTAAAAACAATATCGTACACGTCATAATATTACTAGGATTGTAATAGTGTGTGGTTGGACACTCGAAATCCGGCGAGCGTGACTAATCATCTAGTTATCGGTAGAAGAGGTTTAACCCACTTCACAACCACATCACCCCACCAATGCCTGGATCTCTGCACCTATATGTGTTCGGTGTCAAGGTTGATGAGTTTCGAATTAGTTTGCACACGTCGCGATGACGGCCTTTGATGCGGGTTTTCCTCTTCCGGGAAAAGTAGACGTATCTAACGCGTCAAGCCGTGTGTGTTATCATAATATGGACTCCACATGACCGGACGACATGGTGTGTTTGTACGCAAATGTAGTATCATTTTAATAGGATGCCTGATTTAAAGCGATTCGTTCTCAGCAGTGGGTAATACATATTAATCTTTCAAGACACGATAAAGGCTTGGCTCATCACAATTTCCCAACAAAGCTTTATTATTTTTTATCGATCAACAATTTAACCTTTTTGAATTATAAATACCTATGAATTATTTCAGTAATAATTCAAATAAATATATGAACAATACCTAAATCAACTAACTATACTTACCAATATAATGATGAAGGTAGTAATTTAGTATTATCGATTAATAAGCATAATGATATCTTGGTTTGAAATTTACAAACGTTCTTAGCTGCGGAATATTATAATATTGCACATCAACAAATAATAATGTGTATAACAAATTTATAATATATAATAAAAGAAACGAATTTAAAATAAAAATCCGTGTCATGTCGATCTTAAAAAAAAAAAAAAAACTAGTCGTTTTACATAATTCCAGAAACGAAGAGAGACCAGCGTAATACAGTGCCCGTTCACGTATAGAACGGTATACCCATCCGCCTACACCGCTAACGTTAATCCCTGTCGACGACAAAACAAGCTCTCGGACACGACCACTGTATTTGCCAGTCGTTGTCGCCAGATGTGGAGAAGGGGAATTATTATATTATTGCGTGTATGTTTGCGTGCGTGCGCGTGCATGCGGTGTGTATATGGGTGCTGCGAGTATTATATTAATCCGATAAAGGCTTCTCACATGCACGGTCGCCTTTGCCGTGCCCGCCGGACACGGTATACCAATTAAATCTGTCCGTCCGAGCCCGGTAATAATCAACTTAACGGACCGGCCACTTCACTCTTCGGGCGGTATGTTGTTATTACGCCGCACACTCGTACGATGTTCGTGTAGTCCATTAGTTTGCACACCAACACACACGCACATGCCACACAAAGCTCGAAGGCAGCGAAAGAGAGTGGAACGAATACAACTACAACTATTGCCACCTCCTCCCGTAGGCAATAATACGCTTATTTATATAGTGCCGTCGACAGACCCTGAGGCGTCCGTGCTGAGTCCCGACCTTTACGGCGTGAATTTCCTACACCGTACCCGCCGGAGACGACTCATCGAGGCCGCCGGCGCTTTTTGTTTGGACGTCGTCGCGACCCCTCCGCCGAGACACTCGCAGCAGTGGTTATTTGCGGTTAGGTGTGGTATACCACACGAGTGAGTTCAGGGGGAGCAAAATATTGCCTTTCGTCCCGTCTGTTTTGTTTTCGAATTAGATTTGGCTTTATTTTCGAAACACGACCGCTTCGACTTATACTGAGAATATTAATTATTAGAAATCGTTACAGTATAATATTCATTGTACAGTACGCTTGGTCGACGGTTTATCAATAAATGGTCGTTTTGACGTGATTTACCTGATATAATATATTATTATGTATGTAGTTACATTGCCATTACGTAAAATTATTTGCACTAATAGTTATACGGCTTTTACGCGATTTTACAGCTAACTATAATAATATTATAATACGCTGATTTGTGTAATACCAATGCAGTATTAACCACCATTAATAATTAATAAGCAATAAGTTGTCGGACGTGGTTAGGCTTAAAATGAAATTAATATTTTACTATTCTGTTACATATATAAAGTCAACATAATAACTAAATCTAAAGCAATAAAGTGTTCACATAAACACAACAATTTTGTAAAATTATTCGACATTTTATAGTGTGCTATTTTGTATGAAACTATATACTAAAAATTGTATAATATTTAAATATTATCGGTGTATAAATTATGATACTTTTTTTTATAAATTAATAAACTAAACAAGCCTTATATTATAATTTATAATACATTATCTTTAGGTAACTGATAACTGATAAAATAATCAGTGACTAGCGTTAAAACTTAACATAGCACAAACTTCTTCCACTTGTAAAGGTATTTTTCAAATAATTAAAAACTTTTGTTTGTTCAACGGAAAAACGACAATTACAAAAAATCTTTATTAATTTATTATTTAAAAGTATTATAATTTTTAAGAGGTTTTAAAGTTTTGACCGGGAGGATAACAATTAATAGTAATATGGGAAAGTAACTATTCGTCTTGCTGAAGAATTCTCAGAAGTTTTAAAGTGCAATAAAGTGTGGTAATTGAATTAAAAATGATAGATCATAATTTCAAGTGTTTATCAGTTAATATAATTTTAATAATATGACCTTAATACAGTCTAAATATAATTTAATAACATTCAAAGAGTTTCACGAACATTATATAACATCCGAATAATAATAAAATGAATATTTAACTGACTATGTTCAATTATGATTCGTTTTCACAGTTTATTTTTAGGTATAACATATATTTTTGAAAGAATTAATATTAAATTATTAGATTTTATTTAATAATTATAATATTATTAATGTAAAAATATTTTTTCTTTGAATTATTCAGAGAAAATAACATCACAGAATAATATTCAATATTGACATATTCACAACGATGTTACATTTTAGTTTATTATAATTTTGAAAGATAATTTTTTGAATCGAACAATCAAACTATTAAATATTCTCATGGGAATTTTACGATTTTTAAAGTATAATATTTAAATTTTATAAATAAACAGAATCCGAATTAGTGTCGACTAAAGAAAAAAAAAAAACAATAAAAATAATAATTATGTTCGGAATTCGGGTTTTACGCATGGACAAGTGATATCGATATGGCGCGAAGGAGTAAAACGATACTATGAAAAGAGTCGGGTGTGAACTGCAACTTTTTTTCTCCATCTCTTCCATGCTCATTCCCTCTTCCTGCGTCTCTTAAGACAGTCGACCCAAGTAACCAAATAGGACGCGCACGTATAAGAATAACCTATATATATATATCTTACTCGACAAATTATGTGCTGTCCGATCGATTTTTCACCGGTAGTGCCACGAAAACCCTATAAACACCCGTCCTGCCACTATGGCACACAGGTGATATTTTTAGTTTAAGTTTTTCCAGGAGCGTTTTCCGCCCGGCACGTTATAATAATATACGTGTCCGTTATGTATGTGCGTCCGAGATTCGACCCGATTTTGATGGCCGGTACAAATATATAGGCGTGTGTGTGTGTGTGTGTGTTTGTGTGTATCTATCTATATATACATAGGGATATTTGTATTCAACTCTCGCGTCGGCCCATTTACTGCCGCTCTAGAACGCGGATGAACATCGGTGTCGTGGTGTGGGTAGTGGCGGTGATGAGTAAGAGGTGTGGAAAAAAAGGTCACATTCCTTTAAAAATAACGATGATGAGTGGAGGAAAGGGGGCTAACCGTACCTCTTCTATCGCCCTGCGTCTTCCTCCCTCCCCCTTTTGCACCTACCACCCATCTGCCGCGCCAAGAATCCACACCGTTCCCCTACACCGGAAACGCAACGCGTGAGTGTTTTTATCAACGTTCGAGCGCCGCCGCCGCCACCGCGACCGCCACCTCTACCGGGCGCGTGTACGAGACGAGACTCGTGTTTTATACTTAGAGCTCCCTCGCGAAACTGCATCGCTCGCACCGCCGCCGCGTGATGGATAGCGACGCGCCGGTGCTTCCGCCGCCGTCTCGTCGCCCCGCCACCTGATCGTTTCAGTCTTATCGGAAATATTTCACGAGACCATCTCTCCTCCACCCCCCCCCCCCCCCCCCGACTTCGCCACCACAATCATCTCCGTTCAACCACCATATACACTAACTGCCACGCCGCGTCGATCTACCATACGTCCCCCCTCCCCCCCCCTTAGACCATACCACCCACCCATCACCGGCGAACATCGCGCGCCGTTGCCGATTATTATGAGAGCCGCCTGCACCCGTGTGTATAGTGTGATTGATGCGAAAGCAGTGGAAGTGCACCGCTGCCGCCGCTAAGTCCCGGACTGTATAATATGTACTACGATGGTAAACGCGCGACTCGCGAATGCGATTATCGCGGTCGGCTACTTTTTTTTTTTTTTTATTTATCATTCTAACACGTAAACGATATGGTGGGTTTAATACTGTTGTACGCGTCAAAACGATGGCGATGGTAAATTAAGATGATAAAATGCGTTTAAACGCACCGAAAATAACGAGCCGTTTTTGTTGCACGAATTTCGTTTTAAATATCAAATCGTTGCGTGTTTTTTTTTAAAAAAATATTCGAAAAATCTCGAAAAAATAATTTTAATAAATTATCCGAACCGCAGAACAATGAATGTGTATTTGCAACGATGGTCAAATGTGTTATATTGTTCAAAACTACGTCCAGTAACGAATTATATATTATAATAATATAATTACCATTATATTGATAGGTACATAGTGATTATTAATTTATTATGCACGATGATAAAATATAAATTAATACTTTATAATGTGCTTCCCAGACCCTATGATTATTTATTTAAAAATCAAACGGTCGCGTATACGATATTATACAAAACAAAATATATATTTCATAGTAATTTTTCAGTACGCATTTGATTGTTCCGTAGTTTTAGATTTAATTTGAAATTTCTGTAAAATTAAATTATTTTGTAATATGAATAATGAAGTATTTCTATTGCTTAGTATATTAGAACATTTAGCAAATTTAGAGTATCGGAAAATCATAGGAGGTAATAGATTATGTAAAAAAAATTGATTTCCCAATAGATATACTAGCTGTTATTTCTCTTCTGGATGTTCACCCGTTAAAAATAGTATTGTAATATTACCATAAGTATATACTGTTCAATTTTTCTACGGTACTGTAAAGAGCTCGCGATTCTCAGAACTCGAAAGATATATTTTATAATAAGTATAGATATCCGATGTGTTGTCAAATATTGTATCCCAAATAATATGAAATATAAAAAGTAGTGTAAACCGTCTTTGACTAATCTGCATATATTATAATGGTAAGCTTCAACTATAATGACACGTATACGAATTATGCGACTATTCGCACTGGTCGGTAACAACAACTTTCGAAGGACGCGACAACGAGACTGTGGATGATTTATGGCCCCTTAGGTATTATAGAAGAAGAGTACCGAAGTAGCTACATATAAGGAAGCCCTTAGAACAGCATATTCAGATGTACTAGAGTCGTTGAGTCCACGACACCTCTACACCTAGCACTTTTGTGCACTTTACAAAACTGATTTGTGCTAACTAAATAAACGATTTTTTCAATTACAATTGACTTAAACAATCTTCTCAAATTCAAGGCATAAAGAAACGGAAGGTAGGCACGCTACAGTATTTGTACAAAAAATAAAACTCACCTATACCCAAATATTTGGATGTAATATTTTGACTGCAAACAAGTTGTGTCTCAAATGCTGAATTGTGTCTCTCGGTTTTTTTGGATTACATAAAAGTTTGGTCTTGGTTAAATTTATATAAGTCATATAAATCAAAATTAAAAATAATTACATAAATAATTTTAATAATATTACATGTTAGGCAAACATTTAAATGATACCGTTTTTATAAATGTTGTACATATTTTATTCTTGTGTAAAAATATATCGATTTAAATTTATCAGCACATAATTGTGTAAAACTTAAACAGTTAGTACATAACTCGTGTATCCCACTTTTATCGTTCGGACACAACTCGTGTACGAAAAATTTCGTCAGGATATTTCGTTAGCTGCGAATATTTCACTTTTATGATCTTAAATTTTTATTATATCTAGTAAATATGAAAAATATTAATTTATACAAGTTTTATCTTGTTATTAGCGTTTTGTCCGTCGTTTTGTGTTACGTAAACTAAAAACAAAAACGTCAAGTTCCACATTTGAACTTTATGCTTATTATTTTTTTTACAAATATTGTACAAAAATAATTTTATTTTACACATTTCGTAAAATATTGAATTCAATTAATAAAACATAATATAGACAAACTGATCGTTTTTCTTTAATGAATTACTACATATTGATATTACAATATACATTTAATTAATATTCATACAAATCATATAATTATTGTATTTTTTTATTTTTTTATGAGGAAACAAGTTATATACGTTGAGTTATGATGTAAAATATATTTCAATTATATCAAAATATTTATTTAATTTGAAGTTCAATTAATTTATAATATACATGTATGATATATATAGTATACGTATACCAATTCTGATCATAATGCAATGAGTAAAAAGTTATCAATAACATTTACAGTATTAATTAGTTCAAAGTTTTTCGTTCGTAATTATTTATGTTTATATGTTATAACATATTGATATAATTTATAGTAAATAAAACTTTATTACTGGAAATACTAAAAACAGTATATGATTTCTTATAAATAATAAAACAAAATTCAGCTTTTAAGAGATTATTTCTATCACATGATTTATATTATTTTATACTATATTTGACGCATCGAAATAATTTTATTGATATGTATTCTTTCTCTAATCTGTGTAAGTTAAACTATCTAGGCAACGTCAAGATGATTTCATCCATTATATTTTCAGAGCTATTTCCCTACACTACTACAATCATCATGTACTTATGTATGCAGGTTAACGATATAACAACGTAATATTTGTAATTTGTAAGTATAATATTGGTACTTACCTTTTTAGATATTCCTCGTTTAATTTACACTGTTGCAATTTTCATCGGATATACGCTTACTCAATCTTTAGTTATATTACTCGTTTTCAAAAAATGTATATAAAATGTTGTATTTCATAATATATTTAGATTGTCTCTGAATCATAACTTCGACTTGAATACGCGTAGTAAAAAGTAACTGACTAGAATTTGTCAAAGCTCTTGAAAACACACAATTCCGTTGTTCATCGATTAGTGGTATTCGTAGTTTGTTTGTGTCGTATAGGAAAAGACGATTTTTGTTTAATGTACGTAAAATGTACTAACGGACGAAGATATCTTTTGAAACATTTTCTATTTTCCCCACTATTCCTCTTTATACAACCGACCGTATTTTTTTTTCTTTTAACTTCGGTTGACGATATCCCTGGAAGACGGTGGCGCGGCGAGCCTTTTTGTGAACAGTTGCTCGTTACTAATCAAGAATATACGTCAAAGCGTTTTACTTTAGAGCTCCGGGGTTTTAATCACGGTACCGGTACAGCATTCTTAAAAGGACCTGAAAATGATTAGAAGTGAGTCTCGCTGTCTGTGTGTCTATGTGTATAATATAATGTACGCGCATCGAGGAAAATCTTTTTTCACGGTATTGCTGGAAAGCTTTTTGGTCCAGAAACCATCTGGATTTAGATCGAAGGTGCGTCTAGTTGTGGTGGGGTAGCGTTGTCTTTTGAGCTGTATCTGCCGGTCGAGTGGATGTGGTATGGTGGCAGAGACGGCTTGGCAATCTATCATTTGGCCGACGGACCGACAAATGGACCCGATAAAAGCAAAAAGTCGGGCGATACCAAAGAAATAAAAAAAAAAAAAAAAAATAAAAAGAATAGAGGTATTTTTTTTCATCGTCTACGATATATACGAGACATGCACCTTTACTTTCCCGACACTCCTCCGGGTAAACGATTATATGTGACCTTTTTGGTGCGTAACGAACCTTTGCAAAGGGTCCGTCGTCGTTGACTACCCTATACAAAATAAACGCATTAGTCATCATAGCTGTACATAATAATAATAATAATAATAATAATAATACGATGACGCGATATACCCTTATAATTCTTGTCATCGGACACATTTTTTTTCGTTTCTTTCTTATATATTAAATAACATTTGCCACCGTTGCCTGTTGCTAAAAGCATCGGTTTCCCTTTCATAAGTTCACTGCTACTCAGTTTGTTCGTAACAATATTAACCCCAACAAATATTCAACAGACCCTGGATACAAAAAAAAAAAAACAGAATAAATGGAGTGTATATATAGTGACTATCTATCGCGACTTATCGGTCTGACCAATACTTTTTTTTTTTTTTTAATCGGATTCCGTCACGTACACGACGACGGGCGTGTTATTATTTATTTCGACCAATCAGTTTTATTTTTTTTCATCTTTGTGTCATTAATATTCCTTTACGTTCGAATTGCGAGTACGGTTTACAAATGATTTTTCATTCTTGAGTAGTGCACGCCACCGCGAGAGAAAAAAATATGACAAGCGCCCGTATAATACTGTTGCTGCTTCTGCGCCAGCTAACTAATGGACGCCGATTTGTCAGCACGGAGTTTTGACTCTTCTGACGAGATGACTCTTTAACAAAGGACCTTTTGAATTATTACTCGCCCTAACTCCCTCAGAATTCCAATGTTCACCATTGCAGCTATCAACTATGAAAACTCATTGAATTTTCAACACGTTTTCAGTTTTCTCTACTGAAATATTGAATGATTTTGGTCACACTACGTTGAACGGCTGTGCCAATAAACTTCAATTACAAAAGTCTACGCGAAAGTTTACACAATTTTCGAGGCGATTGGGATTTCACATGGGAAATCTCAAAACTCTATATGTAATCAAATTTAAGACAAAAGTAAACTTAATGTAATTCTCACCTATATTATTACTCGATTTCGTATTATATTGTAAATTGTAATATACGATGAAACATATAGTATATATATATAGTATGAATATGTTGACAGTCAACTTAAATCTAATAATATTTCAATAAATAATATTTATATATTTTATAGATAAAATCTTTAGACAACAGGTATTTATTTGGTATGAGTATCTGATAGCATTTGAAAAAAAAAATTGAAATACATAATTTACTAATCATTTAACAAAGATACATAATACGATTTACATAATTGTTTAATTGCATTATTTAATCAAGTAACAAATTCAAAAACTGATTTAACTGTACTTAATACTTATTATATATTATTTGTAATATATACAAACGACACCTCTGAGAATTCTATAAGCTTAATTTACCTTATTTTATGACCCAATGTAAATGCTTATAAAAATGTCAATTGTCGTTTTGAATAAATCTATATGTTTGTTATGTAAATATTTACGAAATAGTTATGAAAGCTTGAAGATATGTTTTTTTTATCGATTGTCATGAACATTTTATTTTTCAAATAATACTGAATATGTATTAGTCAAATTGTATTGAACAAAATGTTAAATTACCATATTATCAGATAATCAAAAATAAAAAGTTATAAGTGATCAGTGGAGTTAATAAAAATAGTGGAGATATACTAAATATTTATATGGAATAATTATTTTATTTTTGGTACTATTTTTATTATTTATATTAAATAAAAAAAAAAATAAGATATTTATCACATGATGGGAAATTTCTGTAACCTACAATGATAACGTGTAGTAAAAATTCTATTTAATTTTTACAAAACGATTTCTACAATATGTTATATTCACATAATCTAATTTGTTTAAATAGTAGTTGATTTTAACAATGTGTTATATTTTTTTATATTCAAAAATTCAAATTCATTATACTGGATTAGAACAATAGATTTCAATTATAAAACTAATAATAATAATAAAAAAACATATAAATCATGTCTTTAAAATTATTTAGTATTATAATAATACAATTATCATGAAATAATTTAAATTTATCAATATTTTTTTAATTACTGTTTTTACCTTTTAAACGTGTATCCGAAAAATTGGTTAATTTTTGTGAAATAGTTCACAAAAATTAATTTTAATACATGAACGCTGCACGTAATTGTTTGACATTTCAATTGAACTGTTCATAAAATATATAGATTGAAACGTTTTAACCGAACATATATAAATTACTATCAATAATGACTAGGTACCTTTATTAAAAATTAATAAATTACATGTATACTAACTAAGAATAGACTGAAATTATTATTAATGCAGAACGTGCTTGAGGTCGACAGAACATCGACATCGCGATTTACAAAGTGAATAAATTGTAGATCAAATTTACGAAAGTCTAATGTGTACCATTAACCCAGTGAAAGTTCATTAAACGGTAATGGCACGTAATGGTGGCAGAGGTAAACGCGTCCACAGTGGCTGCAGGATAAAGTGTAGTTTCTCGACGTTTACGGTTTACATAACAAATGCGTTTTGTGTTTTCACCCAGCAAATGTGAGAGAGTAAAACAGTTTCAAGTTTTTGACCAGTTTTTTGGCTGTGAGATGAGGTCAAGTGGTAGCAATGCAAATCGTTGTCTAAACATGAGCTGCATACCGTCCAAGTTTCTAAAAAACCTCTAACTGTACGTGGTCAATAAAAAATTAAATACTCAACAACAGTTAAAAAATTTTATTCAGAGAACTACGCTTGATTATTTGAATTTAAATTTGAAAAAATTAAATTCAAATTCAAATAACCGATATAATAGCAATGACGAGTTACAATTCATAATATTAAATTCAATATATTTTTTAAAAATCATTATTGGATTAGCTAACACATAAAATGGTTTTGTTAAGTGCTTCTAAACAAATGTAGAGACTTAGAAATTCTAAAGTAGGATTGCAACTTTCAATCATAACATAGCGGTCAACGGGGCATTGTTGTTGCAAATATTAAACTTAAAATATGTAAAATAAAATAAGAATAAAAGTAGTCATTTAGGTTTTGTTTTGTCTGAAATAACGTAACTATATATATATATGATATTTATGTTGAAGTTAATTATTCGAGTGCTTATTTCGAAAACAGTTTATAATTATTTACCGTTGAAAAACGTATACCTGGTGTTATTATAATCCTGATAAAATATTCATCCATATGCTTTTACAAACTCAAATATATTTTAAAACTTGTTATACGTTTTTAAAAACAAGTAATTATTGAAACGTCAATAAATAAATAATTGGAAATCGAGATAAAATAATATATATTACCTAAAGCGGTATAGTTTTAAATACGATTTAATCCCTGTAAATTGTATTGCTCTAGCTTTCGAGGATATTTTTTTTAAATACATTTTATATTAATCCCTGTTTGTACATTGCAAAGCATTAATCATTTTGTCGATTCGTATTTAGGAATTTAAAGTCCGGCTTTCATAAAATTGATTTAAAGTTTGAAATAAACTTTTAAATAATATCAGGATTTTGTGTTTTACATATTATACTTATATACTCGTTCGAGGTACGTATTTCATTATAATATGAAACCTATCAATGCATTCCCATGCAGAACTTATTCTGTTCAATGATCCAGCCCATAAATCTAAAATAGTATAAACTTGAGTGGATTTCTTCGGGACGTCCTTACCAACTTAACTCGCAATATACAATTATAATTGACGAGCTGCGAGGCAACAAAACTGGCGTGATCTGTATAGACACTGAGTTTTGAAGTAAGTCTACCAATATAATAAATGTGTTTATGTGCTCGGAAACTGCCGTCATTATTCACGTTTAAACTATATTTTTACATTATATATATAAATACGTATTTCGATCACGCATGAGACGTCATTGCCCGGACCAGTATATATACGTCAAATCCGTTCAAAAACCTCACGAAGACGCAAGTCGAAAACCTCGACGCGAATAAAATTAATATAATATATTATTTATATAATAAAATGACAGGAGCGGTTGGCCTCTTTCGTATTCCCTTCTCCTGATATACATATACATAGTAAAATAAGCGTAGGTGAATCTCTCCGACCTTAATGCCACAGCGTGTATCCCTCTGCCCTCGCCACCACTCATCCAACACCTCCTTCCGATCATTCAACGTACGATCGTAAATCGAAAAACCCGTCGGGCGTAGCAAGTTTAACGTGAGGCTATTTTTCGCAAGACGGTTGTATGTGTGTAACACGGTATATAATAATAATAATAATATGTGTACGTGTTATATTTTACTTTTTTTTCTGCCTCTTTCCCTTCGCAGACCAACACACATCGCGCACTTAACGTACATGTTTTTGATTTACGCTGCCACTGATTTTACGTAGAACTCTTACACACTAACATCAGAATTTTGAAAGTGGCGAGAAGGAATTGTTCTTCTCGCCGTGAAGATGGCCTCACGAACTCGCGTTAATTACCTATTTGGGCAGAAACGATATATTACAATCAACACGTATATATAATATTATATATATTATATAAATGTATAATATGTGTATTATTTATAATACAATAAATATATATATTTTAGTTATTTTATTAAATCCATTATATTATTTTATTTTATTCACATGGTTTTATATTTAGATATATATATATTGATCATTTGATTATTTAAGTTTTTATTGTACTATTTTAGAGACACTGCTGGTTTACACTTTTATACTTCAAGTGCATTTTGATCATTAATTTTTGAT
Organism: Rhopalosiphum padi; assembly: GCF_020882245.1. Lineage (NCBI taxonomy): Eukaryota > Metazoa > Arthropoda > Insecta > Hemiptera > Aphididae > Rhopalosiphum > Rhopalosiphum padi. Next base: position 63,668,758 of record NC_083598.1, on the reverse strand, counting down.
TTTAAAATGTAAAATAATAGTTAATTACAATTGTATGCCATCGAGGTATTCATGAATGTAAGATGGTCTTCCGATACACGGTATCCAATATGTCTAAATAGCTGATTTTCAACATAATGTATTAGACGGCGTATAGTATAGGCAAAATAGATACAATTTGCCGCGTTTATGCTCAACACATAAGCTGCTATTGATGCGCATCCTTTATTATAATATTATCATTAAATTATTTATTTGAGTTATTCAAATTTGATTGCTAGTCGATCGAATATTTATCTGATTAATCGTAGCGTATTTTCATTAGTATAAAGTAATGAATATAAATCTGTAGGTATGATTAAACGACCGAAACGTTATTGAAAATATCGTCACGTCTTCAGTGCATCTATAGTTTTGTCCGTGTTTAACAAACGAACAGGGCTCAATTAAGATTCTCTTTATAAATGTTTTTGATTTTATATCTCGTTTGAGAGCAAAAGTGGTGAACATAATTACATTTTTATTTGTATTTTCTGGTTTACAACCGTTAGGTTTGTTTGACAACATTGTTATTTTTTTTTTAAACGATTTAAAAATAATTTGTTCATTTGATAAGTAGTAAATTATACCGTGATTTTTCGTTTCCATCTGCATAAGGGAGATAGGAGACTTTTTAAGTGAACAATCACTTACGTAGAGTGAGAGAGAAAGAGGTTTCAAGTTGTTGTAAGGGTTCAAAATATTAACGGTTCGCATTACTACTGACGCCTTATTCGGCCACCTCATCCGCTAAGTATAATATACTATTCTTAAAAACAAAATTATCGGAAATATAATATTATTTATAGTTTAGAATGTTTAGATATTTTAGGTATTCACATAATACACTGTTTCAAATAATAAATAATTTCATAACAAAATTTGACTCGTTCTTATAGCTATCGTATAAAAAACCGTCATTGTCTAAAATCTGCGGCACTTTGACATGCAAAATAAACAATATAATCATTTCATGCATACTACGAACAGCCGTTACAATATGAAAGCTATTGTATTGGTGGCACTCTCGTATATCCTAAAAAAAATGTTTGTTTTAAATTTAACGTATGTCATATAATAATATACTATTGTATAACATTATATTGTTCATTGATTTTATATTAATATATTTTTTTCGGTGCTCGTTAATGTCATATATTAAATTATTCATGTTATTACCAAACTATAATAACCGCGTAAACCATAAATTCACATTTGCGTGTTACACAACTCAATCTCGACAAACCGTATATTTTAATGAAATTTTTACGAAAAAAAAATCGTATAAAGTTGAAACTATTATACACCACAATACTAATAATAATCGCTGTAAAGTTTTACAACATTTATGTCGATATGGTTTACGATTTAAAATCGCGTGCGCTTTCAACGTTTTAACACGCGGTCACGTGCATATAGATATGTGTTTTGTCGTTCGGAAAGGTTGCATGAAGTTTAATTTAGAACAGTAAATGTTGTCAAATAATATTATATTTTAACGTGATCGAATATGTCAAACCAATAATACAATACAGTATATACAACTGAGAAATATCCTAAAGCCATATTAATTAAATTTTCCCATTGCAAAAGAGGGAATTTCAGCTAATAAGCTCAATAACAATTGCAAACCATATTTTAATTAATTAAATTGAAAAACAAATATACAGGGTGATTATTTTATCAAACAAAATTCAAAATTTTAAAATATATCATTGTTTTTTGAAAATATTTGTTTTACATAATTTTTGTTTAAAATAAATTAATATTTTTAAAAACAATTATATGTTAAATATTTTTGTATCGTTGATTTTTACTTTTTTGGATGAAAACATTTATTTTTAATTTCATATCCTAAAGCAAAAATAATTTTTAGAGTATTTCGATACATAAAAATCGAAATTTGGACGAGTACCTATTATAGTTTATGAGTTATAAACATTTAAAGTTTTGATGAGCGAAGTAGTAGAGTAGACCATCATTTTGCAAGGTTTCCATTATACCACTACTCTGCTCATCGAAAACTTTAAATATTTATAACTCATAAACTACTCGTCCGAATTTCGATTTTATGAATCAAAATGTTTCGAAAAATATTCTACTTCCAATATGAAATTCAAAATATATGTTGTGTTTCTAAAAAGTAAAAAAATAAAACGATAAAATATATTAATTTTTTTTTTTTTAATGTTGTTTTATATTTCGATACACTACACTGCAATACTAAAATAAAATGCTACGGATTTAAAATACAACTAATATTAGTTACAATATACGTAGAAATAACCACCAAAAATAAATAATTTTAAAACATTAAAATTTTATAATTTATAGCAAACATGAGATCAGATTTTCTTACCATATAAATAAAATGTTTAATTCAAAAAGTATCATATCAAAAAGCGTATAATATCATGAGTCGCCTGTACGCTGTTTGTGAAATTAATTTGTAAGTCATATTAATTCTGGCATAATATCATAATGTAATCGGGTCTTTGAAGGTTCTTATGTGTGTTTGTATGCTTTGCAAATCGTTAAAAATTAATTTGTAAAAAAGTAATTTATTCAGATCGATAACAATAAACCGTTTTTATAAATTTGCACTTGAATGACTCCTTGAATTTACTCTAATCTAATTAAAAGAGTAATTCATTACGTATTTAAACCCATTGACTGGAATATATAATATACCTATTAGCAACCAACAATAACAAAGTATCATAAAAATTAAATGATAAAAAACTAACTAATTGGTCGAAAATGCTCGGAAAAATACTATTATTTAATTTTAATCAGAAAATAAATTATAACATTTAACATTTATACGAATGCAATAAATAACAATAAACAGTTGTAAAAAATCGTATCGTTTGTATATTAACTAAAATTAAAAATGTCTCAATCTATGAAAAATGGACATTACTTATATCAGTTATATCATAAATTAATGAATTAGTTTATATCCGAAAAAAAATATATCAATTAAAATCAAGTAGAAACTTCCAGGATTCCGCTCATTATAATGTATTACAATTTAAATTTATTATTTAGAACGTTAGCTTATTATCTAAAACATTATTAATTCCATGAAAATAATCATCTAACACAATAAATAATATAATGTTTAATTAAATTACAACTATGATTTTTGTAAGCTATAGATTTAAATATTGCAGTATATCTCATATTATTATATTTGTAACCATCCACTTGATGGCGTTGATCGAAAAGCGATTGCCTGCCAACCGCATCTATATATAATAATAATAAAAAAAAAATCATGGTACGATTATAGACATGTTTTATTTTATCACCGCGGAAGAAAAATCAACATAAATCAAGAGTGGAGGCCTTACAATAATAAATATCGTCGTTGGATTACACTGCACTCTATAATATTACCATCAGTATCGCGTCGTTGTTTTAAGACAGTACATTATAAATTATAGAATTGCGAACCGGTGGTAAATCGTTCGAACCTATCGTCCCGTAAAATAAATTTACAATAATAATAATAACAGTAATAACGATGTTATAGGCGTACGTTCATCGCACCGTCGCTTTAAATGTAATATGATAAAATTATAATAATCGCACTAGTCGACTGTCTGTCGCGGCGGCGGTGTGCACGGTCGACGGGTCCAAAGAAAAGCTACGTCGCCTCTCGCATTCGCTCAAAATAAATATTCATCGACGGCGGCGATCGGCATAATAATATTACCATCACAATATCGTATACAAGTCAGAGCGACTGTACTATACATAATATTATGAAACGCCTCCGGCAAACAGTTATCAGCAGTACCGCCACTGCTGTCGCCGATATCGTAATTCCATTATTATTATGATTATGATTACGACTGTTATATTATTATCGTCATTATCTTCATCATCGTCGTCGACGTAGTGTGTGTGTGTGTGTGTGTGTGTGTGTGTGTGTGTGTGTATATAATATATGTATATTATGCATGATAGGAGAGAGGTCCGTAAAATCAAAACCCCGAAAAGAGTTTACGCCACTCGGAGACGGGATGTTATTATTATTATTATTATTATTACTACTATGTATAGCCGGGCGCGAACGACGTCGACGGGATTTGAATTTAAATCGAGCACGCCGACAACGACACCCGCCGACACGCGCGTTGGGTGTATAAAAGAACAACAAGACCAAAAATCACCGCCCCACCCCTACCACCGGCCAACCCGCCGCCCGCACACCGTCGCTTGTCGACCACTATTGGATTCTGCCGGAGGGCGGACGCCGGTATACATAGCTGTGTATGCAAATCTTCCGGATTAATTATTCATAAAGGAAATTAGAACGTAGTTTACAAAGGCGAATGGCACAGCGGTGTGGATAATAAATAAATATGTGCTGCACACCTCGATTCCAGCATATCCGCGGTGTTGTGGACATTACGACAAGCGCCCGGCGGTTACGCCACTCCAGTATACTGTTCACTTGTTTTTCGTACGTCCAACAATTGGCTTAGATTCGTTCCAAAGACATGACACGATATAATATTTTAGACCGATATACTTCATAGACCGTTTTCGACGAACGACGAGATGCGTATCGGTATTACACTTTTATGTCATAATAATACATAACACATATATCTAATGATATAATAACGATTAATATAATGACATAATAATATGTCCAACGTGCACGAGTGGTTTTTTATTTAATTTTTTTTTGTTCGTCATTCATGCGCGTTGTCGATTTGTTTTTCAATAATATTGTATAATCGTACGCTGCACTATCATTTTCAAACTTTTAAAATACCACACGATGGTCGATCATCATTATTTTAGTATTCTAACCACTATAACCGTAATTCTAAGTTTTTTAAATCGTTGAATGACATACTTTTACATCTTATTAAAAATGCATATTATAATAATATATTATGAGTACATATTTGGTAATTTTAATTCAACTGTAATATGGTGTCATAAGATAATATTCATCACCGAGTTTAGTCGTTTTCGAAAAAAGTCTATACGCGAATTGTATAAATGCGTTTATGTATTATCGTATATAATATTATAATATATATAATGTATATAACGATGTAGAGATTGAAAAATAAAATACCAGAAAATACGTCCGCGAGTTTACCTATTATTCCGTCGTTGAAAACTATTAGATTTCATTTTCCGACAGAGCTTCCGGCAATGATGTTATATCATGCGCTATTGTGCTTGGGCGCGCGCGTTCGTGTGTGTGTATATACAGGGTGATTTACCATTTTACCAAGCATGCTTACCTTGTTCTTTTTCAATAACGAAGTTATTCAAAATCTGATTTTTGAAATTTTTAAATATATTTAAAGACCATATTTTTAAATTCTTAATATTTGTTGTACTATTTATAAAATATCTAGTGGAGATAAAAACTTTTGTTTTTCAAATAACAACACCCTTTTTCTATGGTATATTTTGTGGATATTTTTTCTGAACATGTTGATGTATCAATGTATCAGAACATTCAGAACAAATATTCGAACAACCAGTTTTTAATTTATTTAAATGTATGCACTAAGAAAAAAAGATTCATAATAATGGATTTGGAAAATCCATGAGGGCTATGGTAATTTAAAAATGTCAATGATTAGTATTAATCTATCAATATTAACGATTTCTAAACCCATTTTTAAAAGCTATTATCCTTAATTATTAGTATAAATATTTTAATAATTCAGAAACTACTCAATCAAAATGGTTCTTAAATCAAAATGGTCAATGAAATTATCCACTTAATAATTTATAATAAAAAGTGGTGGGGAGTTTGTTTGAAAAAGAAAGTTTATATAGCCGTAGGTTACACTTTAAGTTGTATTCAATTTTTAAAAATTTGAAAATATGTTCTTTGAGTTTCTATATTTACGAAATAATATAATAAAATCCAGAATTTGAATGAAATTATTATGAAAAGGAAAAATGGGGGTGGGTGATGAACATACATGTTGAATCACTCTGTATAACATTATCATCGACGCGTGCCCTCTCGTCGTATCGACACACACTAAAAATAAATAGCCAATGACTTTTGATCAAAAACCGCATTTTGCCTCGAAACGGTCCATTTGATTTCAATACACTCACCGTGCGCGTATTTATTTTCACTACACCTTTGTACAATATAATATACAATGTGTATATATATATATATACACATTGTATAGTATAAAAGACTTTTTACGCGGTCCGGTGGGAGTTCTGCTCTGAAAGAATTTCTCTCTCTCTCTCTCTCTCTTTCTTTGATACTCTCTCTATGTAGGTACATCTCTTGATAAATGTATTGTCACGTATATTAAAGCTCTTGCGTATGGTTTCATTTTGTCGGTAATATTCGGCATCATTTTCGTTGAAACTGTACCTGTGTATACACGTTGACCACGAATTATTTGTGTCGATTTCGTGCATTATAGGTATTGATTTTGAGTCATAATAAACAGTATATAATGTTTAAATAAAATTTAGTAAAATATTACTGCAAGCTGCTATTATACAGGTGCTTACGTTTCGTGAGATTTTTCTGGTTTTCGGGCATTTCCAAATTTCCGTTTCAGGTGGGCAAAGTGGTGAATTCAAAAATGAATTATGTTAGTTTATGCTGGATTATCTGCACGTTGCGTAGATATTTTAATTGAGTTATGCAATTCTTTAGTTTTAGTGAATTAAATGGGTACATTGTTCAAAATGATCGAGCCAAACTTCAGGTAAATTTAATTCATAATTTTAAAACGCTTAACGTTATTCATAAATACATAATTTATTTGGTTTTTGAGAATTTTGTGCATAATTCAGCTGATAGCTCCTACAACTTTCAAACCCTGTTATTATTATAATTAATTCTTAAACATTTTTAAATCAGACTACCCGCGTATATATTAAAGTAAATAAAACTTAAATTCTACTTAATTATATGACTTTTTTAATACAACTTTTAATATTATTTTTATTTTTAGTAACATTTATTTATTTTTATAGAATTTATTGATATGGAATTGAACCAAAATCAATAAAATAAAAATATAACCGTCAATTTATTCGTAAACATATTAATTATTTATATTACCTTTTAATAGTAGTACCTTTATTATTTATATTTTTTAATTTTATAATGTATGATAGGCACCGCTATACGTTATTTATAATATAAATATTTAAGCATTTTTATTTTTAATCCAACAACGTTTCCAGGAAACCTTAAAAAGGTCAACCGTGCATAATATTAAACACTGTGAAACGTTAGCAACATTCGGGTAATTAAAAATATATAAAATGCTAATTAATCTGACCATGTCATGTTGTACTAAGCACTATAATACGCAATGGCATTATTAAGTCGTAATAATGGAAATAAGAAAATTATTATCACGTACAAATGGATTTATTGTTCAATAACACGTATGCATGAATTTAGTGGTATAATACATGTTACACAAAATGCTCGAGTAGACTAACATGACACCAAAAACAAAAAATATTACATATATATATATATATATATATATATATATCATTATTGTTAATAAACAACCATTATATTTTTATACCACAGTTAGGGCAAAGTTTGATTGTCAATTGAAGTAAATTTAAACGATTCGTGATGTATAAATAAAAACCATATACCTACCTAAAACCTTCGTTTATTTACTTTTATATGTATTATATGTCTATATATTTCATATTTATTGGCATTCGGCGAACTTTTCAAATAAAGACCTCGAGTTGGCATGATAATATTATTGCTTTTTTAAATTACTTGATGATAATAGTAATATTATAATATGACATTTTATACGATCGATAGCATTGCGTTGACAAACATTTAATCATTCATAAATAATTACATCGGTAACCCCAAAATACCAATGTACCTATATAATAATGTTGTTCTTTTTAAACACACCTTACGGATTACACGCCCATATTATTATTATTATTAGTTATTGCACAAAAAACGACAGTTATATATATTATAATATATCTTGGCGTTTATAAAATATTCAAAACCATTAATATGTCGTAGACTGCTTTTCAAGCCCTTCTGTGTTAACGTTTTCATTTTCAATGTCCATTTAATGCGTTAGTGTCATTTAAGTTTTTTCATAATTGGTGTAAAAATGTGTGAAGGCCATTTATAAATCATTATCGGTACGTATAGGTTTTTCCTATTTTTCATTAACTAATTCAATTTAATAAGATAAAATTAATTTTATAACAAACTGTGCATTTATAAAATAAAATAATATAGTTTATTATCAAAAAGTAAATCAAAACAGAATTATATATTATTCTTTGTTTATCAGATTTAATTTTTATTTTATTGACATTTTTATAGAAATAATTATCAAATATTAATTGTTATGATTTATTGTTTGGACTAATATTTCGTACCCCATTGGTGTAATTATTACAAACCAAAGTTGTAAATAGAACGTCCATGATAGTAAAAAGTAGCTATAGTACCAATAGTATCTATAATACCTATGGCGTATATGGAAACCATGATACAAATATAGACATAAAAAACTTGCATACAACATATATATTATGGGTATAAAAATTAACATTCTACCATATACAAATTATAATAAATATAATTATTTTTTAATATTTTGGTACTTGGTAGTTAGTTCAATATTCTTAATAATTTTCGGCATTCGGACTACAGCAAAATATATTTTAAAAGTAAAATATGAAAAAAAATACTGTTAGGTAGTTGTGTCAAAGAAGGGGTTTTAAAAAAAAATGGTGTAAATGTACATCCCACTCGCAAAAAAAAAAAGTTACATTCCTGATTTACTGCTATGACATTATTTAGTCATAACCCATTCGTTTGATTATTACGCAGACGATATGAATAAATGAAAACTAATATAATACTGCACATTTTCAAGTATTATGATAACTTACAGTGACACGAAATCGCGTTTGTGTAAACAATTCTTTATTTTAAAGAACCACGTGAACCTGCCGTTTTCAATGTTATTAATAATATCTTATTGAGTGTATAAAGTAATACATAGGTAATGGTTTTACTACTCGTGCAATAAATTGTCTTATATTTTTTACTGCAAAATTGTTTACCCTATTTACTTACCATAAAAGTACATACGCAGCTGTCGAGTAAAAAGCAGTAATAATTATTACCATGAAGTAATTACAATTTTAATTTAATATGTCAAATATTCTAGATTATAGAACGTTGAAACACATTTTAAATCCTTTGGTATATAATAACATACAGAATTATGGTTATTAATTCTGATTAAATAGTAAATACAAATAATAAATATAATATTATCAAAATTGGGAAAATACATTTATTAAAATTGAATAAATTACTATATTATAAAAATATTATAATATACATTTATAAATAAGTTTAAATTAAACATATATTAAAAATAGAGAGAGAGAACACTTTGTCTTACAGAATCTATAGTGTATTGATTATTCACATTTATTGGTATGAAATAATAATGTTTTGGTATATTATTATTATCTTCTGTATTAAAATGTGTATAACAAATAATAATTATTGATACTACCTATAGTATAAAATGTTAAAAAATAAAAGACGAAATTCGATATACAAATATACGACGTACACAGCAACTTATTACATAATAATCGTAACTAGGTATAATAATAATATAAGAAACTAGTATAAGTCAATTTATAAAATAGCAAAAATAACATCGCAAATAAATTATAACGGTTTGGACATTTCCGTGAGTAAGTGACGAACAGGAACATTATTTTCAAAGAGTCGAATTCGGAGGGTGGCTCTCGTAATACGTGCGTGGAATGCTACTTATAGCTGCACCTTAATTTTTGATAAGAAATCTAAGACCAACAGCATACTGCAGCGGTTCTATAAACATTTTTACGTGATATCGTTCGTAAACCTTATCGTTTATATAAAATATAGTATAGTCGCCCATATGGATGTGTTCACCGTTAAAATAATATAAAAAAAAAAAACATGAAAATAAATAAAGAAAAGTGCCGTGCCACGTTCCTCTCTATACGCGTGCGACGACCGTTGTAAATCACATACAGACCTATACAATATTATACGTACAAGTATAGTAGGTATTTTTGTTTTTACGAATCGTATAATTTTACGACTTTTTCCTCTTCCTCTCGCAGCAGCGTGACGTGATTTGGAGGGTAGTTTGGGGTGCCTAGTATATGTGTATATTGTATAATATATATAAATTTATAATGTATAAATATATGTATAATCGGACCTCCAAACGAGAGTAGGTTTGTGACATGCAACTAAAAAACGACACGCAAGGCATATTCTATAAAGTATACAGAACTATACTTCCCTATCCATGGTAAGTTATTATTACTATTATTATTATTATACACGATATGATATGGCTCTAAAGCTGCATAGTGTGTGTGTGTGTGTGTGTGTGGAGATGTATTTTTTCGCCTTTCAACCGTACCGTACGATTTACAATCCATTTATTTCACCATGCATAATCACCTCGAGCCATACACCATGGTGTATATTTTATAGTCGAGTTATGCGCTTACACCGGTAATGTAAATCTTAACAGTTTGTGTACTTATCTATTATACATAAATATTTCTACATGCTCGCGAGCATTATTTGTTTCTTGCCAATAATTGTGCATTTGTACCGACACAAGTGTAGTAGAATTAAAGAAATTTAAATATTAAATGCCACGATACACAATATATCGATATTATTATTTTTATTTATGGAGTAAATAAACGCAAAAACAAATATTGTTAACCAGATAAGTCAACATTTACTACATAATAAGAATGTGCAGAATACATACAATTATTACACGGTATAGGTACAAATCAAACATGAAATTAAGGTTTAGTTCAATTTCGCCACAAGTCTATGGCTAAACGTTAAAAAAACAACAGAATATTAAGTTGTGTACTGTAAATTTCATGACCTAGTCGCTTTCGGCAGTCTTTAGGAAGGATCGATTGGGTGACATTAAAATTATGGGTCCCAGATGTACTATATTTCATAGTAAAAACGCTATTATATAAAGTACCTTCCACAAGGAAGCCGTCAAAAAAATTGTTGTAAAACTGTAGAGAACGCGTTTAATAACAGTTTGAATAAAAGAGAAAACTTTGTAAAAATTATCCGTTTTATTTAATTTTAATTTTTAAGTAATACGTTAGACTAATATTGGGGATGGTAATTATTCAATCAATTTCGATGCTTTGAACGAATGTTTTTTTATGTAGAAATGACGTCGCTATAATATTGTTAGGTTTATCAAATATAAGTACCATTAATTATTAGCAGCAAACGATTATTTAATTTATAAACGTTTACAATACTCTTACGAGAATAATACAGCCGTATACAAATCAATGTTTCCAAAAATTATCCATATGATTTGATGTACTTACGTGATATTTACATCAAAACTCGAAAAAAAATATAACTTCACCGCTATAGTGTAATTAATAATTTCTCGTTGAATTCAAAGGATTTAAAAAGTTTATGCCAAGACGGGGTAATTAAAAAACAATAGAAATCATAATAGGTTTCACCCCTGAAAAAATTTTCAGCGAACTCCGAAGAAACGTGAAGTTTAATTTATTCGGTCTTATGATAAAGGACCAGTGGTGAAGGACAATAGCGAATAACTAGCGGTGGAAACGAATATTTGTTTTTCCTCTTGAAATTACCAACACAAAGAGGATCATTATACGTTCGAGACCTTACAAGATTTCGAAGCATTTTCACTCATAACCACGTAGATAGCCGAGTGGCATTCCTTCGAACATTGCAGACAAAACACTTCATCGCAGTACAGTCTGCAAGATGTCTACCTTGACGCGTTAGATGACGTTCTCGATGCCCGAAACTTTTCAAAGCCGCGTAATTATTCAAACAAGATTTTCAACTTGGACTGTAGTTTTGCTCCAATCAAAATCCCTATCACACACCCCTACTATATATATAATAATAGTTGTTAATTATATAAAAGAAAGGAAACAAAAACAGAAATCCTAATATTTACCAAACCGGCTAAGATAATATTACTGATACATTGAAGTAATTCGATTGTATCAAATATGTACTTAGATAAAACCGTATTTTGATTTGTTGGTTTACTAATTATTTTGATTTAACAGAAATAATTGCAATTAATATAATATTATCTTCAGAAAAACAAATATACCTAATACTAACAAAACATAATAATAATTCAATATTGAAAATTTTCTTTTGCCGTCCACCAACAATAAACTCTTTAACTAGGTATAATATATTTAACTATAAAATCGTAGTTCAATTTATGTTTTGGACAATCTGACAAAAATAATTACAACTCTATCATAAGAAAATAAATAAATAAATAATCAAATAATATTTACAACTGTATACCTATATATGATATTAAATTATACTTAAAATTATTGAAATTATGAAGTATTTACACTCAATATGTTAAACATTTTAAACTCTATTAAAAATACATTTTTATATAACTTGATGTCATGATATAATCCAAAATAATATTTTTTACAATTTTTTATCGTCATTATTTTTTAATGGCAACGTAACTTTTTAATTTCATATTCCTTAGCGCGCATTATATTTTTGAGTATTTCATTAGACAAGAATATTTCAAACGATTGATTAATTATATTTGAGAAATATTTAAAGAATATATTATAATATAAGTAAAGTTGCAGAGTGGTGATTCTTAAAATGGTATCCATTATTACTACGATCACCCATACTTGAAATTGCAATTTATAAGTTTAGTATAGAAATAACTATTCTAAGAGAAAATATTTTGTTTTGAAATATAAAATAGTCAGAAAACCTTATACTTAATAATAATAAAAAACCGAGGAAAATATAATTTTTTTTTTCAAAATTATTGATATACAATGACACAGTATCATGGAAAAATAAGAATTTAAAAATAGTTTAAATTTTTAAAATAATGAATGTAAATAATAAAAATTGAAATAGATTATCTTATATATTTTAGAAAATACTTATGGTATTTTTGATGTTCCTAATCTAAATTAAATATTAAATCCAAATGTATGCATACCTATTTTATCTATTTGTAATTCTCCTATTGTACGAGATATACAAACATCGTTCATAAATTCATTTTTATACAAATATGTACATTGTTTATTATATTTAAATAAGAAAAATATTATATAAATTGTATTTTAATATTATTATATGTTTAAACATATATTTTTTTCTTTCATGAAATATGAAAACAAACTTAGTGAACAATGTGAAACTTAATAAACAGTGAACGACATTTCTATCATTCGACGTTTATAAACGATGAGCATTAGTTTATATTAAATTTTCAAAAAAATTATCCGTGTTTCTTATTTGCTCACTGTCGTCTGTGCCACGAAGTTGTAAAAACTTTTTTGACGAACATTATTCTGGCAAACTCGTGTCTTTTGGGTCGAGTCGAGCCATAACCAGAATTCGCAAGTTATTTACAATGTTTACGAAATTAAAAGTTTATTTTTCCAGACTATTATTCTTATACACGCCACGTAAAAGTTACATACAGTACTCTTAGATATGACGTGATTTGGTAGACTGTGTTTTGTAAATCTGTATAAAACTTTAAAAACGATTATTAATCATTTTTTTTTTTCGTTGTTACAGGAGAATGCGATGAAGCTCTGGGTATGGAATCCGGTGCCATCCCAGATTCAGCGATCACGGCTAGTTCGTCGTACAACGTGCCAAATGTCGGACCGAGCAACGGAAGGTAAGACCATATAATGTTATTATTATGTAATAGTTACCGAAATAATGAGACTTTAATAGCCATTGTTCGCGTTTATTCGAAACGAAGTAGCACATGTTATTTATAGCTAAAACGTCTAAAACCATTAATTTCACTACGTAGTTATTTACAAAAAAAAAAAAAAAAAAATGTGTACACACGTCACGACGGTAGATAACTTATTTGAACCCATTGCCATGTACATAATATAATATATACATATATATATATATATATATATATATATATAGGTAGTCAATGTATACATGGGTCTATAAACCTAACGATATATGTGTATGGATAGGAGTTATACTGTACAGTATTAGATTGATCACTCCGAGAGTACCTTCGAAACGAGTGATAATAGATACGTATATATTTGTATTCTGAAAGCGACATCACGGCGATCCCGCAAAAACGTGTCCTCTTGCGTAAAGGATCTTGTTTTTTTTTGCTTGTTTTTATCAAATATAGGTATTCGTTATCTCCACTGTTCGAAACCATCCCTGTTTCAGTACCTACATAAACTATTTCTCACAATTTCCTTATTGCCAACCATCGTTTCCTATTATTACACAAACGTGTTTTACCTGACTATTTTGTTTATTTTTCCACGTTCGATAGGTGTTTATTTTTATTTTTCTATGTTCATTACATTGTTGACTTTACTATTTTCTACGTATTCAGTATGCTCTGTTATTGCTTTTATTTTGTATCTAGTTTATTTTTCGTAGAATTCTGTATTTCATTAAAGTATAGCAAAGTGTATTTATCGTGTTTAATAATGTCTACTATGACAAATAAATTGAAATAATAAATCAAGAACGTAATATGAGCGTTCAATGGAATATCGTAACATTTATGAGATATTTAAAATCTATATTAGTGAATTAATATCCAAGCTATCATTACACATTATCATATCGACTATGGAATAAAAGGTTATGTTTGTTGGTTAACTTAAAAAGTTCCAAAATATACAACCATAGTGCGCTTAACATAATTCGAAAGTATTTTCCATCACATAATTCATTAAACTTTAACTAGAATCGTGGTTTGCAATAACGTATTTGATTTATGTTCACGAAATAAAATTTGTAAAAGTCGAGACAACTATATTAGTTTATCAGGTTGAAAATAAAATATGACTTGAATACTACAGTACTTATCGTAAAAAATACATGATATCATATAAAGTAAAAATGGCCAAGTTGACGCACAGTTTTTATAAATACTGCTATAGCGTTGGTTAATTTATTATTGTTGTGTATAGTTAATGTTGTGTACAACAAAGTCAAACAATGTGTTATTCCTGTTTACTTTTGAAAAATTGGTTTGTTGTATTGTTGAAATGATATTCAATCGGTACTGATAGAACGTATTATGAGGAATTTTTGATTATATTTTTCACTCTAAGATACGGTTACGAGTTGTAATATGATTAACAATTGTTGATTATCTCAACAATATTATAATAGTGAGAGGCGTCTGATAATCTAATAAAACAATGTCGATAAATACATTATTAACTGTACAATCAGAAAAATGTGTGCATCGGAAAAAAAAAATAAATTTAAAAGAAATAAATGCGAACGTACTCGTATTATCGAAAACTGTAATGATAAATCCTTATATATTATTATAATATTATATACATATAAAAGGAGAACAGGCGTAGTTTTTTATGTTCCAATTTTGTGACGACACTACTTATTTCCAATTTTTTTTTTAGGGTTATTCCAAATACCCTCCTGAGTGTTACCACATCGCCCAATTTTTATTTTATTTGTCTGATAGGAGAAAAAGGAGGGATTGTATTTTTATGTATCAATTTGTTCCAATTTTGTGACGATACTGTTTAACTTTTTTTTGTTTAATTTTTTGTCGTCGCAGAGTTTCCAAATACTATTCTGAGTGTTACCACATCGTCTGATTTCATTATTTTTTGTCCGAAGGGAGGGAGAGGGAGGTTTGTATTTAAAAGTTTTAGCGTGTTATTTAAATAATTTATCGATTTTTTTTCACAAGGGTGTACCAAATGGGCCTATGAAATCACTCTTATTATTTTTAATTTCATTTTATTTATCATTTCAGTTATGAATATCATAAATTGAGTTAAATTATAAAAAATATTATATATTACGTGGCTAGGCTTTAAAAAGTTTATTTATAATAAAAAACCCTATTTATATACGAATCGATTATTTGGTATATATATGCATACATAATTATGCACACATTATTTATAATTAGTTCATCAATGCTTAAAATAAGTATACCTTATATAATACTTATCGTGTGATTTGTTTTAACACATATCGGAATATTTTAAGGCATTAATATGATTTTATACGGAATTTTTTGGGGGAAATACAAAATTAATGATACTATTACAGTAAAAATGTATTTATTTGTATTAGAACTATATACCCAATAACTATAATACCAATTTAATTTATATTTTTATTATCTTATATGGTTAGTTCCATTCAAAATAATATATCGGTAAGCCTAACTATTTTTTTGCGTATTATTTTAACATTCGCTTTTGATGCATATACCACATATTTGTATAATATACTTCATTGTTTTTATAGACTGTAAAAGTCCAATTCCTGTAAGCTACCCATATAATTTAGATAATATATAGTATATGTACTATACGCAGTATACGTATTTAATGTTCATCGACGCGATAGCCCCTCTAGCGAACCATAGCGACTCGGCCACTTCACGCCACTCATCGGTACCATTGGAAATATAATAATATAATCCGTGTAACCTATATATGTGTATGTTCGTCTAATTGATCCTAAAACCTCGCAAGCTACACTGCATCATCGAATGCAGTTTGCTCAGTCATGCACACATAATGCATACAATATAGAGCTTATGTTTGGTTATTACTTATTAGTTATTACAAACTGAAGCTGATCAAATGAACTGTTGTGAACGACCGCTTAGCTTTTAGCACCGACCGAGATGTATTAGATGAAGGCTTCACATTGCATTCCGCCAGGCAATCAATTTCCAACCATCACACTCAGTACTGTGGACAGAGGCGTTATATTATATATTATCGAACCTTATCCTAATAATTTAGTTTTATTTTTGGTTTTTCCGTACGTGTCATATTGGAACGCGTCAAATGTATGAGTATGATGCTACGCACACGGTCACTTATATTTAAATCGCAAACATTTATTAGCAGGTGATTGTCGTTCTAAAACTAAACCTAAAAAAATAAAACTGAATTGGAGCTGACTTGGATAACCATCATTAGGTATACCAATGGACGGCTGACTGATAGAACGATTTAATTTCCACGGTTTATCCTTAGATCGATTGCATTTAAAATGTTGAAATGTTTGGTTACATATAATACATACAGTTACGATGGTGTTCACTATAGTAACATTAATCTACTACTGCACAAAGTTTAAAAATAGTCACTGATAGGCATGTATCATCTTAATAGTAATTTGATTGGAAATCTTTCGTTTGCAATATTCATTATGATCGTATTCATTTATGACATTATATTATATGTTACATTTTTACTAAAAACTAAAACATCTTTTAATCCGCATACATATATAATATTTTTTACAGTTGAAAAGTAAGTCAGTAAGTAATAAAGTCAGTTTTAGATACGCTCATTACAGCAGTATTTCTGTTGAACATAATATGTTCAAAGATCGAACGCGTCAACCCCGCGGCCTGTCCCTCGACGGTGAAAACATAATTGATCGGGTACGATCTATCTTTAGGTATACACAATACACGGACCATATAAACGTCCGTCGGTTTCTTCTGACTATCCATAGTTTTACCCTGAAATTAAATGGAATTTTAAGCTGGCGCGCACAGTATTTGGTAAACATATATGCATCATTAGAATTACCGCAATCTATATACAAGTATGTGTATATATATATATGTGTGTATATATATATGTGTGTGTGTGTGTGTGTATCTAATTATATTTATAAGGTTCTTAATCGCGTGCAAGCCATAAATTGCGTTTTAAGCATTATTATACGCAGCCCATCACTTGAATGCAGCCGACTGTAAAACGTATACGTCGAAACACGTATATATTAATTAACCGCGTTTTAATACCTGCAGTGGCAGCAGTAACGGCCACCTTACGTTACTATAATACACCACCAACAGCAGCTGTGAGCTAGACGACTGGCGAAGCCAATTTGTTATAATTAGCCGTGTACGTATAATAATGTATTGGTTTAAGATGTAATTTTTGGATGAAGGGAAAAATGAAAACGACGAGCGTTTTTCTGTCATAAAAATGAGCGTATATTATAAAGGGTGATACCCTTATTATACTCACCCCACTTTTTCCTCTAATAACGAATTTATTTAAATTTTAATTCACAATATTTCTATATACAATATACATGCAGACATGCTTAATACCATATTCTTAAATTCTTCGGATTTGTTGTACTATGTAATATAAAGGGTGTCTTGCGGAGATGAAACTTTGGTTTTTCAAATGAGGAACCCTACTATTTTTGTTTTTTCATAATTTTATGTCACTAAACAACAAAATTTTAGTGTATAAACTATTGAGTATTATTTCTAATTAATAGTTTGTATTAACATTATCATCTGATAAGTGGTGTGACACTAGAATACTCCCAAAAAAAAGTATCTATAATATACTTTTAAATAATTAAATTCTATTATATTAAATATTATTGAATATTAAATTAAAAATGTATGCTTTAATTTAAAAAATTATTACAATATATTTAGTAGAGATGGGGAGTTGGTCACTATAATGGATGTGTTAAATTTGAATGAAATGACAGGTATCATTGGATACGAAAAATGATTCTGAACGGAGATGAATTGTCAGTCTAAGATAATTAGTAGGATATAATTATATTATTAGCTATATTTAAATTATAATATATTGTTATTTTACGCGATTTCGTAAAAAATTAAATTTTATACACTTATAAAAAGTTTTCTATATTGACGCCAGCATTAATTCATCAGTTTGAAGAAAAAGTAATGGAGAACCTTGTATTACGTTTTTTAACCTTAGGTAAAAATCATAAAAATGTTATGAATTTTCAACTTTAAAATTCCTTAAAAATTTTCGCGATTTTGACATATTTCGTAAACATTCGAACTTAAAATGCTTATCAACATAAATTGTGACTAATGATTTTCGAATTTTTTTACTATGATAAATACAACTTATAATAAACCTTGTATTAAATTTTTGAAGATTTTTTGGAAAGCCAAATTTTTTTTATTGGAATTTAAAAGAAAAATTAGAAAAATTGAAAATTTTAATTTTCTATAAATAGCTTAAAAAAGTCAAAATATTTTGAAAATTTAATCGTAAATTGATAACACTAATATAAACATTTGGCAAAAATTGCAAGTATTTAAAATGATTGGTTTTTGAGTAACAGTAAAATAAAAAACCGATTTTGTCGAAAAGTGGTTATGCGTAATTCCTAACATTTTTTTTACTTTTGACCTCTCTAAAGTACCAATTAGATTCATTTTCCTTTTTAAAAATCAAAGCACTATTCTACTCCAAAACGTGATGACAGATACAAAAATAAAAAAAAACATATGTAATTGTAAAATCAATACTTTCATCACACCGTTCAGAATCTAATATTTTTTTTCAATTATATCATTTTGTATGGAATACCCGTACTAACTCGAGGCCAGTGACTTACAATTACGTTAAATAAATACTATCAAAAACGTTAATACTTTTCGAGATAATGAGAGTTTAGTGTTAATCACCCTGCAGTATATTATGTGTATACGCGTGTGGTCTCATATAATGTAGTGTTTACAATATACATATATATATAATATGTACATTGTACAGAAGAGATTAAAAAAAAAACAACACAAAAAATACAATGTGCTTATTTATATAATTCCGCGGGGAAAAACAACACCACATGACTTTTATTGCTACCGGTACCTACCCGGATTTGATTAAATTAAACGACCTTTCTGGCATTATTTCATAATTAGCAGGGACTTGGCCACGGCAACAATACAATCTTCTGACTTGCCCAGCTTAAGCACGTCTCTGTCTGCCCGCTGTTTTTAAGGTCGGGGTTATTCTACGCGTTGTGGATGACTTCCAAAAAAAAAAAAAAAAAAGTAAATAAAATAAAATCATTACAGACAAACAATAATTAACCTAGAAAAAAAACACCGACATTTTGATACATTATAATAATATTATTATTACGTGTAATGTAAAATCAGATCAAATCGGCTTAAAATTTGACTGATATATAATTATAGTTATTAGTGTTACTGTGCAATATTCGTTGTAAAAGCTAAGTATTTTATAATATACGATGGAAATGAAAAATTACCGATTTAAAAGTGTAATTTCGCGTAACGTTGTATTTTGACAGAAATGAACATAAAGTTACAGATGCGCGTGTCTCTAATATTTGAGATCAATACTAAGACACCCTCAAATAGCTTACAATAAAATAGTATGTATTGATACATTTTTTTTCCCAAGTTAAATTTTGTAAGGGTTTATTAAATCGGATATATCTATCAGATGGGTCTATATCAATTAATGATGATAAAAAAGTATTATATAGTAGTTATAAATTACACTATAATATTTATCTACTTTTTAACAATGTGATTTCTATTTGTACACAATTTAATTTAATTTTGTTTATAAATATAAAACATATTAATGAAAACAAATAATAATTTTGAAGAAAAAATATTAATTTCTTATGACATACGAGTGTATACAAGCGCTCTAGGTTTGAAAAATAAATTTATTTACGATACCTACACTCCTTACTGGTAATGGGATTTTTCTCAAAAACGTTTTAATCTGTAAGAATAGACTTGTGTTTACTTTAAACTTTACTAAAGACTTTGGTGCATATTTAATTTAACATTATATTTATTAAGTTAACATATTAAAAACTTTACCTCATGAACGTTATTATAGCAATGACTATGAGCTTTTTTAAATATTACTATATTTAATCGGTGGTTTATGTAACAATAAGTAAATTTGATACGCAATGCACAATTTTGACTTTTATGTTGATGTGTATCTTTTAACGGAACCTAACTATTATAACTAGTATAAATAAACTTTAAGTTCCAAAATTGAATAAATGTAGGTAGGTTAATATACAAATACTGTTATTGAATATAAAATATGTACTGTTATTAAATATCTTTAAGTGTCATTTTCATTTTCAATAAAATGTTCGTGTTTAGTTCTTAATTATAATAAATATTAATGTAGAGTGTATTTAATATACACTATGTTATGATATATTAACTTGTGTATATGTGTCTTGCACTTTATATTTTATAAGATATATTGTTATATTTTACGTATTATATTGAAATGCCGTGATCGTGCAATATTATTCCTACTAAGTAGTGTTAATAATAATGAATAATTAATAAAGTAGTCATGAAAATCAATAAAAATCACTACGTATTAAATTTATTATACACATACACAATACCAAAGTTACAATATTATCAAATAGGTTTATACTTTGTATTTTTACCAAGAAATTGCGATTTATTATTTTGTAATCCAAATAATTTAATATCACTTAGAGATTCTTTGTAAATTCTAAGAAGTATTATTATTTTTTCTCCAACGAGTTTAAACAAAAACACACAAAACAACTTTGAAAGTTATTTTAATTTTAACATTAAAAGTAATCGATAATTTGATATGATTTTATGTTTTTAGATAATATATATGATTTAACACATACCTACCTCTCTCGATGCAGATTATAAAATTTCCTTTTAAGCTTTAAAAGTAACACCGTCTAAAACTTATTCATAATTATTATTATTTCATTTGGTTTAAACGTAAGAATAATTTTTAAAAGGAATATTTAATCATTTTAATGTTCATTTTTGCGTATTTGTATACATTTTATCTCTCGTTAGTTTTTATCTATTTGGTATGTTATTATAGACTCTACTCAAATTATCTGTATATTAAATCATTATTTTTACATGCAGATTATTAATTAATTTAAATAATTAAAGAACGCCACTTTATACGACGAGGGACCATAAAACACAAGTCCTGTGTAGGTATACGTATATTATAATATACTATAACACAAATATATATATATATATATGATAATATTACATATTCGTATATGATAGTATTATATATTATTTAAAACGAAACTAGTCGGATACGGGGATATACTGTTGAGAATGCGAATATATTATTATATTATAAAAGTTATAAAAGAGGCATTATATAAAGAACGCTGGTGTATTATAGATGTGTTCTTTTTTTATTTCATTTTTACCGGTTAAAAATAATATTTTGCATATTTCCATAAACATTTCCACAGCGCCCAATGGTTTCTCTCACGCGGCGTCTGTGTGCGTCTGTCTGTCTTGTTCGGTTGACGTTCGTCGCCTGCATACTCGTCTTCTCGTCCGCACAGACTCGGCTACCTACTAATTAGACCAGTGAATCGTATTATACACAACGAGAGAATACACATGCACTCGCGCGATATATGTGTACTATTATATAATACGTATTATACGCGAGTGAGTACGACGCACTTAAGATTTACCTTTACGAGAATCTGCATATATATATACACAAGTATTTGTGTGTGTGTGTTTGTAGCAGAGGGACCGTATAATATGCTAACGAGTGTAACTGGGCCACTTTGTAGATTTTCACCGCTGGTGTAGTCACCGCACGACCGTCGTCGTCGCCGCCGATCCGGAATATATATTATATGACATCGTATAAATCTCGTTGCGCGCCCCTAAGTGATATTTGGTGTAGCCGAGAGTAATTGTAAATTAGACAGACAGCTCGCAGAGACACAATATGTGTGCCCATCAACGTTAGTTTAATACGGCGGCGTATCTATGTGCGTATATTATTCGGATAAATAATAATTAGACAATACTTATAACAATAATATACAGAATGATTCGCCAAGCATGCTCACCTCATTTTTTCCTTAATGTAAACTAATTTGAAAAACTGAAAAAACTACTTGTACGAACTTTGAATATCATAGGTACTTTAAAACGTTCAAAAACATATACACTGAATAATTTAAAGTTGAACGGGGGGGGGGGGGGTCCCATTTAAAATACAGATTTTTATATTCCCACGGGACATTCCTCGAACATAACGAAAAAATCTCTAGAATTTTATAAAACGTGTTCTTTAACAACAGGAACAGTGTTAATGATTACAAACATCAAAAGAATCACCCCGTATACGCGTTTTTGAGCAGGTGTTATGTGCCGCGGCGTATTACATGTGTCACGCTCACATATCATCGCGGAAATGTCTGTTTACGCGACGACAGCTATTGCATAGGAGGACTCGGAAAAAAGTTTGGATGTGCGAGGCGTCCGTCTGTTCGGGTGCAACAGAAACACGCGTGCCCGCCGCTGAGTTTAATTTCCCGTCGGCGTAGTTTGTGTTACGACACCGCGTGATTTTTCAACTGATTGTTATACAAGGGCCAACGGAAAAGTTCGCACGGAAACTTAAAACGCTTTTCTCGGTGCATAAGACCACAGATTATTTTTTACGGCTGCGGGCGGCATCGTTTTATTGTAACATGTTTGTTTTGCGAGAGTGATCGGCCGGATGTGAGTATATTATTATAACGCGCGCGCGTTATTGTAGTGCATGTGCCTATACACCTATTATGGATGTTATATATCATAATAAATTATGGACGTATGACGGAGAGGAGAGAGCGAGAGGTAAATAGAGAGAAACGAAATTATCCCGATGAGTCTGCGTATTTCACCTTCCAATTATTGCAGGTAACTTTACCCGCTGCGAAGGTAAAAAATGTATAAATTTAAAACGAGCTCTCCACAATATTCGTTCGAAATTTAATTCGTTTATATTTTGCTTTAGGTATACGTTCGCTTATTATATTCGTTCAGCTACAAATTATATAGTCGCGCGGGTCTGGAATATACAATATCATTGTATATCGCAAGCGTGTATGTGTACATTTATTATTCATTTTCAATTGAATAAATTATGAATTAATATCATATTATACCTGCTGTGTCGACTACGGCTCTTCTCGATTTCACATGTTGAAATTTTAAATTATGATAGCAACCGTTATAAACCTAGGTCAGGTTATATTGTCATATATAAATCATTTGAACACCAGCTACACCCAAAGTCATATAATAAAATGAACCTAACTATATCTATATTATGACTTATATGAGTATCGATTGTATACGTACTATAATGTATAAGACAATAGTTGACCAGCTGGTCCGATCCGAAACAATGAAACGATATTATATAATATATATATGCATTTAGTGTCTTTTAAGGTAAAAAGAAATAAACTTTTTGCATAGTAAAATTTACGTTTACGTAATAAGAAATAATAATGTTTTTTTTTTTAACGTATGATTACAATAGTGAGACGTTTAATAATGTTACTTTTATAATACACGTCAATCGTGGTACGTATTAAAAATGTATAGGTAATGAATACAATATTAAAACGGTTTAACGTTCCGTTATATTGTGTATTATATCGCAGTTATTCTATAATGTATATCATTATACGGTATACCTTACCACATTGAATGCACGACATTCTATAGAAAACTGAAAATATCCACCAACAATTCAATGGTCGTTATGGTAGGGTGGGGAGGCTGAAATTGAGATGAAAAATATCGCTGAGTATTCGACACATCTTGGCATATGGTACCGTGTCTTTAATATAATAATATACCTATTATAATATTTTGTAAGCATACGAGTATGTTATTTAATATGAATTCATATAAAACAATTTTCGTTCCGGATGGGCGTTTACGCATCTATTTCGGGTATTGTTTCTTCCTAAATTCTCTTTTCGACACACTGCTATATTAAGTTTCAACAAAGTTATGATATCATCGGAAAAATAAAAATAATTAAGCTTTACCTACGAATTGTATCGTATCATCATACCCCCTCCTTCATGAATTCAAATAATAAAAAATATTATCGCACTTATCTCGTATATTAATAACCACGATACATTATTAATATGGAAATAATATTAATTACTATTATGACCCCCTAAATTATTTCTATGATGTCTTCGTGAATGGCAATAGTTTATATAAACAGATATTATAATAACATAGCGCCCGAATAAATTCTCCGCTCACTTTGACGTCGTAATACAAAATCTTCACCAATATTTTGTGAGTTAATTACGATAATTCATGAAATTCACTTTCAAAACGTGTAAATTAGCCACATTTTTTTTTTTTATGAGCTATAAATAAAATAATAATTTTTGGTGCGTTCAAACGATATTGTGTTATTTCCAAGTAATCGATTTGTAAAACATTGATGAGTGGACTAAAACCACGTAGCCCACTCATGCCAAGGTGCTCTAATCTGTTAAAATATATGCGAAAAGTTGCATCGATATATTATTATAAGTCATAATTTATGACTAACTCACAAGTTCTCGCAACTAACTCGAAAAATATTGGAGAAGATTTTGAATCGCTATGGCAAAGTGGATTGCACAACTTCACGTACGTGCGCCCGTATAATATATTTTAGACTAAATCATGCATATAGACAAGTTCTGTATATATATATAATTGTTACACATATATACACTATTATATATTAGTCTTTCAATAGTATACCTTTATTATGCAATAGGGAAATAATATTGTTTATATATCGTATACAATTGAATAGCATTGCAGTGAAATATTGTATAGTCTCTATAGCTATATATATATATATATATATATATGTATGTATTTTATTTTATATTATAATATATACTCACACAACATATATATAATTCAAGCTTACCTACTGTAACATTGATGCATTATATAATGTATATTATATATACATTTTACACGCCTGGACAACTTTAGTCGATAAGTACTCGATATTACACTACTGCAGGCTGAACTCATTGGTACGTACTGCTTGGCTATGTTTAAAATGCCTGTTGAATAGGCCGATTAACTGAATAAAATCCCTCAGATTGTATTTAGCAATGCGTTTACTAACCCTCCCCTGTATACCCTCTCAATCCCTCTGACCCTTTTTCGTGTATACGTCACCTCGCCACCGCCGTTTTCCAAAGCTTTTGCACTTTAATTAGGGATTTGCATAGTAGACATAATATGTATTAATAGAGAGCGGGTCATATGTTCGAATGTCATGTATTCCATTGACGTCTATCCAAATCATTATTTTTATTTAAATTATTATACATGTTACCTAGAAAGGTAACATAATATTTGAATTTTAAAACATAAAATAATAATAATTAAAGTAATCCAAACATAACAATAATTTAAGCTTATACAGGTTATTTTTCAATAAAAAAAATTAACCTGAGTTAGTTAGGTAAATCAAAATTAATAAGGTTAAGTTAACGTCAGTCAATTATAATCACGGAGAAAATTATTAAAATAATTCGTTAAAAAGGAGTTAATTTTTAATAACCTAAACATTTCCCTAGATAATAAAAAATTATTTTTATATATTTTAAATAATATCTACCTAAACATTTTATTCATTTTATTAAAAATGCATCCAACTATTCCATTTTATTACACACTATTGCTGTACTTAAACGTTTATGAATTTATAGTTTTCATTAAATAAATGTAATTCCTTACTTGTATTTTAAATTATTTTGTACAGTGTGATTCAAAAATAAGAATAATCAATTAATTAATTTTGAATACAGTTAGAAATGTTGTATAACATCAACATAATTTGAACTTATGTACAATGATGGAATTAACAGAACAATTTTATGACAGAGTCTTCTTTGTCTAACGTTATCTTATTAAGTTAATTAGAAAATTGATTAACTTCTTAACTAGTATTTAACCTTTATTTTAGCTATTACTATTTATACCCTTTGCTAATTTTAACAGTTTTCAAATTTACACATTAACGATAGTAATTTGTTTAGACCATTCTTGAACATATATTATTCTAACACTTGACATTTGAACAGATGTTCCCCCCATATATATTAATAAATTCGATCATCGGGGGTGTGTATGTCACGTTGACTGTCGTATTTTATGTTACCACATATATCATTTTATAGGCTATGATGTATTATATAATTTTATAAAAAGGCTAGAATTGTTTAATGATAATTTAATATATTTGAACTTAACTGAACTTATCCGATACATTTATTTAACGAGCGTGGAAGTCATTGAATACAATTTCAACTACCACATTATGTTCGTGTTTTTGTATTATTAACCTAATATCGTAAAATATATTTTGATCATTAAAATCAAAATATACATCTCAGAGTTTATCAATTGATAATATCGCGACAGATAATATCATTACGTGTATCTATTACGTATATTGTAAAACACCGCAGTATCGAAAGTATAATATAATAAGGGCCCATCTCGAACAGTCTGATATTATAATAAGTTTAACGCTTATTATATTTTATAAACAATATACGAGGCAGTGACTGATATTATGAAAGATGATCCATGATCGTATGGTTTGGTAGTAACTTGATCGTCTTTAAGAGGAAATGAAAAGAGTCGAGTTTAAAAGGTAGGCCAACCGGCTATTGCTATGTCTTATTTTAAAAAACTCACCTTCACTTTTCCTAGGTTCAATACTTATATGATTACACTCTATGGATATTCATTAGGACAGAACCGGCCTTGTAACGCCTTCGTAGTAATAATTAATAATTATTTATAACAGAATACAATATTATTATAATGATATGGTCACGTGGGGGTACTAGAGTTTTACGTCCGATGCGATACAACGACAACGACCGCGACGGTTCAAAGCGTGTACGAAACTTCTAGGATACGACGAAACTTTGGTTTTATCTATTGGTATAACTACTGCTTATCCGACTCTTATGTCACGGCAAGGTGACGGTATTGTGTGTGCGGGTAAGATGGGTGACTAGGGTCTTCGAATAAACTATATGCAATCTATTGTAGTAAATACGAAAGTACAACGGATACAAATTTAACTACGAAACAATATATATATATTATACACACACACACACACACACACATATACACACACTTGGAATAGCTTATTCTTATGACTGAATATAAAGTAATATTCTTGAAAAAATGTTTACTATTATTTTGAATTGTCATAATTTTTTTTTTTTTTTTAGTTAATTACTTTTTAAATAAAATCTTTCATACATTTTTAATTTCTTGTTCCTAACCAGAATATTTTTTCTTAGGACTTAAACATACCTATCTACAAAAATATTTTTCGAATAAGGTATACAAATAATTAAATGGTTATATAATTATTTAAATGCTTAGAAGAATTGTGTGTTTTTTCTACGATTTACATTGTACATTATTAACATCAAAAAAATTGAATAGACGAAGTATCTACGATATTATAATTGGAGTAAAAATAACTACTAATACTGAATTTTACCATTTTAATACGATGCGTGAATTTGAGCGTGTGGTATTCGTTTCGATAAACGCATATTTGATTTTATACTTATATCTTATCTTATTATTTTTCTTTTTTTTTACTTTGAAACGAACAACTCCCAGTTCGTCGCTTCAAAAATATTTAATCTGAATAATGGAAAGATATTCTGTATCAACTTTAGTCCATTGCGAGTTTTAAAAAATATTCATAAATATATAAATATACTTATGCAAGCGTATTTTATAGTTATCTTTAATAGTAAGATATCATGGTATTTATGCAGTCTGGTAAAGGTTTATCATAATCACGGCCTAGCTGTGCATAACCAATGTATTACATTTTTATTACAAAGGCTATTATAATCAGCTTAATAACGCTGATGGGCTGATGAGATACTTATTTTTATAATAGCACTGAATATATAATATTATTACATTTTATTATTATTAGCAAGAGAAATTATATAAATATTATTATACATCACGAATTTAATGTCGCATGAAATAAATAATACTTATAATATTCACTGATAAATGTGAAGCCTGTAGGAAGCTTACAATTTCTTTTATTATTATAAAATGGTTCTTTATTTATTTTAACTGTTATACTTGTATTTATTATCGAATTCAGATAATATGATATGATTTATGCTCAAAAATTAATTACAGTGTATTATTTTGTATTTAAAATTCATAATTATTTATTTTATTTTATCTAACACAACTATATTATATATTTTATAATATAATATAATATAGAATAATAAATATTGTATTATGTAGTCATATGTTAATTTATAAGTTTATTAAATGATAACATTTAATATTCACAACTATAAGTTCATATTTGTACCAAATATTAACTATTTAAAAGTGCACACAAGTTATCAAACTTGCAGAAATATCCAAATAATATGATTTCACATTTAATTTTTACGTCACTAGATGGTTTATCCAATAACAACAAAATACATTTTTATTATTCTACTAACACTAATGGTTATTGTACCTTTATAATATACATATTCTATGATTAAAATATAATATTTAGTTTAAATCCAACACTTTTGTACTAAGAATTCTTAATGTAAATGCCTATAATAAAGGTTTTGTTTTCAAAAAAAAAAAAAAAAAAAAATGGCCATAAACATATTATAAAATAGTCGATTAAATCTTATTCTAAATTTTAAATTACGAAGGATTTTTTTGACTAAAATACGAAATTGTAGTAAAAATAATTTTATCATTAAGTTGAAAGAAAAAATAATTTAATATAATTTTTGTTTGTAATTTAATGTTTAGATAAATATTTTTTTCTAAAGGGTTCGTATAAATTGAAAATTGGTTCTTCAATCATCTTTATTTAATAAAAAAGGTACACGTTATATGTGTTCTTACTCAATGGAAATAATGGTATTATATTTATATAAACATAATATGCATACATTATAATATAATACACGTATATGAGTATATTATATATTATATAAACATTCAAATTTAACTTGTTCATAACTGCGGGCGAAATGAAGGAAAGTCTTCCAAACAAGTTGAGCTTATTCTGGTGTGTTGGGTTTATTATTTTCTTAAAAGAAAAAAAAACTATATACCTCTAGGTGTACTCCGAACGAAAATAATAATAACTATACAGAGATCGAGTGTGATGTATATTTTTATAAGTTTTTAATATACGTGAGTGCGCTGGGAGAAAATAAAATATTTAAAACCCAAACAGTTTTATTTTATTGTAGGTATACGGACTCCTGTGCATATATATTATAATATTTGTTTTTCACACTCATTCTGTCATTAACGCCACGCCGGTGGATTTATTTGTCAATGGCACTTATACAAGACTCCTGCATGCGCATATTGAATATTGCATATTATGCCAACTTATTTTATATAATTATATATATATATATGTATACAGGTATACGGATATATTTTTATTATAACTATTAAACTATATAATATGTACATAGACCTATACAGAACGCATATGCATTTAAACATTTATACATATATAATAAAAGGGGATGTGTGGTGGCATTTATTCATCGGACGCCGGAGCGAAAATGGAAATGGAAATGCAACACGAATTCGCCATTAAAATCACCGTACAGACGTTCACACGTGGGTACACAAACAAAATAGGCGCCGGAGACGAATGCGTCGTATTATAATGTGCGTTTACTATTTTACCTGATATGCGAGCGATCTCGTGCATGTGATGGTGTAGAAGGGTGTAGCATTTGGGATGATATCAATAAAACCCTGTCTGGCATTGTTATTGTTAAGTTTAATATTATGCATTATATTCGTTCAGAATTAAAGGTCACAATAAATGTTATTTCGGTAAGACCTTCACGTGGAACGAGATTCCTTTTTATAAGATGGGTGACAGTGTGTTTTTTTATAGTATATTTTTGACACTTGCAATGCACAGCACGAGTAATAAACGGTTTGTTCATAACGAAATGTGCCGACGTTAATTTTTGACTGTATAGACTAATATTAGACGGTGTTAAAAAAAAACCTATTTGTACAGTTATTACCATATTTTGACATCCAAATCGGATGATCAAGTTTTTAGTTGTCTGTTATTCTCAAACACTGTATTTAGACGTTACAAGATTATTTTTGACTACAAACCGCACGTATAAGGCGCTACCGGTACACACGAGACTGTGGGAATAATGGACAAACTATAAGCTGGTAATTTGAATCACACCGATAAAGCGTGTCAGTAAGAATATCTATTTACGCGTACGAGTATAATCACGAAATAGCGTTTCATCTTATTACAATCTAAACAACGCGCGTATTGTGTGACGTAATACGCGAATACCTCCCGAATTAGAATTATGTACCGTGGTATATACCGGGTCGACGCATCTATTATAATTATACCACGCTATACCGCACACGTTGCTGGGGTGGTCGGTGAAATCGCGGGAGAGAAACTACGGCGAACAACATAATATTTATTATATTATATAATATAATATCTATTATCGTCATCGTTTGTTATAATATCGTTCGTCGCTCGTCTCGTATACGAGGAGCTCGCGTGCCAATCGAGTTTTGACGGTGACGCGTGCTCCGGCGACCGTGTAAATAAACGCCACATGTCTCGCGGATAACAATGACGACGACGACGACGACGACGACGACGAAAACCAAGACGGTGTGCACGCGCGAGGTTAGGCGTTAGAAACCGTTCGGCGGATAAGCCCCGAGACATTATACACGCGGCGGAACGGAGATTTATATATATATATACACTAAGCCAACCGCTGGAAAAGATAATAATAGGATCCCGAGGAAGATCGCAGAATATGTATATAATAACGTATGTAATATCCTCGTGTGTGTGACGAGGGTAAGGTGTAATGCACCTCTGTAAATGCCTATATCGGTTAATATAGTGTATATATAGGTATTGTGTATATTATATTGTAATATTGTACGGTGTAATATCGATTATCGTCGAGACCGTGCACTGCACATACCATTGTAATATAATAATAATATGTGTAGTAGGTACGTATTATATTATTATCGTACAATATAATATATAAATAGATAGTAATCCATCTTATACTTGTGCGTATTATCATATTTTATAATATCCCGATTCCTTTTGTACGACGGACTTGGATCAAAAACCGCCATAGTTTCTGACCAATTACATAGAAATTCCTGATCATTTTTCAGCACACATGCGAATTATTTCTTAATAATTTACAAATAAAATACAAATTTCAAACATTTGTAAATTTAATTATTCGTAAAAGAAAAATTCGAAATAACACGTTATATTTAGTTATTATGTTTCAGATTATCTAATAATCTTGTTTCTGCAATTCATATGTATATGTAAGATTATATAAATATTAATATGAACATAAAAATAAAAAATATTTATATTCCTAAGCCTAACCATACTTATTAAATGTGGATAATTCTTGAAATGATATAAAATGATGAGATTGCAAATTTTAATATAATTTAAATATTTACACTACATAGGAAACAATTCGGGCATATCTCTTGTAAAAACCCGTAAACCAATTTGGACATTTCGAAACCAATTCATATATTTCGAAATTCTATATGAAGACATAAATTCATAATACGTCATTAATTCGCCGGCGAGGTCGGATTTAATAACAAATCTTCAAAATTATGGCACGTATCACATTCCGGTGCTCCGTAAATTATAATATTACAGCCAAAGTCAAACAACATTATTTGTTATCCACTTGTGTTTTCTATATTTTTGTTATTAATATCAAACTTAAAATACTCGTTTGTTTTGTCTTAATATTATATTGTAATTTCGATTTACAAATATTTGAGTTTTGAACAATATCTATGTGCATTATATAAATTTAAAACGACGTTCGTATAAGCTTGTGAAATTTCATTGCACAAAACATTATAATATACTATCATTCGAGAACAATAATTTTAGCAACATCAAACGATATATTATACATGATTTGTTTTAGTTATACATTAATATGCATAGCTTCACTCGTGTGTTTTCACAAAGACGACACTAATAAATAATAACACATATATTATGACATACCCATTCTATATGTGTGTGTTTTAGAAGTATAATTGTATTATACTAATAACTAATGAAGAAAAGCCAAGAAATTTAAATTAATACAAAAATATATACATATATATATATACGTATATATTTCAAAGTAAATCTCTTTGGCACTCGTCCTTTTCCATTTTTGTAATTATTTACCTTTGTGGCTTTTCGACTAAGTAACATGCTATTTTCGAATAATATAGCCTCGAGTTGTTATTATTGTCACGTATTTATTTAGTCATATTGGTCGCAACGGTCGGAAGCCTAGGATATAAGGTCTGAATAAAACCAAGAAACGTCACGCTATATCCACTGTATTCATAATAAGCAGAGATAAGACATTTGATTAAGTATTTATAACTCCGAAATCTTTAATAATTAACATTTACGAGAGGGTAAAAAAACTGAACATTTAGTCTCCGAGAAAACTTAGTAGTCCCAATGCGCAACGGCGGCTAAAACAGCGAGTGGGTAGTCACATATTTTATTTATAAGATATTATTAAAAAAACGAAGAAAAAAAATTTATGATAATGTGCTTATTATACTGAAATCCGTGAATAATCGTACCAATAAAAACATCATAATGCGACTATAAAAGCAAAAGTATGTTTATGAATACATAAATATTGCATCATTAATATTGAAGCAATACGCAGCCGAAGTTACGAGGACACGAACGTTATTTTATTTAGTTTTTACTTCGATCTGGGCGTATTTATACTAAAAAATTTTAACTGGGCATGCTATTATAAATTAAAATATGTATACCTTTTCGTGAAATATTAAAATGTGCATGTTTCGATGATAGTGTTGCACGCACACGTCATTGACTAGGCACACAATGTCACAATCATACAGCCCGCACACACTATACGATAAAAATATAATATAGGTAAAGCCAACGCGAAAAATATACGTCCATGTTACATCTATTGAACTCCTCGAACCGCGTTTTCAATCCAATATTATAACATTACCATATCTGTGGTTGCTACGGTTTACGACATTAATGCATATTATTGTACTAATATTTCGGCGGTCGGCTTCTATGTGCATTATGCAACGGTTCCATAATAATGCGCCTTTTGTACGTACCTATATAATGATAATAATACTATAATAATATCTGCTGTTGCTACGGTGCACCAGAAACGCGTTGAATTCTCAAATAAATAATAATTCGTTTGCACCTAAAATGTTATATAACAGGTTCGTACAGGAAACCGTCTCGAGTGAGTTGTATCGCGAACATCACACAAACACACAATATATGCGTTACATATTATGTATTATCTATATGACACAATATTAGGTCGTACAGCGTGCTTACCATACGGCTAAATTTGTCCTGTGCACGTCACATCGCGTTTTACGACAAAATTGAATCATTCTCCGCGTGTGATAACAATATAATATATACACGTAATGCACGATATACATATAATAATATGTATGCGGTGCATAACGCGTGTGTCTTCGGGCGGAAATTCTACAGCAAAATTATGCTATTTGATACGTCTTATTCGGCAGCAGTAGTCGTTTTGTGCGAATTCAGCGTATTAAAATTAAATTACAAAAATTTCCGATCACACTCGCGCTTATCCCATTATATTTTTTTCCGGTGACAGATAAACTTCCTCGCACCACTTTTTCTCAGACGCTCTCTCTCTCCCCCTCTCTCTCTCTGACTCTCCGTCTTCCAAGATGGCATAAACGTGTCGGAGCGCTTTTAGTAAACTCAATTTAAAACACGTATGTGACTGTATTGAGTATATATATATAACAACAACATGTACACTGTACAGTTCAGTATCGTGTACTGCAGTGTATACTGTATAGTCGTTTTGCGTGTACGCGATCATGTCCTACAGAAAAAAAAAACACATATAAAATGAAATAATAAAAAATATCGTGCACGCCATACGAATACGATTCGGATCGTTAAAAAAAACATAATATGTCATCGCCGTCGTTAGTACGCTATATAGGTACCGTACGTATGTAAAAGGCCGAAGACACAGAACCCACCCAATCGTCCACCGCCTACTGAATACAATATGATATAATGTAACGTTGTTATCACGCGTATACTATTATTATTATATCAATACACGTGGGTGGTTATACTTTCACGGCGATCAACTATATATTTTATAGTAGTATATTATGTGTCATAAGACTATAATATTATTTACTAAACCTAACCTATTGGTGTGCTTCAAAATCTCGGGTCAGGTTAGAATTGTATGAGGTTGGTTCACGAATAGGTACGTACTTGCTTGCTGACATTGAAATGAGCCCCAAGTATTGAATCGAGTCCCGCAAATACTTTTGGGTTCTCGGAGTTAAGTCCCTTCAGCCTATTATTGATATATATATATATATTGATTGCATACATTGTTTTTAATAATAATAATAATAATTATGTGTAATATTATAATGTTAATAATTAAATATAGTGACTGGTAAAAATTTAAATGATACCAATTTTAAAAAGTCAAATCTCCAAATTTGCTTATTTATATATTTGTTTATCTGCTCCCATAAAAATTTTTCTTTTTTCTAATGTTTCTTTACATTGTCTTTTTACTTTGTTTTTTAATTTTACATATGTATCAGACTGTATTCCTAGAAGAGTGTCCACAAGAATAAAAATATTTGGACGTCCCGAATGAAAAAAAGCATTTAATTTTGAGTGAATTTTACTGTGTAGTTAGTTATATGACATTTTATCTATACGGACTCAATTCAAAGGTATTAAGATAACAAACTAGACTCAATTCAATATCACCGACTGGGCTAGGATTATTGAATAAATAACCATTAGTGATACGCTAGTGACTAACGTATCTACTGAAAGTTAGGTATAAGTCAGGTAAACGTTTGGATAGGGTCAAAGTATATTACTATATCAGTAATTGGGCGTCACCGTTTTTGGCCAAAATATACCGTTTACTTTTCGGCCAGCACAGTTTTCTTTTAAATTTAAAATTTGAACAACAGAACGTCATATTATTTAACATATTATTATATTTGTAAAATTATAAATTAATATTTTTTTGAGCAATTTTACTATTTTTGTAGTCCTCACTCTTCAAAGTAAGTTTAATTTCGTTCATAGTTGGTTTTTTTGAAGTAATAATACCAGCGTTGTTTCTTGTTTGACATAATACAATGATGTAAATTGCCATCAAATCAGTTATAATTATGTGTCTAAAATATGGGCTATAGAGTACGGTAGTAATGCCAAAATATTGTACCTTATCATTTCCATCATATCTAATATATAATATGATATAGTATATATATTAAATTATTTTATTTAATTATCATAATTATTTTTATATAGGTATTATAAATATATAATATATTAAATTGTATTTGACTAATGTATAATATTATAACATTGTATTGTATTATCAATTATTTTTTCACAATAAGTATTAGGTAATATATATTTTTTTTTAATAATAGTAAATTTTATAGAAAACTGTGTTGGCCTAAAAGTAAGCGGTAAGATTTGACCGAAAAAAGAAGGGTATATTTTGGCCAAACAGCCAATATAGCCGAATAATTAACAATATGTTACATTTTTTATGATTGATATATTCAATGCATAATACTATTATTAAACATTGTTATATTGATAGTTAGATTATTATGGCACTGGTATTAGTTAGACAAGATTAAAACTAAAAAATACTGTAAAAATGTATATTTATTGGACAAAAAATTTATATACAATTTCATTACAAAAATGTATATTAGTCTTGAATATTGTGTCTTGTGCAATTAAATAATTCTAAATGTACACAAAAGTGTCGATATCAATTACAGTTTCTATAATTAAAGTCTTATACATTAACATAACAATATAAAAAGTCAAGTTTGAATTACATGTTTTAATAATTTATTACACTTGTATAAATTGTTGATGAAAAATTCAAAAGAAACGTACATTGTACATTTTACTTATTTTTTGTTTAATAATTTTGGTTACTCGACTGTCAATCAAAAAAAAAATGGAAAAAGTTATTATTTTTAAATGATAGTTGGGCTTGCAATTTTTGTTGTCTTCATAAATTGTATTTATTTATTTTTGACAATAAGCTTTACGTGCATTTGTTTATTGACTAATTAATAATTGTCTGTCAGTTTTTATTCAAACTTAAACAATAATTATTATGATTATAAGGACAATTATTAAATATTTCGTATTCGGAGGGACTGATGTAATACTCGTAGATAACCGTGAAGCTGGAAATTCACTGTTCATAATCAATGTATTTCCATAGTTCATACTAAGTATTCACAAACAATAAATTATTTAAAAGATAATGTATAACACATATTTAACCTCAAACTCAACAAATACAAAGAAGGAAAATATTGTATGTTTTATTTTTGTTATAGTAGATAATCAGCATATTATAGCTTAATTGGATCTTAACCAATAGTTTTAAAGAATGAAATAAAATGTAATGCATTAATTAATACATTTAAAGAAGAAGAAACAAGAAGGTACAAATTAAATTTTTAGTAAAAAAACCCATTCTTAATATTATTTTTATATTTATCTATTCCAGTCAAATTACTTTAAAAAAATTTTAGATGGTAATTTTTAATTCGTAATATTTGATAATAACAATAATACATGCATGTATTATATTATGAAGATACAAAGTCTACTTCTAAATTTATTTATAAATACATTATTTTTATTTTTCATTTGTGCTTACGATAATTATTTATTGTAACAAATAATATAAAAATAAAATTTATGTAAGAAAAATATACCAAAAAATGTTTTGTACATGTAAGGAAATTTATATTTAACATACAATTTAAAATCAATATATTGTTATTAATTTTACATCAACAATCAGTTGAATAATATTATAACTATTAATAAATAGTGTAGTGTATTAAAACAGTGTCGTGTTTTATGTTTGTATTTTCAACTTTTGTTCTTTAGAAAATACAGACAACTTTCTTCTTGACTGTAGAATTTATGAAAATAAACCTGACCTATATTTAGCTTGATATCCTCGATGAAAATGCGGTTACGAATATCCTTCAAATTATACAGAATGGTTTTAGCATAATAATATGCCATTGTTATATGGACACCGTTATGTTCCTGGTGTTAAATGCATTCTATTTAAAAGAAAACATAATAATATAGTTACTTTGTGTACATATAATGCATAATAAATTCCATTCGCAGAATACAATTATATATTAATCTCAAAACGCATTTAAACTGTTGGTAGTGAGTTGTACATTAAAAACAATATGAATATGAAACATTGTTCACATACAAACACAAAAACCATTCTAATTGTTGAATGAACCACACTACTTACGTACATTCAGTACCTACATGTAGGGGTATTTTTCTTTTTAAGAGTTATAACATTCATTATTTCTGTCAAATGTTGTGTTTTAAAAAAAAAAATTAATAATAATAAAAATTAATTAAATAATAATTTAAAACTGTACAAAATTTAAGAAAACTTAAATTAATTTATTTTTTATAAATATTTTCTTATAATTGAGTGAAAAATAATTTTAAAACCAAACAGTTTGATCAATTCAATTGAATTAACTATTAAATTAATTACTCAGAATATATACATAACAATACAAACATTTTTTTTTTAAATTTAACTATTTCTCTAAACATGTACAAAATAATATAATTACTTCGTGTAATACGCCCTTGATATTCGATACACACTAAAGACTTAATTGAATTATTACATGCTACTGTGATGTGCAAATGACGTGCGTTTCGGTTGTTTTTGTACGTTCGTCGAGAAACTTTTTGACAAAAACCCACCAACAGTCGAGTGGCTGCGTATTATTATTACAATAAATACCACGATGGAAAAGCATTAGATATAACTACTAAAATAATAGTATGATAATTTGATTATATTCGATATAATATCGCGATTAGCTTATTAATGTTCAGATTAAGTCGCAATGAAAACAATGAAAGGAGTTGTACGAGATATTATTGGAAAGATATCCTGACAGAAATACATCTGCCACTGTAATAGTTGCCTCTTTGTGTTGTCCACATAATAATAATAATAGTTTTTCGATTGTTTGTCCGAAAACAAAAGGGTCGAAAAACTGTTAACCGTTATAGTCAGTTTAGGTACCGAGAAAGTTTAATTAAAGTAGCAATTTTTAATCTAAACACTTATAACAAGCCAAATAATTCTCGGGGATAGTAACAAAAACCACGTTTCATTAAATTCTTCAAGTGGGTATACAACGGTTTACGTTGGTTTGAAGCCATGGTTGGACTGACGGCTTTACTAATCGCAACTACTTATTTTCACGTAATTTAATTTAAACTTGTTTAATTCATAAGTTGTGTTTGACGATATTAAAAAATTTGTAACGAAAACATTTTCAGCGATAAAAAAAATATATATTCATTTTTTTATCGTGCTTAACGAACTTTGAGATATTTATTCTTTATACAACTTTGTCAATTTACAAAATTGAAATTAATTATTTTCAAATTCTTGTACCATTTAATTAGTAATAAATTAAACATATTTTATTTTGATTAATATTTAATTATTAGCAAATCTCTGGACACCTTTAATAAAACTTTATTATAAAACAATATTTGTTTAATAAAGTAGCTACTAGATAGTAATGTAATAATTAATAATGAATAATCTAAACTGGAACAAGTGGGATCTATTATAATATGAAAAATTCATTAATGTAATTAAAAATAAAAATGAAAATAATAGGTACAAATTATGTTTTAATATAGTAAAATACACGAATAGTGTTTAAAATAATACTGATCTACTAAAATAAACGATAATTTATTTTCTATGTCTATAATTAATTGCTGGATATACCAGCTATTTATTCAATTTCTCCAGAAAATTATATTAAGCACGAACCTTTACCCATGAAGAATATGAGAATTATATTATTTATATTATAATATTAAATTTAGTACATACGGAAAATATATAATTCATAATAATATTGATTTTGACTATCCTATTTTAGTATACTTATTTTCAAAGTGGTTTTATAGAAATGGAGTACATAAATTATTTTTTCAACCAACAAAATAAACTAATCTATAGTCAATAATGTAGGAATAATTAAAATTGTTCATTTTGATTGATATTAATGGGCAAAGTCATATTGATAACAATTAACTGTTTCACTTCTGGAGTAGGTATGTATTATGGTTAAATTGCGCCAAATTGCGTTGTTAGCCGCTATCCATTATTATCAATAATCAGCTGCTGTACAATAAACTTATAAGCATTTGGCCATAAATTAAACCCATTGTACATTCAGATATCTAGTATAATATTATTATATACGTTAACTCGCATACACATTTACCACCATATCCACAACACGTATAATAATCGTTTGATCTGTCCACAGGTTAAAAGTGGAACGTGCCGGGGGTGGTTGGTGTCCCAAGCCACCGGTAGAGCAAGGCGTTCGTGAATGGCTGCAAGTTGATTTCGGGTCTGTGCACATGATCACGGGAGTGCAAACTCAAGGACGATTTGGCCACGGGCGTGGACTAGAATATGCTGAAGAATACACATTGGAGTACTGGAGACCCGGGTTGGGAGAATGGAAACCGTACAAGAGATGGGACGGAAAACAGGTAAGAACCGAACGATTGAAATGTGTATTATTATTATTTGTATTGGTGTATTAGTATTATAATAAACGTTAAAGCTATTCGGATTTGTTGAGATTTTTCAAAGTTTACTTTTAGTTAACGTATAGACATTTTGTACAAGTATTTTCAACATTGCACTTCCTAGTTTAAAAATCTATACATAAAAACGTATATACTTTGGATAAGACTTATAGACTTGGAAATCATTAAACCAACTAACATTAAATAATACATTCTTTGAGTCTCGTCGAGTTAACTGTTATAAAGCATTGTTTTTCATTATTCAACCCATGTAGGTAGTATAGGTTAACTCACTCATGTGTATTTCGCTTTTTCCGTAGAATGGCATTAGGTATATGCTATAAGGATTGCCATTAGTTACAGAAATAAAAGAGATCATTATATTAAAAAAATGTATAATATAAATAAAATATGTAAGTTTTTAGCTTATATATACTTAAAGCTTACTCGACTGGTTTTTACAGATATTTTAGAAATTGTTCTTAGAGATATTAGAAAAGTGTAGAAAATAAATTTAAACTACTTTAGAAAATATACCAAGTCTATGTCCAATCCGACACAGGGGAATTATCAACTTCGGTCGAATTAGTTCAAAAAGCGGTGTCATCGACTCAAATTTTTCGTGACCATACCATGACTCGTGAGATACAATAAAACCAAAACACACTAATACAGCGCCGAAGTCGGGTTAATATATAATAATATTATAAAATGCCGCGTTGTGCATTTACACCGTAATACTTTTATAAAAACAGCAAGTTTTTTTTCGCGATAATAATATGTAACCTTAAATAAGCTCATCAGGACGTGCCCAGACTATATTCCATTGTTATTATCGCGTAATGCATTCTATTTGCGATGATAATCGCGCTCACTTTTATTACGCCGTTGTCTGAGTGAAGGTCGAATTGGTTTAAAAATGTATTATAACATTTATAACACGATTATTAACATTGCCACATTGACATGAACAATAATTTATAGTCCACGATCGATCAATAGCTTAAGACAGGCATATACGTATTGTCATCATCAATAATATAGTTATTAGCTGTGTGTGCGACTATGATAATTTTCTTGATAACATAATAATGCCGACTGACAAGATCTTTATTTGAGAAAAAACTCATTCGGTCTCTTTTGAAAATAATTGCCAAATTTAAAATATATATTATTGCATTTGACACATGGTCTATGCTTATGAATCAAAAGCTATAAATATCAAATAATAATAAACATTTTAACATGAACAATTAAAATTTGTGACAAAAATGACACTTCACGGTCGTATAAAACCACATGTATTTCAGCGTATTCTTATATTGAGCAGTCCACCACACATTTCTGTTTCATTGTTGTCCTTAAACGATTAAAATAAAAATGGCTTTCGTCGACAATATATTCAACAGTCCCAGACGTTTAATGCATTATTATTTTAGTTTTCGGTAGGCAGAGAGTAGTTATTTATTCGAGCCAAAAACAATGAGGACTTCGAGAACATGGTGAATACAGCAGTGGACAAAATGTTTTACGAGTTTCATAAGGAAAGTTTAGTCAGTGATGGCGATGGCGATGCGGTAGTGGTGGTGCTGGTGGTGGGGGTGCTGGTGGGGGTGCTGGTAGTGGTAGTAGCGGCAAAAGACTTAGGGACTCAGAGCACGTTATTAAAAACACTGGGAAATTTATGGAACGATAACAATAATATCGACCTGCCCTGTTATCTCTCCTCTGCTCTTGGGGCTAACGTTAGCGGACAATAGTTCCAAAACGAAAACTTTCACGCCCTGAGTACAGTTACACGGTCGTGTGTTTCAAAATTTTGGTAATGTTTTTTTTTCTTTAAAGCATATTCAAGATGTTTTTATAGTTTTTACTGAAGCTATATGACCGCTATGGTCGTTTTCTGCCCCACACAAAAAAAAAAAAAAATTAATAATGTGAGTTGACTTTTAAATATTGACCTTAATTTTAAGCAATCAAACTGTATCAATGTAACATAATATCATAACTAAATAAGTATGTTGATCTATTTATAATAAATTTACATTTGTATGTTTAGTAATAACAAATTATAATATTAAAAAAATAATTATTACCATAACAACAACTCATTATAAATGAGTTATAAAGGAGTAGTTGTCTCAACAACTTCAAATTTGTTTTAGTTTACAAAATTATCCTTACTTGACATTTCCATAAACAACTATTCTGCAATAACTAAACAGTACTTGAAGTATAAATATAGGATATTATTTATTTAAATGTTGATCAGTTTATACTTATAATATGTACAATTTAAAAATTATAAAACTAGGTACCATATATATATATATTTATAAAACTTTTCTGTTAATTAAACTGGGTAAATTATTTTTAATTATTTTTGAGCAGCAAAACAGTTTTCCAACACCCGAATACTGTATATTATTATAATAATATTATAATATTATCTTACACATTAGTAGTACGGCGCAATGTATAGGCAATATAGCTACATTTTTGTATATATTTTTTGTCGTTATATATATTAGCATCTATAATGTATCAATTAATATATTAAATAACATATTTTATAAAACATAAACCTTTAATAGTAAGTATTTTAATACTGTTTTCAATTAAATTTAAATTACTGTTTTATGTTTTTATCATTTAAAAAAATATAGATATATCATCATAATACACATATTTTAGGTATATTTTTAGTAAATTAGGTTCAATATCTGATAAAAATATGAAATATTTTATCAAAGTTGGTACGTGAGTGTTTATATGTTTTGTGCTTTACGCATTACGCTTTAAAATATTTGTAATAATATTTATAAAGTAATATAATATAGTATATATATTTTTTAGCAACATATTCATTAAATTTCACTTTATTATTATTATTACTATTATTTAGTAGAAAGAGATAAAATTAATAAAATAAAATAAAATAAATATAGGTTAGTCGAATATATAACTATTACCTTCCATAAAGGATATTATTTTATAGAAATAAAATCAATAGTGGAGGGAAACTCGGTAGGAGGCATAGACGTTTATGGACCTCGTTGAGTTGACAAAATAAGTATTTCAAATAAACTGCAGAGAATAGAAACCAATGGATAATTATTATTGTGTACTAGTAAAAATATAAATAATATATAAACTAG
Source organism: Rhopalosiphum padi (assembly GCF_020882245.1). NCBI lineage: Eukaryota > Metazoa > Arthropoda > Insecta > Hemiptera > Aphididae > Rhopalosiphum > Rhopalosiphum padi. Next base: position 63,624,902 of record NC_083598.1, on the reverse strand, counting down.
ATACTTCCGTTACAAACTCCAAAAATATACCTCTACCCAATATCCACGCAATTGATTATCCACTAACTAAATTTTTATCTGAACTTTCCTCTTTAATCACTCCCCTCATTACGCTCCTTTCAGTTGTTCTAAATAAACAGATTGTTCCATAGTCCGATACTCTGATACCTTTCTTGTCACATAATTAAATTGAATTTAAATATTTTTAATTGCCAGTATGTAAATGTAATTAATGTACCTATAGGTCTTCAATTCATATTATTACTGTAACATTTTAGTCTATATCATATAATTGTAATGTTTAATTTTGTACCTGTACAATCGTAATTGTCGAGCTATCATAGTTTCAACTAATAGCTAATAAAAAAAAAAAAAAAAAAAAAAAAAAAAAACTAGATACTGATGGCAAATTAATATAACAGCGTACTTACTTCCATTTTTATTCTATAAAATAGTATCGTACAACATGAAATTAGATTTTGTCTTATATCTAGACAAAAAATAATAAAAATAAATAATAAATACGTTATTTTAAAACGCTCTTACGGCCACCATAATTATTGTCAAACACTATATATTATTCAAACAACTATCCCTAGATAACAGTTATATAATATTTGTGAAGAAGCGTATTTTTTTGTTTAAATATTCGATTGTCAAAAATATAACAACATGTATATTTTCGTTGGTGATGTATCCATCGATATGGCTTCCTGTGGTGAGATGCCGTAGGTATTATTTATATCATGATAATAATAATATCTCGTACAACAATAAACGGTGATAATATAATATACCACATTGAAAACTGCCTCTGTGTACGATACACATTAACAGTCGATACTGGTTTATGGTGTACGTTAACTTTTCTATTATCCCCGCGGACGTGCCCACTTGACCATTTCGAGCGGAAAATATTAAACTCCCACGTTCTCGCTTTCGTCGATTATATATCGTGTGTGCGCACGGTCGAATTAACGAAATTCGATGTAGCCTGTAAATATAACGTGCGAGTATACCTTTCCGGAGAAATATGTTGGCTAAATGTGTTTGAAAAATATATTTATATATTTATATATATAATATATATATTTACAAACAGCAAAATGCTTTTTCCTCCAACACGCAACAAAGGTTTTATGATGATTTTATAACTCGTATAAATGCTAAACCTTGTACGTCTGTCATGCGTCGTTCATCGTCATTCGGCGCGCTATTTGCCGCGACCACTTAACGTTTTGAAATAGTATTCATGTATATATATATATATATATACAAACGTGAGCCCAGTCGTCCTTGAACGAGTTTAAAAGCAAATCCAACAAATAATATATTATTTATAATTTTCAATAACATCGCACAAACGTACATAATAATAATAGTATATAACACTCTTATACACCCTTTAGGTGTATTCTGTGGCATGTATATGCGTGGGTGTGACATAAATTGCATTAGTACGACTACTGCATTACTGTAAATGAAAAACATAATTTTAACACGTTTACCGCACATTTTAAATTATAATAAAGTTACACCAATAAAATATTGTTATTGTAAACTAAAACGTGTTCATATGACAGTTATATAACTATATTATACACAGTTATGTCTATGATTTCAAATAATAAATAACCGTCCAATATCAAATTCTAATGAGTATTTTAGACAACTATCCCGTACAAAGAAACACAATGTATATATTGTATAATGTAATATTTACAGTGCAGTTATAAATCCTAAATTCAAAGTATGGAATAAGTAATAATTAATTTTTAACATAATCCCATGTCAAAACAAAAGTTCTATTATATTAATATAGTTTTCAAAGTTAAACAGAAGTGGTTAACTCTTTCAATTTTTAGTTTCGTTAAGTATATTTTACGCATCTCGCTAAGCTTAGTATAAATCTATTTAAAAAGCTGTCTGTTAACTTTTTACCCGTAATTCTAGTTCGAACCAACATAAACTTTTCTAGTGACTTTCAATAGTACAAACGCACACGATTTACGTATTATACATTTACTAAGGTATTATATATGTATATATAGCATGTATTGAACTGTTTACAAATTGAACAACGTTAAAATCGTACTATTTGATATTTTCAGTTGTAGCACACTATTCACATACAATTAGACGTATCATAATATCAATATAAAATTGACTGGGCTTTATTTTATAAAAACCTGTCGTTCTACATTTACATCGATGGTCAACAATATTAAAATATGATAATCAATGCTCTACGACTCGTCAAAGACAATGACTATTTCTATAATATATCTATTTATGTCCGATCGATATAAATATACATAACAAGTAAACTGGGCATCGTATGACGTAATGTTTGGCCACAACCCTGAATGGTGCAGCGGTCAGAACATTATACTATATTATGCTCGTTTTGTACGACAAACATACAAAAATGTATTCAGTTATAATTGGTTTGTTTGCACCAAAAATTGATTTATAATTTAAATATTTAAAATTCATAAATCTCATAGGTTTATAACGTCAAACTTGCAAACACATTGGATTCATAAACAATGTGTTATTTTTAAAAATAATGTTCATTGTAACTTTATGACGCGTTGACTGATACTAATATTCCACAAATGTGTACATTTAACCAAATGCGTTTTTATATTTCTTTGAAACGAAAAATCATTCAATTATTATAAGTCAAAACATTATATCGTAGTAATTATAATGTGTTTATATGTCCATATACTATTTAGGAATAAAAAGATAGGTAGATATATATATAATATTATATAATATTACTTTCAGTTCAAAAGGCGCTCGCGCCACTCCAAGCAGACCGACCGACCCAGTTTGTTTCGGAATTTATCGGAGAGTTCGGATTCGAGTCTGGGTTGGGTGCCCCGCACCGGCCTCATCTGGCCTCGGAACCGTCGTTCTTTCCGATTTATCCGAGCAATTACGCAGAAGTTGGCCCGAAAGACAAATCGCCCAGCACTCTCGGGCGACCCGTCTGCCCGTGTACATATATATATATGGAAATCGCGAAGTGTCTTCTATCCCGCACCGGCACGGCCCCCACCAACATCCCCCGTAGCCGACCGGAAACGCAAACTCGCGGGACGTATATACGCATATATCTTGTAATTTTGTGTGTATGTGTGTTTTTGTTTGTGTGTGCTGTGTATATATGGTCTTATAAATTCACATTGAAACGGTGGCGGCATGGCACGCGCAACTATTACGTTACACCCGGAAGGCACTACTTTTGTAATTCCGGAAACTTTGCAACGATCTCGGCGGGGTATAAAAGTGCGACGTTTACGTTTCAATTGATCATCCCCCGTCACCGTCCGTTCCGCATCGCGACCACCCTTTCTCACACACACGAATTTTGTGTGTGTGTGTGTGTGTTATATATATATATCACTGGTGACAAGTTTCAGTAGGTCAATATCGGTTTGTGCGTAACAAGTGTGCGAGGGCGACCAGACTAACTACACGGCGTTTAGACTACTACGACAAATCTCTGATAATTTGTACGTTTTACGCCATAACAAACTTTTTTCCCACACTCTTTCGATAACCAGAACAACAGCGATCAAAAACTTACGGTTTTCATCGATTTCCGATCGTTTCTACCAATATTTTGACAACATTTTAAACCAATACAACGCATAATATAATATAATATTAGCGTTATTATGTTAACTACTTTGTTCAGCACACGATAGGAACAAAAGAGCTATTTCGTCGTAATATTACATAATATCTTATATAAATTGAAACAGGTCAGCTGTTTTTCATGTGCCTACCACACCATCGTGATTTGTTTTGCCCCGAAGTTTTAATATAGTTTACGACTTTTTAAACATTTTTAAACAAGATATCAAATTCATTGTTATTACACTCGATAATTACTGTATAACAGCTATTACTTGTTTTTTCTGTTTACTGATATTCATTGGTTATTTCGAGAAAATTGTACCCATTTTATGTTTGATAAAGTTGAGGAATCAAAAACATTTTTATTTTTGATATTTTTTAGAAATCGATGCATTTCCTCATTTAGCCTTACAATAGATGTTGATAATTATTATTATAGTTCAGTAGCATTTTTTTTTTTTTTTTTTTTAATTTGACAGTTTACCGTTGTGTGCATACTTATATTATAATTTTTTACACTCTCGACTCATATACTTACCGTACACCGAATATGACACGACGACGTGTAACGTTTCAAAACACAATTATACGAAATTTCTGCCGTGATAATTGATGAGCTTATTATTATTTATATATATTATATATATAGCATGATTTCCTATAATTACGATTACCGATAATACTATGGAATTTTTTAAATAAAATGAGAAGAAAATTTCAATTACTGTAAACTTTAGTAATCCTCGTCGAATACTCAAAGACAGCGTGTATAAATATAATAATAGTTATTAACACTGCATAACACATACTTTCATTTTACCGTGTTTATATGAAATATTGTTAATGGACATTAATAGTTATCTCGGGAGTTATGTGCATACAAATGCCCTTTTAACTCGCATTAAGCTATAACGCACATTAACTATTTAATTTTATTGATAAAATTGAATTAACTCCAACTCTGAGATTAAAAAATGCATATTATAAACAACTTATGGCAAATTAATATTTTTGATGGAAATTTCAAAATGTCAAAGTTTAATTAATGCCAATAACCTATTACTTAAAAATATTTATTCTTAACGTTAATTATTATGATTATCTTTAATTATAAAGCTAATAAATAAAAATATAATATATTATGTTTATTGTATTTTAAATTATCAATTTATTAAAGCATTATTATAGCTTTAACGTTTTAACTAAATTAGCTTTTTTTATTTATTTAAATTTAAATGTACACATCGTTATTTTAATTTTAATAATATAGGTTATACTTAATGACAAGTTAACGATTGCAGAATATAAATACATAATATAATGAATAACTTAGATGCAAACTTGCAATAGAATATTTACTAATTTTTAGATAGCCTCGAAACCCCAATGTATTTTGAGTAATAATAGTATATTGATAAAATGCATGTTATTAGTTCATTAATATAAATAATAATAAAAACCAGTTCTAATTATTATCATAGATATTCATCTCAATAACACATTACATACAGAACAAATTTTTATAAATAATTTAATCTCAATCCAATAAACACACGAGTATTCTTGAGACCTGCAAAATGCATATAAGCTATAAATACTGTGCAGAATGGTTATCATTTAACATTTATTCATGATTTATACATTGAATCGCGCATTTAAAATTACTTTTTATTACATATTCTTTCCTTAAGTTATCTTTACATGCATTGATCAATAAGCTTAATTGATATCTTAACATGTCTCAATTTAAAATATTCCATTTGTGTAATATTATTTTGTTACTGATAAAGTGATAAAAACATAAAAATCTTAAATTTCTTATATAAAGCAAATTATAAAAATTGAGTCTGGACTGACTACTAACAACTAAAATCTCTACTTTTGAAAGTTCAAAAAATAACTCATTTAAGACTCCATTTTAATTTTCTGCCAACCAAAATTAACGAATTATCCGACTCGGGTCATACTGATGATGTTTTATAGCATGCCCAAGGGAAAAACCGCAAATTCCAGTCATGAATGCAAAGTGCTTGGACTTTCTTTAATATTTTATTAATATTATTCAAATTATAGAAATAATCAGATGTATTAAATTAAATTTTAAAAATCGTATAAATAATAATGTAAAACATAACTTATTTTGGTCGTAGCATCTTTAAAAAATACTTTTTCTTTGAAAGTTACTATAGATATTTACCTCCATTGTAAATATTATCTAATATATATTTTATAATATTATAATAATGCGGTGCGTGATCCAGCTACTTATTTTGTTTATTTGTATGATAATGGTATATATGATGTGTTATTTTATTTGGATATTTTTTTTTTTATTCAATTCCCAGTGATGATATAATAATAATAATAATAATACTATGCACCGTTGACTTCGCTTCGGAAAAAAAACCAACTCTGACCGTAAATAATTTTATGCGCCGTACAATATATCTGCTATGGCTGCTGTATGTATTATATTCGTATTCCGGAATAGAAAACCGAATGCACCTATTGAAAATTGCTGAAGGTTATATGCCGTACGTTTGATTTATTTCAGATAATGTCCGGCAACACGGATACCTCGACCGTGGTCTTGCACCATCTGCTTCCGCCCGTCTACGCATCGCAAGTACGCATATTGCCGTACAGCGTTCACCGTCGCACCGTTTGCCTGAGGGCAGAGATCAGAGGATGCCCGTCCGACCGTGAGTAATAATCGTAGATTTCTATTATATCAACGATGGCGCAGTCGTATAATAATAGTACAGTGACTGTAGTAGTACATCTCGGCGTGTGCTTGTATATATTTATTTATATATATATATATAGAGAGAGCGAGAGAGAAAGAGAAAGAGAGAGACTTTGCCGGTGCAAACAACATATTGTGTACATATATACGTAATATATAGAAACGAGCACCGTTTCGTACATTCAAATCGATATCATAGAAATCAAAATCACGAGAGAGTACATATTGAGTCGTCTGTACCTATAATATATATATATATGTATATACGAACAAGTGTATTTGGTATATAAGTATATATCTTATAGTTATTCCTCTTTCGCGTATAAAACCGAAAAACGGTCGAATAAAATATATTATTTAACAAGAAAACCTGCAGATATAACCCGGTGAACTACTCCGCATGATGAGTATAATAGTTGTTGTATACTCACACACACGCAGCAGCGTATTATCGGTGTAATATTGTCGTCGATGTATTATTATTCGTACGAGATAATTTAATAATACTCTTAATATATTATACGATTCTGGTTGGTTCGCGATAGATCGTCGATTGCGAGAGACGAAAAAACGCGATTTACGTCGATTGTTGCGGACAAATCGGGGTGATTGTAGATAATAATATTGTATCGAATAAAAACTGTACTATAGTTATGTGTACTGTGTAGACAGGCGTCGTACGTGCGCCGAATGCCGATGTCCGGTATCGCGCGATACGTCTTGTTTGTGATTTTATAATAATAATAATAATAATTACTTTTGGCGTTAACAATTCGCTCAAAAACGCAATTAACTCGACACTATCGGAAACGACGTCGGCGAACGGTGAAGCGCACGCACAACACACACACACACACCATGTACATTTTAATCATTTTCGAGCGTGCGAAACGTTCGTCGCTCAAATTACTCGGCGTTCACCGTGTCACTATAATATAACCAAGTCGTTGATTCAAACGATTCAGGTCAAAGAGATATGACACTGTACAATGTGCATATGTGTGTGTGTGTGTGTGTGTAATACGTACTTTTCCTCGCACGACTCGTAGAATAAACAAATAGGCGTCTTGTTGAAACGCGCGGTCTAATTAACGGGTAAGACTCCGGAGTTAGTGCACAAAGATGTAAGTGAATTAAGTGATAGCATCGAGTAAAATTAAATTACCTACTTAAATTATAAATTCAGTACACAGTGTCAGTCGTCAGACTCTAACCGTACGCACACTATTATACGATTGTTTTGACCGTTGTGATGTATTTAAACGACACGTCGAGGTTATCATAATATTGTCGTACACGTTTATTTTTATTATTTATATTATCTTAATACTCAGTGACATGGTCTCACCTGACTCTTTCCGGGGCATTTTGATATTTTTCAATTTCGGACGCTTATAGTGGAATTGAAAAAATATATCGTGAGTCGCGAGTAGGACCTTTCATATTCGCTTCGAACCAATTACAAAGTCTGGTTTATGCCACGCGTTGTGCATATCATACAAATATGTTCTTGTATTTCCCTGCACAAAAAATAAAGTGCTACCGAGTATTTTCAAAACATAAAATGTTAAAAGCCAAATTTATATTTTCGATAAGCCAACAATACCTATATTTAGTGAATCCTTCAATTGTCTATTTTTTGAATAAAACATCAAATTTCATCATCTTCTAGTTATAAATTTAAAAAAAAAAACTTTTATTTTAAAAGTAATTTATAATTTATTTAATTAATTTAAGTTTATTGAATATTTTGTTTTACAATAAGTTATAATAATATTATAATATGTACAATTATTGTAAAAGTATCCATCTAAAATATTATCGATTATAATTTTTTTAATAATTATAATAACGAATGATTTTAATGATTTAAAAATAAAATAATTTTATCACAATATAGCAAAAACAGATAAATTTTCTACAAAGTATAGGATATCCTTTTAAACACTACCAGACCAGATTGGGTCAATCATGGACCAGGTGACACTGATAATACTATAGTTTAATATAATATATGTCATGAATGACATAAATAAACAAACCGTTACACTTTCATGCTGTATAAACTATTTAAAATCGCATATAATGACTCGATCCTAATGTATATTGTATATCTAGTGTGTACATTTTAGATAATTATACGTAATATTTTTTATAGCAAATAATATTTGTTCAAACTGTAAAGGTCTACATTTACAGCAATACGAGAACGTCGATATAATGATATAACCATATTATAATCACTGAACTTATATGACAATTAATTAAATGCACTAATTAAGCCGTATACTAAAATTCAGAATATTGTAATCGATTATTAATTACATGTAAATTATAATTAACCAAATTATTTGAGTGTTTGAAATAAGTACTAGAGGGGTCTCGCGCGCACAAAAATCAATAAAATTATTATTTATGAGTTTATGACCCATTTAACACGCGCATCGTGTGTATATAAAAACATTGGTTGGTTTTTTTTTTTATGATTATTCTATTTATGATACTAGTCATCGATATGAACTCAAATATCGGAAATAATTGTATTAATTGTATAAAATCTATTTGAAATCAAATTTATAAGAATATTTATATTTTTCCTCGATTAGAATATAATATGGTAGTTTTATATTATAAGCACGGATCATGTACAATATAATATTCAAGTTTAATTTCTCCACACTCGTTCTTTGCCACAAAATAAAATAAAAATCAATTTTGTCATTATTTTAGTGTAAAATAAAACTGAATGATACAGCAATATTATCATACTTGAAATTATCGATGTAAGAGTTTTGATTGAAATCGATATTATTAATAAAAAAATTTTAGATATTTTGTTATCATACCATATTTTACATTTTTCGTAAGTGTAAAGTTTAATGCATTTGTGATAAGTCCTTATTATACCACCTTTATATACTACTTACACGAATTCCTATTGAACCAGACACGGTTAAACTATTTCGCCATCTTATAAACATATTTTTTTTTCATACAAATACAAATCGATTTTTTTAAAAATAATAACAGTTTAGTCTTTACATTTAAAACTAAGCCATATTGTTATAGAACTGTGTACTATATTTTAACAATACGTCGGTCGGTATTCTTATACTCTAAATACATTTCAATGCAAAGATTTAATCATATTTCAATGTGTTTTTCTTATTTATCAAAAAATAAAAATAAAACGTATGTACACTCTACATATGCACTCGTATAATAAATATACTATACAAACCTAGCCCATTACAATATTCCATGCAATATTATTTAAAAACATAAGTTTAGAATCGAATTTGCATGCGAGAACGAAAAAAATAAAATGAAAACATGGCGTGTATTGATTTTGCAAGATTTACTTATACAAACAATAATATGCAGAATACAAAAGTACTTTAGCAAGCGTTGTTTGGTGAATCAAAACTCAAAAATGTTATTGTTTGTACTGCCTATAATATAAATGGATGACGCACGTGTCTCGGAGATTTTAGCTTCTATTCTGTTGATATTTACCGATAGATACGTGTCGGTGGCTGAAAGTGAAATACAAATGGAAAATAGGAATTGGATAATAACAGGTGAAAGGTTTTTTCACCCCTTTTTATTTTATCTAATAATTTTTTTGCCGAAAACGTATTGGCCATTACCAAAACCCAGTTGAATTCTTCCCACACGTGTTTCGTTGTGTACGGCATCTAAAAGCCTTTGGTCCGCAAAAGACTATTGATATAATAATATATTATTTTCCCGCTACATTTACCACCGGCACCTTTGATAGTTGTGGCTAACAAGAAATTTTACCCCCAAAGGCTTACTCGTTTTAACAAAAACCCTTTTTGCGTTCCTTAGCGTTCTTTTTTTATTGCACTTTCATATTAAGTATATCCCTCCTGCGCATACAGCGTGGTGACTGCTTTGTGCTTTGTCCATCTTATCAATATAACTGTAAAGGATTAAAGCGTATTGCCCTTATTTTCAATTGTCTGAGCTCCTATAGCATATATAGAACTCGTTATATACTGACTCGATTACACACACATACACATATATATATATATGTATAACTACCGTCCAATTATTATTAAATAATTCAATGCACAGATATTGTATTTAGTAGTTACCCGTGTTTAATATTGTATTATTCTTATGACTATAGACTTTTTATATAATATACACAATCATAATTATGTTTGCTTGACATCAAAGCATTGACATTGGTACGAAATCAAAATAAATTGTTGTCCCATATAATCGTACGTGTAAGTGCAAATCCGTGTGGTACATTCAAAATTACAATAACTCTTATTTTAAAATAAAAATGTATTGCAGTTTCTATTGCTCAGCGTTTCGGCAGAGATCGACTTCGCAACAAGAGCTGGCAGGATGTTCATTTAAGTTTGTTGATTCTTCATGGTACGGCAATAATTCATTTTAGAATTTATAACCTAGAATAATATCAAAGAGGGGAAAAAATTGGCTCTTAATGCAATATATGGATACGAGATTTCGGTACGTGACAGCAATATACTTCTTTGGACTAACCAGCTGTCTGTGTACCACTGCAGCAGTCTGTATATACTGTAGAGTATATTATATACAATATACATACTATACCGGGACAAAAACATAGGAAAATATGGACGGCCACGCATTTTCACCCCGTAACAAACATCATCTACCCCTTCTCTCGCAAACACACCGCGGTTCGCAATATTCTACTACTGAACAACCGACCGGAATTTCGATTAATCACGCTGGACACGTTTCACCATGCGGTGTACACTACTCCGAGTACCAAAGTTTCAGCAAACGCCAAAATAATAACCAGTATTCGACCCCTAACAGTTACCTGGGGTTAGAATTTTTTTCCCCTCGTCTGGTGCATATATCTGATACAGTCAAATCCTTAACGGATTATAATGCGGCTTGTGTTGGCTTATATTAACCGGACGTTGAAAAGGGTCGGTTGGTCAGATATTAAACATATTGAAAATAATTGAGATGATCCGGCTAATTGACTCCGAATTCCAATGATAAATAAAAAAAAAACATCATAATTCACTTAAAATATCATATTGTATGATAATACTTTCATTTGAATCAAACTGCGCTATACTATTATTACTTTTTGAAAATTATTAATTTATATTGTTTTATTTTTATATAATAATTCTGCTATTCGTTTTTTACTATTTGACGCCATTAATCTGATATTTTCGATGACTTTTCCTTAATAAATACCTTTCTGAAACATTCGAACTTTACAAAATACGAGAATATAGCCTATACTCTTACACAATAAATTAAATATTCAAAAACTTCAATAATTATTTATTATCTATTAAATATAAACTGTATATATATTACCTCGTATTAAATTTAATAAACTTATCATTCCATGTAATTGATGTATAAGAAATAAAAATAATTAATTCTAATAAATAATCTATCATTGTAGATACCTACTATGATAAAAAATTTAAATTAAAAATACTTTTTCATATGAATTTTATTATTATTATTATTTCTACCGTTTCAGTGGTAAAAATATAATATTATAATTTATTATTACATCAATAAAAGAGTTTTTTTTTTTGTTTAAATTATAATATTATTGAAAAATAATTTAATATGCATTATTATTTATTGTTTTGATAAAAGTTGTGAAAATCCATCCGTATTTTAACTGTTTTAATTTGTTGAGTAACCAGAGAGTTTGTGTTAAATTACTTAAGTCCCACGAGCCACTTACGAAATTATAAATGTACTAATGTAGTGTAACTACATATGCTTAATTTTCTATTAACAATAGCTCACTGGGACGTTGAAATAAAATAAAATCCTCGGGTTGATAAATTTAATGATACCTAAGCAATATGCTAATCTAAGTTGAAATTATATTTTAGACTGGCTTTTTAGAAAATGTAATTATAATTATCCACTTTTATTGATTTAATTTAATTTAAATTACAAATCAAAATTAAGTAAACATTTAATTTTCCATTCACCATTATTTAAATAATGTATCAACAATTTAATATATTTTTAGAATTTTAAACAAATATCTAAGTATAAATTAACGTTCATTTTTAATAAATTGTTGGTCGAATGATTCCATTTCTTAGTAATACGTACAATCATTGAATGTAGATAGAACTCACCATGTATATTCAATTATTAAAAAGACATCTACGATAACGTCTTTGTGTAAGAAACACAACTTTATTTTTGCTGAAATCAGCATATAATTTACATTATTGTGTATAGTGATCAATTCGAATATACTATACTTTATGATGATGAATTTTAAAACCAATATTAATCGTTAATTAGAATAAACAATAATAAAAAGAAGAATAATCGCAAGTCGAAGAAAAAAAAAGATGAAAAACTTAGCCATTGCGTGCAAACGTAATTGAAAAGTTTCCTGTCGGTGGACGGGTTCTTTTTCTTTCTCTTCGTATTTTTTCAATCCTGTGTTATTGTTTCAACGAATGCAAACTTTTAGGCGACTAACGTTTTATATATATATAAAAACCATTATAATAGGTGTACGTATATATATTATATATTATATATATTTTTTGCTTTTAATTAATTGGCAACAATGGTAGCCATAATCAATAGAGAAAGAATAAGACAGTAGTTTTCAATTTAAATTGTAATACTAACAGGAAATTAGCGATAAAAGTGTTTCGTGTTTCTTTTTAATGACCGGCGTAGATATGAACAATTTGAAATCGTTTATCCGCACGTAATTTATTAATATTTCACTTTTTAAACAATAATATGATTACATTTTGAGTAAATATAACCAATTTATAAAGCCAATCCAGTAGGATTCCAATCACTAATATCTATTGTCAATAAATATGTAATAGTATTTTGTTTGTAATATTATATGTAAAGAGTATCATCTAAATGAATAAATGAGTACCGTACTATACCGTCCAAATGAAGCAATCTGAAACCAATTCTGCAAAAATTTACATATATTACAATTATTTGACAGGTCACTTTAAAATACTATCTTATTAGCAAGGGCATACATATAATGACGGAAATAATCACATCATTCAGATGCCGTAATTCGATAACCGAAGTTCTTGACGGAGAAAGCCCTCTAATTAATCGATTGACTAATTAATAAACTGTGTGGGAAATTTAGGTGATCGTTGGACATTTTGACCGTGGTCGCATTTGCCAGAAACGGTAATAATAAAGTGAATAATTGACTTAAGCTTGTCCGTTTCGCCGATGAACACAAATTGGTTTTGTCGGGTAACTTAATATAAAAGTCCGTGTTTCTGGTTCACGGCCGTGTTATGAGCCTCTTAAAGCAAACTCTATTGTTACTGTTCAATACACATACAATAACCCCCTTATTGACCTTTTGCAATAGTAAAAAAACTGTGCGTGTTTGTTCAAAGTAATTTGTATTTATAATTTAAGAACGTTAATATTAATATCACACATAAATCTCAAACGTTGTACACTTGTTCCAACGATTTTAATACAAATATTACGTTTATTTTCAAACAATGATTATATAAAATATAAATACTACCTATCAAAATATTATATTATCATATTGTTATTATAATATTATAAAAAAATAAAATATTCCTAAACGTATTTTCCATATGATATTTGATCATTTAAAAGAAAAGAAAAACTATTTAACAAACTTCGTGCTGCAAAGCTGAAAATGTTATTAAAAAAGTTGCATTGAAATAAACTCATTAAATTTGTTGAAAATATAAGAATATAATATGTTCAAAAAGGTTAGATATATTGATATTTTTAGTTATTTATCAATATTAAAATTTAATTTAAAAATACGATGGCAATAAACAAATTGTCAAAAGAAAATTACATTGCATCGTACATGGATTGACAATTCAAAATTACTGAATATTCGTCAAAATAATTATAGATAAGATTAAAGATAGGTATGTATTAAATAAACATTTGCCATTTTTTTACATCATGGTCGTAAGTACAAGAATAAAATATATTACTGTAGATTTCTTCCGAATTGAATGTATCAAATATTTAAGAATCTTCAATTCAGTAAAAAAATAAACCTAATGGAATTGTAAATTTTAATAATTCAGAAGCCTTGCACAAAGATATAAACAAAGTGGTGAGTAAAAAAAAAAGATTGGCTCGATAATTAAAATTTAAAAAAAACCATTAGTATTTTGTTTATTACTGACCTTTAATAAACTGTTGGGCTATAAGCATTATCTTATAAAGATGCCAAAAATATTTATATAATAATATCAAAACTTTTCAATTGACATTTTTCTTTATTTGTAATTTTTATTATTATTATTTTTATTTTCAGAAGGTACTTAAAGAATTTATATTAAACCTTTACAAATTCCTGCTTCGTTGCATTCAAAACTTGTATATTATTAAATTATATATAAATATATATATATTAACTTTTTCTATCTGGATGACTCGGAAATTAAACGCATATTGATTGACATTTGAAAATTAAATTTTTTCTACCATTATCATTAAAACTGGAAGTTAAGAGGTTATGTTCGATTTTCCATTCAGTGAAGCTATTGGGCTTAAGTTTCTGACAGTTTAATTATAAAGCCACACCGTTAGTGAATGATATTGTTTAAAATTAAAGAAAAATATAAACGAATATAAGTTTAAAGTTAAACGTCGTAACTTTGCTGAAAAGCCTATATGAATTTCATGAAATAATATATTATTAATGACTGTAAAATCATTCGGGTATATTAAATTTTAAATAGATTTTATTAAATTATTTACTGCGGAACTCAGTATGTAAATGGTAATGGCCATGTGCCATAAATCTATAGTTAAAATATTTAGCTAGTGCGTTAGTGCGTATGAAAAAAGTATCATCTCGTTTAATATTTTATTTGGTGTAAACTACTTTATTTATTGATTATATATTTATAATATATATTATGTAGGTACGTTAGAACTATAACTATATCATCAAACGTTAAAAATGCGTATAACCACAAAGTAATGCACTATGCGTATAATCCTGTACCTATAAAATAATCAGAATAATTAATAATAATAATAATAAGTAGATAAGTTAAAAGGTAAATTTGATTTTTATTATTATTTAAACAAGTTATAAAGCCGAATGTTTGACTTAAGTTATCTATATTTTTTGTCATAAATACAAAAATATTTATTTTTTTAAATTTAAAGTGTGACTAATAGGACAAATGTAGTTAGTTAATAATTATTATACAGATATATGGTGAACTTGACATTTTGTAGGTAATGTAAACTGTAATAAAGATGATCGGATTTTTCATACTCCTTGTTTCGAAAACAATCATGCTATTATTTTTAGAGCTAGATCATTTTGAATTTTGGTAGCTTATTGTCTTATCCACATTAAATAACTACTACATCATGTGTAGAAAAGCTTTATCATATTGGCTATTATCCTACGCCTATTTATAAAATTTAATTGTATAATCACTTCAAATATGAGTAAATCTGCCATTCATTATAGATTTGATAAAAAATACTTAGATTTTTCAGTTTAGTTAATATTTAATTCGCTTATTATTTAATAAAATATTGTCTTTAATTTTATTTACATATGATAAATAAATATAAATAATGTTATAATCAAATGAATTTAAAAAATAATAATAATAAATAATGATTTAATCATTTTAATCCATTAAAGACACTTACAAACATACGTACAAAGAATGGAATAAAATAAAATAATCACTCGATTTTTAAATTAAAATATTTAATACCTACCTAATAGTTTAACGAGGATTAAACGATTTAAAAAAATATGTTATAACTTAAATGGATATTTACAAAATTTAGAACGTAAGTATGTAGGTACTTACTATTATATTATAAATTATCTACAAGCAAACCATAACAGAATACTTTTTAATATGAAATTAGATCACGGCCTAAGTTATTATTAAATAGATGATACGATTAATCTTATAACAAATACCCTTAAGCACTACATCTGAACCTTTGTCGCTTTAAGTTGACTTGTTTCTGGTTTCGAGTGTTTTGGATATTTTACCAAGGCAAACTTCGTCAAAGACATACAAGTTTGAATCACAATCAAAACAGTTTCTTCGATAAATGGATAATCTCTTGGCAGGTTTTTAAGACGTCAAAATATGTGCTCACCTATTTTGTTTGGAAAACTTAGCTTAAGATAATAACGGTAGTTTTCAGAAAACTTAGTAGTAGATAAAAACAACTTGACGTATATACTTTGAATGTGCATTATTCGTGATAATAATCGGTTTATACTGTTTATAGCGATGGAAGTCTCTAACTCGTTACACCTATAGTTTCTTAGGAAATAAACAATATAAATATATTTATAGAATGGTCAGAAAACATTTATTAAATAGAGGAAAAAATAATGTCACTATTATATTTTTGTAGCCCAACCCTCAAATTAATGTACGAACTTGTATATATACATTATATTTATATATAATTTGTGATTAGTCTCAGATATGATATTTCGATAGGTGAGCTTCGATAAACTACAATATAGATAAATTCTATGATACATATTATATAAAATATATTATACTTTTTTGTGATAAAATAATGGTTGACATGATTTTGAGTCGATTTCCTACGTACCTACAATTATAAAATTTGATTTAGCCAATACTGCTAATAAAAATATCCATTCATTTTAATTTTATTTTTAAAATGACAAATTACTACGTAGTTGTGTAGAAATTTTAAAAAACTTAAATTTTTCATATTTCCCAATTAATTACATGTGACGTATCTATGTTTATATTCTATTATTAATTATATAATTGTCTAATTTAAAATCAATAAAAATGTCTAATATTTATAATAATTTCCACTCATCATTAACCCAAAGTATCAGATCACAATTTATTGAAACGTTCATAAAAATCTTTCTCATTTGATTAAATGTTTTTAAATTATAATCCTTAATACCATATAGTATAGCTGCAATTTAAAATTTAACCTACCTATTATTTACACTCATGCATTGCCACTGTATTCAGATGATTAAAAACAATGCAAAAATATTGTTAAATACTTTTGTATTTCTGTGTAAATACACACGTAGGTATGTCTTGAATTATGGAATGGTGTATTGAGATATATGCATGTAGGTCGTGTAAGTTATTCATAAGTTTTATCGAACTTAAATAGATACCTACTATAATGTATACTTAATTATACTTATAACTAACGGGCTTGATAATTTTTATTTTTTCAAAAAAAAAAAACATTCACACAATAGTGGGTTTTTTAATTTTCCCGATAATGTGTTTTAATAATATTATACACAAAGACTTATTCATGAACATACTTCCCCACACATCTTTTGAATATTTTTTCGAACAAGTTTTCATAAATCGTACCTATACATTTGACCACATAATATATCCGCGTCTCGTTTTAAACGAGGTTTCCAGACGGTATAGACTATAATAGGGTATTCTTGGAACCAATGAAGCGACTATTTGAAGTACTGGATATATGGATCTCTATCAAGTAATTCCGTGGAATTTAAATTATATTCAAAATATAATTGTTAATAGTTATAAATAGATATATATATATATATATGTTGTATGTGTGTGCTTGTGTGTGTGGTACTTACCACAGGTATATTAATATGTGGTTAATGCACCAAATGTTTGTACTTACTCAGATTATAGCCAGGTTTACTATAATATAACCACGTGGGGTCTACGCATCTACGTTGAGATTATTGTTGATTGTATACCTCATAATAAATTTCTTTTTCACGAATACATAATATTATTATATGCATAAACGTACAGATTATATGATTTAGAATTTGTGAAAAATTTAGCCTAGTGAATGCGGGGGGCATGAAATCTCCCGCTGGTGTCTATGACGTAAAACCTAGAGAAGGTTTTGTGGTGGTAGTGATAGTAGGGGTGGCGCGGTCCTGTGGTATTTAAAATATTATACAATTTTCCTCTAAGACTGAAAAAGTTCCCGCTGCTGCCACTGCAGAGCGTTTCTAGGATACAGCTACCTACGTCGGAGTTTACTAAACCTTTCTATACTGCGTTGTATACAGTAACAGCTGGTGTGCGAGGTTTGGTAAAATTTGACACAGAAAAACCACACCAAAATTACGTTGTTGGCGACGTATATTATGACGTGCCACGGAGTTTGGATTTTATAAATACAATGGCTTTGAAGAATTTAATATATTATTACATATACCTACAAATTGACCAGCGGCGTCGATGCTATTACCGTTTCTCAGTACTCTCCTGGTCGTTTACAATATACGCCCCGCAACGAACGTTCAGTCATCCCTCAACCCACCATTTCCACCGTCACTTCTCTGAAATCGTTTGCGCAGCGACTTCCCTACAGCGATAATTTGCACTACCATTCTGGCGCATACCGTCGTTACCACGAAATGCGTTCGTATATACTTATTAAGTCTGCCATCGAAGAAGTCGTGCGTGTTCTTACCGTCGGTTAGGGTTAGAAGTACTGACCGATAGCCAGTTTTATATTATATATTATAATATATACTTTATACCTTAAATGATCCATATTTACATGTACATATAGTATATTAAAATAATATACTTCCGTATAATTGCTATTTATGTAACCCGCGTTCTACAGGTAAAATACTTTCCAAAAAAATAAACGAAAACTGTTCGTATTCCACGCTTGTGTTACGTTACTAGACGAATAAAATAAATAACATCAAATATTTGATATTATAATAAATATTAAATATATAGTATATTTTTATACTCCGGTTCTACATCAATATATATTTTATACCCAAGTGCATTAATAATCTTATTACGATGTTATTAAAGTGAATATACAAATATTAATATAATACAATGTAAAATTAAAGTTTTATGTTTATTTAAAATTTAATTTATTCAAAAACATTCAACGGGATGTGATGGATGTTAAATTTTAAATTTAAAAACACGTTAAGGCCAATATCATTGTAAACATAAAATACTGTATGTTCGTGCTATGTACAATTTAAAGTTATGTATATTATATACACTATAATACATACATATTGCGCCCGTCACGAAATTTTAGGTAAACGTTTTCTCGTACCAGGCAGGTCTGCAATATATAGTAAATAATATACAGTATATAGTGTTTGTATGTGTATTTCCTCTCAGTAAAAAATACTCATCAAAAACGTAACACCTCTACCCCTCCCCCCACCACAACAATCTGCTATAACGATCATTATGTAACCGGACAGCGTGGAATGTTCTCTTTTGCGGTCCCGTCACGCGGCCTCACGACCTTTTTCTCGCTGACGTACATATACCATAATATATACATTATACAATATACATATATTTGTATAGTGTTATTTTGCCATTCGGACATAATGATGGACGCGCGTTTGGGTTTTGGGTACTAAATCATATTGACAATACTTGTTAATTTATATTTACCGTTTGGCGATGCAGTGTAGAGTTTTATGTAATTATATACTTCATATAAGTTTGTTTTTCCGAAGAAAAAACTGTCACCATCATTGGTCCTTATTTTTACTAAAAACTTTTCACGTGAAATTTTCATGCTGTCCGGGCAGTTTTTCGCGTTTCGTTTTTAATAAACGAACTACCTATATTACGCGGTGTACGTATGTGTGTGTGTGTGTGTGTGTGTGTGTATGTATACGAATATACCTATATGGGTAGAGATAGTTATACGCGCACGCCAATACTATTTATTATTTTCATACAAACGTTCAAAGTGTCCATCACTCACGGATGCGCCGCATTTCCCTCCGTTCGCTGTATATTATTTAGGAAGGGTTTAGCTACCGTAGAAATTCCAAACCCATCATGTGCATATTGTTATATCCTCGAAGGTGTTTTCACCCAAAGGTCGGGACAGTTTTTGGCGTATGTGACGTATGTGACGTATGTGACATGAGCCTGATGTTTAAATACATATATCTTCGTGTGGTTCGAAGTTATCATCTCTGTGTATAAACCATAAAAATGTATTTTGTAAAAATTCATTACGCGATTATAATAACAATGTACTTTCACCGCCACCACTACTACAGTATATAACAATCACATATTATAATTTATAATAATTTAATATATTTTTGCAGACGGAATAACTAGTTACACGATCCCGTTGGACGGATCTGCCAGTGATAATAAGGACGTGGCGGACCTTTCGTACGACGGTGTGATGCGTGACGACAAAATTCAAGGAGGTCTCGGACGTTTGGTCGACGGTGTACGGGGAGAGGACAACTATAAAATGGATATCGGTTACGGAAAAGGTAACACAATATTATTATAAATACGCTAAGTTTTATATTGAACTATTCAGAAGTACCTATCTTACGAACTGAATTGTGATGGTAGCCTAGGACACTAATAAAATAACTTGGAAATAACAAAATATAACTTTTATGATTAATAAATGGTTTTATAATTGTTCCATAAAATATTTAAGTTATAATACACATCACTTAAGTCTGTGTGATTAACAAAACCATGGGTTTTTATTATTTTAACCATTATATTATATTGTTTTTAATGTTTATATTACATACTAACATTACATTTATTAATTAAATGCTCAACTTTAAAGTAATAACCATTTTTGACTACGGCGCACCGCTGGCACTATATTGTGACTAATACCCGTATAATAGAGTTAATTAATCTAATCTGTATATTTTATGATACAATATAATGGCATCCGTTTAACCGATAAAATATACCAAAAAGTAAAACCCCATCTTCCAAAATATATTATCCAGGAACGGTAAGCACGTATTATTAATCCAAGCGACAGCAGCGTTCTTATACGTAATCGCTCACGAACGACCCATTGTTGTAAATATATATATATATATATATCTGTATTATATTACGGGCTCTTATATTATATCTGTCTAATTTTATAGCTCGTTGTCGAATAATAATTTTACATCCTCAGCTGTACTGTGTTCGACGGCGGAAAGTATAAAGTAGTTATATTAATAACAATAATATATTATTATATTAGAGTTTACTATAAAGAACAACAGCTCCGATGATGGTGGTGATGATGATGATGTGATGATGATGATTATTATTATCGCCGTGATAATAAACACTTATTTCAATATTGATATAGAGAATATTTTACAGTACAAGTATTAAGTATACAGTATATTATTCGCATATATTATGATTATGATTGTTATAAACATCGCGGGCATCTGCGGGAGTGACGGCAACGGACCGTTTTATTCAATTAATATTTTTCCCGCGCGCCCAAACTTTCGGAGCGCAGCCGGTTTGTACTCGCGGAATGTGACGTTTGTAAAAGCTAATGATATGGACGTTTTAATAAGCCCCGGGAAACTTGCACGCGTTCTGCTGCAGTCTCCGCGTGTATATAAATAATAATTCATGTTTCAAAATCCCCGGCAATAACAATAACAAATAAACGTGCGTAACTTCGGAAAACGAAAGCCTTATAATATTTTCCGCCAGTGACGGGGAGTAGGGGGTCGACGAGAAGTGGCGAGCAGGGTACGTTGCGGGTGAAGGAGTAGGCGACGGCGGGTGGTTGGACGGAAACGTAGGGGTTCATTATAACGGAATGGAGGTGGACGTATATATTGTATGCAATATGCATGTATATATATATATATATATATTGTTATATGCGTATAATTTTGAATATTACGACTCTCCGAGCATGACATGAAATACGATAAAGTAAATCGGGGAAAAACTATACTAATGGAACAACGGGTAATGACTGTGGGCTCCCTTCTACTCCGCACCCCGTCACAGCCGCATTCTAAGAGTTATTTAACTTTAACCCTTGAGCCTTCTACTACATGCCTCCCCATTTTTTTATTATATTTTTTTTTTATACATAATATAATTATTATTATTTATTTCACTGACAAATATATATGTATACCTATTTATATATATATATGAGTTACGTTATATACACCATTGCAATTTTTAATACAGTATATAATGCGAAAACCATAATAACTGTAGTGGGGTGAGGGTCATAATAAATTTACACAGTACAATGGCATACTATAAGTATAAACCATCGTGACTGTATCACACACGAGCTCCCTAAATAGCTTATACCGAAATTTCCGTGTCGTGGAAATAAAATAAAATTTAAATTCACACTTATATATAATAATTTAAAAATAATAGTAAATTGTATCGTTAATTTTCTAGTGCCGTAAAAACAACAATAATAAAAATAATACAGAATTATAGTTTAACGCATACAAGAAAAATAAAAAGCGACATGTCATTAAAATGTTGTGAAAAGTTTTTTAACGACTCTAATAGTTGAGTATCATTGATTTTTACTATATGCAGTGTGTAGAACCTATGGCAAAGATGAGCAAAAGGATATAAAAATGTTTTTAAAATATAAAATTGCAAATAGGTTTAATTACGTATTTTGAAATAAATCATGTTAAATGGATTACCAAATGAATTTAAATATAAAATAGGCAATTGAATTTTAAACAATGGAGTAAAATATAAAACAGATGACTAAAAAAAATGATATGATAACGTATATTTTAAATATTGATTAGTTAAATAATAATTATTTTAACAATACTTAAAAATATTAATTTATTAGTTATTATGATTCATCTAATTATTCTTGTATTATTAAGGAAGTCTAGTTTGCATTTAATACCTATGTCCTAGAAGAATTATTTAAGTATTTAAAGAAAAACAAATCATATGTAAATTATTTTTGATAAGATAATAATGATATTTGTAAAAGAAACACAATTACTTATGGTATAATATTTAATAAATTCAAAAAAGATACCTAGCAAAAAGTATTAAAACAAAATATTTCACAATTTGTATTTTAAAAAGTTATTTTTTCTCTTAATATATTATGTATATTATATATATATTAATATTTATGTCATGTATTATACAATAAGCAACCACAGCATTTTGACATACATTGAAATATTATATTTAATGCATTGATTAAAATATTAAATATTTTAGGATATTATGGATTTAAAAAAAACGCATAAATATCATAATTTAATACTGAATATTAATGCTACTATTTGTAGATAACAATGTATAACCATAGTAATAACAAGGTATTAGTTTTTATATAATATAACACTATTCTGTATATCTACACGGTTTTATTTTAAATGCCTGTATATAATTTATAGTTATCGACATATATTTGTATTATAAAAGTATAAGATAATAGTATAAAATGAAAAATTCAGAAATCAAATAAATTATTGAAGTGATTATCATTAAATTTAAAATTAATAATGAATCATTTAATTTTAAAAATGATTCAGAAAGGAGTGGTCGGTCATGATGCTGGAAAAACTTACATTTCACTATCTATTTTTATGTGACTTTTTCGATTTTTTTTTCCTGGAAACTACTTGAAAATTCGAAAAACGAGCTACTTAAAATATATTCTATGTTCCATTCTAAACTCCCAAGGTTTAATCTGTTGACCTTTTTTACTGCTATAAAAAAATTTAACAGAAAATAAAAAAAGGTAAAAAAAATCTTATTATAGAACCAGCAGCCTCTGTCATCCGCTTAGAACCTAAATTAATCATAAAAAATATATTTATTTATGTCCAAATTATATAGATCTAATGTTGCACTGCCATCCATAAAATATAAAATATGTTTATTCATCGTGTATTGTATTTATAATACTTATCGTAATTTAATGTTTCACGATGGTTTTGTTGATGACCACGATGACTTGTTTTGAAAATTTTCGTATATTATATTAAAGAAAATAGTCGTTTAATAAGAATATTGATAAATAAAAATCTTTCATTTTTTTTTCAATTTTATTAAAATGTTAATGATCTATAGATACTACATATTATTGAAATAAAGTATTATATCCTGAAAGTTAAACAAATTGGCTGTTGTGAAATTATTTCTAAAAGAAATTTGTTATATGACCTACTACTATATTATTTTTATTATACGATATCGACCTAAACTTAAATGTCATTATTAAAAAAATTTAATAAAATTAATATCATAAAAAATAGTCTAATAATTCATATTATTTTTTTTATTTAGGTAACGGATGGGTTGGATGGCGTAAAGAATCTTTTTCAAAAGGATTTGTGGAACTAGTATTCGAATTTAGCGAAGTAAGAAATTTTTCGGCTGTGCACATATTCACCAACAATTTTTTCAGCAAAAACGTACAGGTGAGTTGTTTTATGAAATTCTCAGAACATGTTTTTTATGTTGTTATTTGAAATACACGTTAGAGTTATTTCATTTTATATTACAAAGGGGAATTTTCATAATAAATCCTAAAACTAGTGAAAACCTGCCGGCTATGGCTTAATGATCTCTTAGAAATAATATAAAAATCGTAAGTTTCAAGTACTGTTGAAGTATGTTGTACAACTTCTTCATCCTTAAAACGCGATAAATGTGTGTGTGTAAATATATACTTGTAACAATAAAAACTCTGAGCTTATATGTCTGCGTGTTCACACACCACATTTTAACATGCTAACCTAAAACAATGGAGAAATCACAACAATAATGTGCTAATGAACCTCATAATATTATACAAAAATAATTTTAATTTTTAGTTTTAGTTATTTAAAAACATAATCAATAGAATAACTCAAAATTTACCTCTAAAAATAATTTTAATTTATTTTGCAATGTTTACATAAACCCGATAACTTCGCATAGTGATATTTTAGTACCTATGTTTTATGAAAACCCAATGTGTTTTGTCAACATGTCCTGAATGAAATATAAATAATGAAGACACTATTCTCATCACAGTTATACAATAAGAACCTATTACGGCGAGACGTTAACCTTTAGATAATTATCACGACTAAGGTATATGTAATGTGTTGAATAATTCAAAATAAAATTGATTTAACATATATCTTACGAATATACGTATCATTAGTTATATATACATAATACGCATTAAATAGACAATTATCATCAATATAAGCTTATGGTAATTGCATATGTACAAATCACTGTTTAATATGTATTCACTGAGTGCGACCAGCTCAATTAAATATTTTAACTTTGAGTTTATATAACTTTGGAGGATTATTATTACTATATTGAATAAATTAAATCATTATTATAACTTTGTAAAAGCAAGTATAATATCCACATTACGTACTCAATACTATAAACTGTTGATACCTATCAATTAAAATTATACTTTTCCTATGTTTACAATAATAATATTTTCATTAAATAATCAATTATCATTTTTTATTTCATACAAACCATATAATATTGTGTTGGCTGTTTCTAAAGAACAAAAAATAAAGATATAATAATTTGCTTAATACAATTAAAAATACGTTAAAACTTAAAATTGTTAATATTTTCGACGGAAAAACACTTGTATTATTATAAAGAGCCGTAATAATATTAATTCTTAATTCCTTTTACATAATTATGAATGTTTATGTAACCTAAATTAAATGTAATTATAATATTATATACTTTTTAATAACATTTTTCATATACTTTTTAGTTCTTAAATTATTTTAAAGGATAAATTTGTCATTAACCATTGGTTCATTACTTAGGTACTAACTATAGCTATATGCCTGTATATACAGTAGACGCCGTTTACAAGACTCACTTTGGGATCAGCACAAAGTGAGTCTTATAACCGAATGAATCTTATAAGCGGAGTATGCATATTTATGAATTTTATTTTACTACATAATATTTTGCTTTAATTTTAATATACTTTAATATATATTATATACCTATTACATACGATAATTATTGTAAAAAATGTGAAATACGATTAAAAATTTTACTTTTTGTAAAAAATGTCAATGATATTAAAAAAATATATCATTTTTTTTTATCAATACCCTGGTTTGATAATTATTATTGTAAAAAAAAAAAACGTAGATAATCTTGCAAACGGTTGTAACTTATTATTTCACTATTATTTTTTTATCACTTGACCCATTCTAATAATAATACTTCTACAATTTCATACTTATATAGTTTAAGATAATTATAAAACAATATTAAGTGGAAAATACTAAATAATAAATACAAAACATCAAACATTTTATTTTTTTATTATTACTATTTTAAAATATGTTGTGATGTTAAGCGTATTTATAGTACACTATATATATGTATTATATAATATGTTATTTAATTAATAACTAGTTACAATAAACTGTACTGCAAGTAAATCGTATAAATATATAATAAAACTTTAATTCACTCAAAGGGAAATTAATTGAGCTTTACATTTCAGGTAAATGTTAAACATATTAAATTCGATACTATATCGCGCATGCATATAAATTTGGAATTGTCTTAACTACAACGATTGTCAATTTTATACACTTTCGAACGTCAATTTTGAGCTAAGGCTGTCTTTTAGTTGAATCAACACTCTTTTGGTTTTATATCTACTTATTAGTAATAGCTAAAATAACGTCGTTATTCATTTGTAAATTTGACTCTATTTTTATGTTTAAAATGATGCTCGGTGCTGTTAAATTAAAGTCATCTTGGTAATCAAATCTACTAACTATGGTAGTCATAATGAACTATTATAATATTATAGATTGACTACATATACCTATTTTATACCAATACTTCTTAATTTACGCTTAATTATTGTCACGACAATTCATAATAATTGTCAAGCGATATATATTCATGATGACTCCCAAAAAAGTGTTGTAAAGAGTAGAATTAACTATTAACTTGACATTTTACTTTTAACTCCCATATTTATTGTAGATTTAACTTAACTTCTATGTGTGATGACCACTCACTACTTTAAAAACAGAGTAGACATTTCATAAATAACCCATACATGATGATATTATGATAGTCGATAACCATTTATAAGTTCTCGCCACGTTCTATTTGTCATAATTAAAACTCTGACATTTATCATTTCTTAGTTTTTAGTATAGTATAACAATACAATAAGTAGGTATATAACATAAATTACGGAAACCATAATTAATCAAAACGTACAATGCATACATTTCGTACTATACAAACTATGATGCCGAAATTATTTAAAATTATTATATTACTAACTGCGCCATTTAGTAAAACAAAAAGTTGAAGAATTCAGCTGAAAAATGAAAAACAATGAAACGTCTACCTGACACAATAGTTACAAAGATAAATAATTAGAATGTTAACATTTTTAACTATTAATAATAAAGTATAAAGTTCGTTTATAACTTAAAAATATTTACAAAAAATACGTACAATGATAAATATTTAAAAACAAAATGTTAAACACATTTGATCTTTTATATATGCGCACATTATCCAAATGACAATAGTTATTGTACAATTTTAATTGAACGGGTTTACTTCTGTAAGTACACGTACTTTATTCAAATATTGATTTACACAAATATACCAAAGAGTACCTATGTATAATATAATTTAAGAGTATGATTTAGTATAAGCATTTCATCATTTCAGATTAGCAGTTTATTTTTGTTTTATTGCCGTTTCCCAGCATTCAACCCCACGCGCAAACATCCACCCCGTGGATTTTCTGTTTATTTTTAATATCTTTGCAGTATACGCTATTAGTATATAAACAATTCTTTTTTTTTTAATGAAAAATGTATATCAATTATGTTTGATGCCAACTAGTGTATATTATTTTTATATGTGCCTGTGTGTGTGAGGGAGTGTGTGTTTATGTACGTAAAAACAATATGGGGGCGCTGAAATAGGGTCCACGAGACTCCATTAAACGGCCGGTTTCGTTTTTTTTGGTTTTGACAAAAATTTATGGCCTCGCGGTAGGTAAGACCTTTTAAGGCCTGACCGCGTAATGCTAGTGACAGATTTATGAATCGTATATGTTTCATTTACTCCAGAAATATAATAACAACAATAAACGGTTACTAGGCGAATAAAACATGTCGTACACGACGTGATATACGGTATGTCTGTGTGTATTACGCTTACCAGAAAGAGATGGTACCAACCTTAATAATATCGCACGACCCGTTGATTGTATTACGTGGACACAGTCGATACATATTACATTCGCACATATTGACCATAACACCATTTATTTTTTATTTTTAGGATGTATTACCTACATCCGTATAACAGTACAATTTAACACTATGACGTTTGAAGTAATAATGAACATTACAATTCATTAATACCTATAATATTATGCTCTAGCGAATATATCAAATGCGTATAGTAAATAATAAACAACAATGCATTAAAATATTATTGAATAAGTTTTACAACCAAATCAAACTGTTGTTTGTAGGTAATCAAAAACTGCAATCGTGTAAAATGTTTCGCGATGTTTGAGAATTAGAAGTAACACACGCATATTACACGTTATTATAGTCATTAGTGTTGTGGCAAATTTTCATAGGTACTGCTTGAAATAACTTGAAATTTATAAACCTAACCCGACATTAAGGAGTGTACTGTAACAACAAAGGCATTTACCGACCCTTGTATGTAGTAATTATATAGTATAGACCAACAATAATGTATATTTAAACACATTTTAAATAATGAGAAACATAATGTTACCTTGTGTTCAGATGTAATCTACATTTTTTTATAACAGAACGTCACGAATAGGAAATTGTCCTTCAATGATGAATATTATTTCGTTGTCATTTTATATCCATTATATTTTTTCCAATCAAAACCAGTGAAATAATATTCGAAATTATAACGAAAAATAATTCCAACAAAATTGTAATAATGAATTTGACGATCGAATGGACTAAAATAATAATTTAATATATATTTTTTCTCCAATTATTTAAAAGTTTTCTGTTTTTGCTATTGTTCATCCAATTAAAATATAATATAATATCCAGGTAAAATAAATTATATTAAACATTTAAATTGCATATAGGTAGTTGATTGCATGTTTGAAACTTTTATATGGATATTGGATAACTCTATGTCCGTGTTAATGTAATAAAAGATCACTTTATAGATAGGTATAACTGACCGATAATCATCTTTAATCACTTGTAATAATATTAATTATAAATACATCTATTGCCATAAAATACAATATTGTAATCAAAACCGACACGAACAAACATACATCATGCATGATATTATATAAAAAAATTAAAAAACATATTAAAATATTGTGAAACAATATACAAACTAATGCAAAAATAGTATAAACTACAATACACATTACACGTATTATTACAAACGAATTATATATATTATTTTAGAATGAAAACGCGTAGTTTATGAGTTATAAAATATATAATACGTAGATACAATAATTCTATTCTTTAACTTTAAAATTCTACAGATATATTATATACTTAACTTTTATTATTATTTGTTAAATATAATAAATTGATGTTTAATAAAACATATTAACCTAAAAAAAAAAAAAATGTTTAAAAATGTTAAAAGATTATTGAAAATGTAGATGCTTTTAACTTTAACATTATTTTAAATGGTTTAAATGTATTTGTGTAAATGCTACAAACAAACAAAAATATATCATAAATAGAAAATCTTTTAAACAAACATCATAAAATATTAAAGAACATGTTTGATATTGAAATATTTTTGATGTTTAAATAAATATAATTCCACATGTCATCATATTTATAAAAGTATAAAAAGAAAAAATATTTTTTAATCATAGTTCATAATTATTTTTTATAAATTCTAACGTAGGTATTGTCTTTGTAAATGTATACCATTGCAAATATATAAATGAAAATACTAACGACGCATAGGCAAACATTTTTTACTGTAACAATTAGTTCACTCTATCATTTTACGTAATTTATTTTTGCAACAAAATTTTAATGACAACAATTTAGTATTTAGTGGTAGACGGTATGAGGTCTATAGAAAAGGATGCTTAAAGTAAAATGGCTAGAGGCGACGCAGTATAAATTCGCTCCTGGTATAAATATTTAAATAAGCATAATTGAATTATTACTTTTCTCGCGCAGTAACGTAGCTGTTATTACCAAAATAATAAACCTACCTTCAATGCTAATTTTTTTTGGAACTTTTAAATATCTATTAAATCAAGTATGTCAATTCTGAAAATAATTACAATAATTTTATCCCAATATAATTGATGAAATCATTATCACATTTATTTTACTAACCTTTAATCAATTTTCATATATCTTAAAATTATTAAAAATTTGACTGCATGTATACAATACATCATATTATTACATCAATATTCAATTCTAAAATCTCAACATTAAATGTTTAAACTCAAAATAAAATTGAAAAAATCTCAGTGTTTTAATCTCATTTAGTTCTTAAAATTTTTAAAAATAAACATATAATACGTTATTTTTTAATAAATTTAACTCGCGTTGAATATAAAAATAACTCTTAGTAAAATTTAGTGTAGAATGCACTACATTTATTAGATAAGAAATTAACTCATATTAACGTTTTATAATAAAATGAAAAATTAATAAAAAAAAATAAATATATATAATGTTTTTGTATAGATATTTGAAATTCAAATTTTAACAAAGTTAAATATTTTTAACCAAAAATAATGACTTTATTTTGTTGTTATTGTTATTGAAACTGTTTAGCATTAAATATAAATTTTTTATAAATAAATCATAAAGTATCATTAGAAGTAGAAACTGAGATGAAGTATACTTAAAATGTATTACACAGCAGAGCTACTACTTCGAATTTTAATTATTATTTTTACTTTTTAGTCTATTTTTCCATATCAATTTGTTTTTCAGTCAACATCTTATCTGCATTATTTTAATCGTTTTTTCTTCCATACTTATAGTTTTAATAAATATTTTTTATTTCGTATCTTTTCATCTATCTGTATTTTACGACGTATGCTTTTTTTGAATTTCACAAGGTTTTCTCAAAAGCGAGGGTACAGTTCAGCGTGGGTGGACTACACTATCACGGACGATCGGTTTGGTACACGTACATGCCAGATACTGTGTTGGAAAACGCGAGAGATGTTGACATACAGTTGCATAATCATGTTGGGAAGTACGTGAAAATCCAACTTTACTTCTACAACAAATGGATAATGATAAGCGAAGTGAAGTTTGATTCCGGTAAGAACTATTTAGATCATGATTTATTTAATTTTTTTTTTATAGGTAATAAAACCCTGAACTCCGTGAAAAATTAATTATATAATCTATACACGCGACGCATGCTTATGACGCGAATTTTCCTTTTTTTCTAATAAAACGTATAATATTCTTTTATGCACCTCGGTAATAAAATAATTATGATACAACACGGAGACTGGAATAGGCAATTTACCTACACCACTCTTGTTTACACATTTTCCGGTATAAGTAGATTTTCTTAACCACCCCGCAACTGACGACAAAATTTATGTATTTCATTAAATTTTAATAATAAATATATCATTATTGCTCTGACCACCTGCCACCCGCTTCCCTTGGGGATGCCTTTACCACCAAACCTACGTTTGTAAGTGGAGAACTCAATTGTATAATAATTACATGTTATATGTAGTAGTATTCGGTTAGCTCTTGAGTTGTACACACTACACGAGTATTTTTTAAATATTTTGTAGTTTCACGAATGACAATATAATATTCATCGTTAGATATGTCCAATTATTATATACAGCAATATACGGACGTTGACAATTTATAATTATATTTCAATTATTATTTTTTTACACACATAAAGGATGATCCAAAAATATTATCAAGCAGGACAATTATTTAAGTACATGAAAATTAAAATAATTTGAATTATATAGGCATAATAATTATTTCATTTTGTCGCATTAATTCAAATGCAGAAACAAATTTATACAGTTCTATGAATTCTATAGCACTATTTATACAGTCCATATTTTTTTCATCTAAACTACGCTTAAATCACTATTGTAATTTGTCTATATTTTTAAATGCCGGATATATTACAGAATATTTTTCAAATCAAATTTATGAATATATTTCGTATATTGAATGATTTTTTTTTATTATTACTTATTATTATTAGTTATTTATAATGACTTATTACTTTATTAACGCTGAGTAAAGTGGATTTACATCAATTTTGTAGGATGTACCGTTTTATGTGCTCCTTTTATCTGGAATTAATGGAATACTTTTCAAAATAACGAGTTTTCAATGTTAAAACAATCGACCTGTAATTATATAAACGGTCTTGCAACGCGTAAACGATGTATTATTTTAATGACAATTAGAACTTTAACCATGTAAAACACATGTAAATCAAACCCAGACATGTCTGCCTGTGACGTTAATATACGATTAAATAGAATCCAACACAATATTATTATCACATTCTTAATAGCGTTTGACAGACAACTGACATCTGCACGAGGATTGACGTCGTGCAATAATGTCATGAGAACCGCGACGTCGTCGTATACCATATAATATATGCGTGGTGCAAATCGAGACTAATTATTCTAACGGTTCCAATAAAAATTCGAATAGTTAAAATATTATTTATAATCTAGGTCAGGCATAACCTTGAGGTTAAGTCTTAGAATTTTAAGAAGTTGGAAATTTAAGAACTGATTAAAATAGAATGTAATTTTAATATATTTTTTTTAAATAAAAAACTACAAATCTATACTGATTATAAATCATTAAGCCAAATATACAAATAATTTTTTTATTCTGGATTCAAAATGTATGTACACTAAAGTAATATTTTTAAAATATATAACTTACCTAAAAGAGTCTTTAAAATAATAATATCCATAACACATAAATGATTAACTATTAAGAACGATGTATTTTATAGTTTTAGACTACAATATAAAAGAAAATAGGAATGTACCATATATACCTAATTATGTTTATATGTATCCAACAAAGCACCGAATAATCTTTTCGTATTTAACTATGTAGAACTAAGTATTCTGAATAATAATTCAGTTTATATTTTATATAAGTCATTAATAGACATATCGACAATAAGGAGCATAAACGCATAACAATGTCGGTATATTATGATAATATATTATACTCCAAACTATCTCGGATAAAATGTATATTTTTTTTAACTTATTCTTGAATACACGGGTTTGTTTGAAACATCGATTTATTTTTCACTTGAATAATTCGTTATTAAAAATATAGAACTCCGAACCAACAATAATTTTTACTGGGAAACCCCTTCGAACACACTACATTTATATTGTACGAATCATGTATTAGGTACCGGCGGCAAAGCTTATAATCATGAAATTTATTACGTCGTTTATCAACACATAAAAAGTTTCGCTCCGCGTGCCATATTCGAAACCACGCCAGCCGTAACTCCTGTAATAAGACTATATATGCATTTTCCTCTGGACTTTTTGTACACACTATATTGTATCAATACAAACTGCACGAATAATAAAGATGCGTATGCAACGCGTATCTCAATATTAACAGAGTAAGATCGAGAGCCGTATTAATTTGAAACGTTTTTATATTTATTTATGTATTATCGGGTAAACACACTTAAAGTAACAAAGAACGTTATTATAAATTTTATGTAATCATCGTTTTATTATTAAAAATAAAACCTTTGTGCAACGTTCTGTGTGTGCAATATTTGTACATAAATATTTTCCCTGAAATTTAATATCCATTCGTTCGAACGTACAATAACATCATACAGAAATTAATTGTACACGTATAATCAAATACGCTATTTTATGCAGTTCGTGAATACATCGAGTAGTGAGGTATATGTTTTTCATTTTCATAAGCTATAACAACAGTTAAACGTGTACATCGATCATAAAGTCAAAACGATCAATGAGCTATAAACCAAATATATTTGGTATTAAATATAAAATCTACTTGGGACACGCGTTAAAAAAAATCTTAAGACTTTTAATAATTATTTCAATTTTTAATTCGAATGATGTTGTTATTATCAATTACAATAATCGCACATAATGTTTGATAAAAATAAAACCATTTTTCTCTAGACTTTTCTGGAACACGAACGATCAACGTGACAACGTCGCCACTAAATATGACTATAACGGTATACTATATTATATTTTGCACGAGCAGTATATCCATAATATAACCCAGCAGCAGCAGCTGCAGCGGTAATGGTTAACAGTCACAATATTCCGAGACCTTGACAGCTGAGAGACTTCACGCGCGCGCGACACGCGGAGGCGCGGTGGGCAAGTTTAAGTCTTTCGTCTCCGACGGAGCAGGCACGCCGCTCACATTTAGGTTTAAGCGGTTTCATAAAATACATATATTATACACAATAATATACATGTATGTTATATTATATGCACGCCGCCACCGCAGTTTCAAAAAAGTTTGCGATTTTTTTTCCTTTTATTATTATTTTGTCTTTCTCTCCGCGCACATCCGTCCCACCCGGCACCGAGTCGCGCACGCACACACAATACGTACGAAAGCTGAATCATTTATTCGACCGCTGAGCACCGTACACACACATAATATCCACATACACATACCACGCATATATGTATGTGTGTGTATAAGTTATGACCGAGTACCGGGTATACCTCTCTCGTTCTTTATAAGCGGGTTATTTATGGAGCGGGGATTATGCGAAAGTATATATAGGAACTCGTCTTATGAAGCTATTTATTTCCGGCACAACGGACTCGGTTTTATTTAAATTCAGGCTACCACCACCCCCCACCTTCCGATCTACCTCCGCTCACCCCTAAAGACCGCAAAAACCCGCGAGCAACGACTGGTCGCGAACAGTAAATGTATATGACGCGCGCACGCGCGCGCGCGCGTGTGTGTGTGTGTGTGTGTGTGTGTGTGTGTGTGTGTGTGTGTGTGTGTGTGTGTGTGTGTGTGTGTGTGTGTGTGTATGTTATAAGTTAGATGCGTAATTTTTATTTTTTACATCAATTACAGCGTCGTAATGTATAGATTTCTCCTGAAGTACATTTGAAACGATAAACAAAGAATACATGACGTGCTAGCTCAGATAGGTCAAAATAATTACTATAGGTAAACTATGAAAAATATACTAAGCTGCTCACAGTGCGAGGTGTGTTTGACTTAGTTTAATGGTGAGGAGGGACGAGATTAAAACTATTATATGTACACTATAAGTATATACTGTATTAGGTACTATAACACCCTTTTAGTATACCCTATTGCGTTTATATTGATACAAATTTTTTAATTTTGAAACAGGTTACTAATAGTAAAAAGGATCTAGTAATTTGTTCTTTGAGAGATCAGTATTTTTCAAAATAATTAGGAAAAAATATAAAATACCTACTGAGCTAATTACTAAGCTAATTACTAATTAATCGGATCATGAGGTGGATGCATTTGTTACAATCACCTCCTCCCCATCCCTCTCAAATGCTCCACTGACTGCTCGTCACGTAATTTAATCATTTTGAAATTTTGGAATTCAATATTCATTTTCATTATTATAATTATTACTACTTGGCGAGCGTATACTGTTTTTAACTCAAACGGGCCGTCATGAAACGTCTACCAAAAAATTAAAAATAATTTAATTACCTAACCACGATGTACAAAAACCGAAAATTCGATCGACATCATTATTCGTCGACTTTTTTTGCATACAATTTACTGTTTATTAAAAGTTAATTACTTTTTGTCGGATTTTACCCTCTAGAACAAGCTCAGTTTAATACAATCGCTGACAATTTAATACACCACGCCGACAATATAAAGAGTTGTTGTTATTTGTTAGTAAGCCATGTCAGTATAATAATATAATTGTAGTGTAATACACAATGCAAACTAAATCACACGCGCTATCGCGTACTAATTTCTCGACAACTGCATAGTATGCGGTTTTTGTTCATCGCATCACGCGCGCACAATTCACAAAATATTCAACAACGAATGCCAATATGTTTTTCCTATCCAAATTATTTGTCAAACAATCCACTACCGTCAAATATATATATACACATAAAGGCAGGTCATGTGTGTAATTTATTGCCTTATGTATATTGTATGTATTATGTAATATGAGAAAGAGAAAGAAAGATAAAAGAAGAATCGGAGGATTGTACACAATGATTTATGGTGTCCGTCGCGTTTAAGCGCGTGTATAAATCGCCACAAATCGCGTTCGCGTTTTGGATTGAATATTGTACGAATGTTTTGTAAATTTATTTCTCAGCTCTCGGTTTTTATTTATTTATTTTTTTGTTTTTTTTTTTTTCAGAGCCATTGGCTCAGAACGTGACGGTGGACGCGGACGCGCCGTTCGAGGATGAACAGCTAGTTGGAGGGGCGGTGGATCCTCCTTGGGACTCGCCCGACACCAGTAAGTGTTTTTAATATATTCATGTGGCTGTTGTTGTTTTTTTATTATTTTTTATTCGATTTACCCTAGGCGGGGTGAGGGGAAGGGTAGAAGTGGATTGGGTGGCATCATTTATTAACGAGGCACAATCCCTAGAGGGGCGACTCGCTCCATATTCGGACTGGAAACGCAGTTATGAGGTACATATATATATTATATATGAGAATACCTGCTGCAGAACGACTGTCGTTATATTATATCGCTTCTTATTTATTCATTTATCTTGTAGTGTCCTTAAAAGCACGCCACCCGTCTTACGCCTTTTTTGGTCTTGGCAGGAGATTCCTATACTACTCTATCACTCATACCTATTCAAGAGGTCTGTTGTGATCTAGATAAATATGTTGATTTCAAAAAAGGTACTGTAACAACACCCGAAACAGATGAACATTTAGGCGTGATCTTGCTGTCAAATATCGTATAGATTAATCCTATCAACGGGATGCATAAACCATTAACTCTCAGTCCAGTAAAATAGTCTTACTACACTCCGCTTTGAAACCTTAGCGGCTTAGCATACACATTGTATAAATGGAATAACTTTAAAAAAAATGTATATTCATTTGCACTTCTGACACATTTCTATCCAATTCCGATTGACCATTTGAAAAAAAAATGTGCAATTGGATTAGATTTTTTTCAAATCCAAATGCATTTTGAACCTAACCTTTTTAACCAAAGTGCAATCGGGCTAAAATAAGTTCAATTCTATACCTTTCTTCGGACGAGAGACAAGAGAGATGCTATTGATGGGTGGTTCCATTTTAGATGGAAAATCCCGCAGGGACAGACTATTCGTATGCTATCCCCGTGGGAGATACATCCATAAGGGATGAACATTATTTTCCTTACTTCGGGAAAATGCAATAAATATCTATAAATGTGTAAGTTTAACGCACAAAGTATTGTACACTAAGTAAAACACGTCTATGTTAACAGCTGCACACAAAGAAAAGGACGACAGAACCGGTGGAGGGTTAGTAGAAGTGCTCATCGGCGTGCTCACGGCCGCCACGCTCATCTTGCTTGGAATTTGCGCCATTGTGTTAGCTCTGAGTCGCCGCAAGAAGCATCAGACAATCAGCACTTCGATATTTAAAAAGCCATTTGGAGTAGCCATCAATATGAAGGACATATTCATGAACCTATCACCTCACAACAACAACACTACCGCCGTTAGCAACAACAAAAACAACAACCACAGTCATGGTTTGGTCATCGGAAGCGGTAATCGGCACATCACTGAAAACCCATTGGCGGTCGGCGAACAGATGCGTAGCGACAGTTTTGCGTCAGACGCTTACGACAAATCACAACACGTTGTCTACGAAACGCCACTACTAGCTCGCAAAGACTACGAGACGATTCGGAGTACCAAAGGTATGTAGTATAAACAGGATTTATTAACAGTTAAGATAATTTTTAACAGTTCTATGATTGTATTAAAATTCAATGTCAATACTATGACACTATGTGGTACTATTAATGAAAACAATAAATTTGCTTAAATTGTGAGTTATAATTATAAATAATTTTAAATTTTACATAGAACCGTGCAAATTAGAAAAAAACCAATGATGTCTTCAAATTGATAATAATATAAAAGACAAATAAAAAGAACCTTCAATAATTATTACTATAGTATCAAATTATCGTAATTTTTTTTTAACTAAAACTATATGAAAAAAAAAATGTGTTTGTTCGGCAGTAGCTGTAAAATAATTAATCACATATATGATCTTAAAACATCACACATCATTATTATTTTGTATAAATACAAAGTATCAAAACAATATTTCAAAGATACATAAATGTAAATACGCGTAACTGCTAGTTGCTACTGTGCATACAACTTTCGAATTAAACAATGCCACTCGTATTTTGAAAACAATATAATAATTAATACTACCCGGGTAAGTCTCTCTTGTTCGTTTATTTTGCGTAGGTAAATCGACAGTGAAATAAAGTGTAAAACCGTATGAACTATTGTATCGTATTCTTGAATACGATTATTATCAGTACGCGGAATAAACGGATTTGAATCAAAGTACAACGAAACCTGCTTGGGTGTCTACGAGACCACTCGGGATTATTTTGAATGGTACACAAGGGGAGAAAGTAAATTTATTTTTATAGATCCGTTGGAAAAAGGCATACAACTGCTCTAAACAGAAAAGATTAACAATAATGAAATTAAAAATTAAAAACCTATCCTAATTTAATTAATTTAAAGAACTTTGTAAAACCTCTCACCAATTTTGTGCAAGAATAAGAATATAATGTTTAAGGGGTCTACGTGTGACTTGTTTTTTACTCAAGAACATGCCTTACAGGAAAAAGTCTCACGCCTCGTAAAGTAATCCATTTTTGATATATTTTTTTTTTTTTTTTTTGGAAAGAATACATCTTTTTACTTCCGATGACCGATAGTGTTAGATTTCGATTTTAAAATTTCTAATTTGAAGCCATATAATACGAATTTGAATATGATTATTTTTCACAAGATTTTGTTTTATTATTAGTTATTACTATTGTTATTAGTTATACGGAACATAATTCAGAATAATTAATTCCAATAAATTCCGTAGAAAATCATCCTCTTTATAACAAGATAAAAATTAATGAAATCATACTACTCAGTACATACATTTTTCCCGTAAATAGCATAATATGAGAAAATCACACTTAATTTTTGGACGATAGTGCTATTGACATGTGTACTGTGTAGTGCTAGTGCAGAGCATGTTTAGATAGCCCGATACCCGTAAATAACCATACTTACACTAATTATCATTAATTACTTAAGCAAAGGCCACGAGTGGCCTCTACGAGTTATAGCACATTTTCTGAATATTGGCCTATATCTACTAAACAGATATGATTATATGAACTATACAAGACCCCGAAGAGAAATATTTAGTGTAAATTAATTTTTTTATGACTGATGTTGAAAAGTGGACAAAATTTGATAAACATTTTTAGGCATACTCGTTTATTACCAGTGATGCTCGTGGAAAAACTCCGGAGATATAAGTACGTTATAAAGACGTGCGTTTCGGTTTCAGATGCGAGGAGCACGATTTCTGCAAAAGAATTTTGTCGCAGCGACTCGGAACGTGGATCGCTGAGCAGTCTAGAGATCGACGTTCGGGCTACCGAATATTCGACAAGAGACAGTGTCACTTCGTTGCACTACCGAAGCTTGCAGAGTCAACCACCACCTCCGCCCGTGCCGATTCAGGTCGATGCCCCGGTCCGGCCAAAACACCTCCAATGCAGCAACACCGACATACCGACTACCCGGAAAAGATTCCACACGGCGCCCCGCGAAAAGCACAGAGTAAGTAAAACTTTGCACATGCGAGCCAGAAACGGTGTACCCGAATTCGCGCATTTTGCTGTCGATAGTAGTGGTCGACTGAAGGATAGGTTAGGTGATTTTTTCTCGTTAACGAATACCAAGTTCGTATTTTATTATTGATTTTTTTATATATATTATATTCGTTCGAAGTTTGGACGCCGTTTCGGAGATAATATGTTACACTACGGCACGAGTATACGACATCGGATTTCAAATAAAAAAAGTTCAATATTTTAATATATTACTATTTGATTGATCGCCTATGTTATAATATTAATATAATACCATTATACCAAGCATATACATACATTTCAATCGACAATATCAATATATATATATATATATATATATATATATACGTGTATATACAGTGCTAGTCTATAGTCTATAGCTTGATTAATTTCCCTCTGTTATGAAATGTATACAGTGATATTTTTCGTAGAAAAGACGGCTTAATTCAATAATAATGAAACATATAATGTTTGTTAAAATAGATGCCTGCCTATTACACGTATTATCGAAAGAGCGAATCTAAATCAAATAACTATAGGCCATAAAAGACGAAATTTATGGGATAAAATTGTAATCTGTATTATTTTTTGAACAGAAAATTCCTCAAACAATCTAATAACATTTAACTTCCACAAATTATTACCATTCTGTGTGGAATACTGTTCACCGAAAGGAATTTTCCATTTTTAAATGATTTATACTACAAAACTAATTGTATGGAGAAACCACTTTATTTTTATAGAAAAAATAAATAACATACTCGTAAATAAAAAAATAATAAGACATATATTATATAATTATACCATATAGATATTTTAAAAGTTAAATATTTAAAATAAATGTTTATTTAATAATTATTTAATATACTATAGACATTATAACATTGGACAGCTAATAATTCATACTCCACCACTAAATTATAGATAATTTGATGAAGGTACAATACTCATTAGCCACTATCTCGACCATATATACTGAAGTATAGTATCGATTTATCCTCTATTGTTTGATTTGTATTATCAACTGACAAATACAATAATTTGCTTTCGATATAGCTTGTATTAATTTTTGTCACGTAGATAAAGTAATTATTATAATATATAAAATAAAATACATCAATATAATTTTTGTGCAGGTAATTATCATATCAAATTGTCATTGGAATTTGTAGATATATTCAATTCCAAATCATTTACATTATAAAGACTCGTATAATGAGTTATCGTTATTTAAATGAAACATAATATTGATGTTACATGTTTCAATTTGAATGTTGTATACCAACATTACAAACAATTGGAACCTATAATATGTCTTACATGTACAAATATAATTTAGTGCATATTATATGTGTAGTTATAAAACGGATTATGCTATGATAATGTATGGGTTAATCAACGTCGAAACTTATTAAATCTATATTATGTGTATGCAATTCACTTGGTATGCAAAGACGATACAATTAACCTCCTATCAAGAGGATCAAACAAAAATAAAAATATCATTTTTCATTTTTATTTTTTTCGTCAACATAACGTGTAAATAAAGTTTACCTCGCAAGTTTTGTATAGGTACAATTGGATGAGTTTCTTTCTTTGCTATCGGATAAGCCGTGTGCCATTGTCGTTATTATCGTCATTATTTTGGTTTATAACCGCTTAGTCCATTTAATATTATTTTTTCTTTCTTATTAAAAATGGGATTTAACTGTTAATGGTTTTACTTCAAATAACCGTCTATAACTCTATACCATATGGCCGTTTTCAGATGGCACCCCCGTCGGTGTCGTGGAACATTAGTCCCAGCATGGGCCAAGTATACAAGTGCCGGGAAGCGGACATTGTTCAGATACCGCGGTACTGTTTGAACGTGGTCAGCAAGCTTGGTGGTTCACACCTGGGCGAAGTGGCCGTGTGCGATACGACGATGGACGTCCGTATGACGGACAACGGACGCGTGGCGGCCAAGACTTGCAACTCCGACTCGACCAGGGAAGTCAAGTTCCTGTGCAGCCTGCTCGACCCGAACCTGGTACGCGTGTTCGGCGTGTGCACCAATGAGTCACCGCCGTGGTTGATCACCGAGTACCCAGCCGAGCTTGGTGACCTGGTCATTGTATTAAGGACACACTCCACACTCACGTAAGACGATTACCGATTTACCGATTTTATAGTTAATATAACACATTGATGTGATAATATCGAGTATAAACTCCAACCACCCTTTTATACTGTAAGCTATTTAACAAATAATTTTTTTGAAATCTGAAAATTTTGTCGTATTAAAAATTTAAATCAAATCTCTAACGAGAAGTTTTTGAATGTTTTACTTTAAACTTTTACTAAAATTTGTTTTCTATTAATGTACATAAAAAAAACATAAATATATCAATTATTTTCTTTAACATTTTATTATTAAAAAATTAATATTTTATAAAAGTATACCATTAATTTATAATCTGGTAGATAATTTTTTAATCATACCATCTAAAACTATGAAATACCTCATAATTATTTTTTTTTTTACTGAATAAAGTTAAAGTTGATTACATTTTTAAAATTAAATTGGTAAGTTAATAAGTTATGTATATAATATACATGACTATAAATCTGTGTATTTCCTAATATTTAAATTAGTATACACAGAATAACTCTACTAATTATGTTGCAAATTTGCAATATTGTCTGATATGTCTAATGAATTTAGTGGTAAATTCGTCAATTTCCCAACAATATTGTACGTATAAACGAACACGCTAGAAAAACATTCTGAATCGATTTCTATTTTCTATGAAACAAATATTGTGATAAAACATATGTTTCCCCCTTAAAATATATCATCAATATATTACGATTATGTAATAATGTGTAAAGAACATAAAAATATCTATGTTGTAAAAATGATGATGATTAGTAGTTAAGTATTCGAAGATAAAAAAAAATCATAACTTTTGAACTGTTTAAGACTACAATCAATGGTCAGTATAGCCTATAAACGATTGTATTCTTGGAGTAGTTTTAAATAAAAATGATCACGTTTTAAAGTGTGAATATTTTTACTGTATAGGTACACGACGCTAATGTTCATGGCCACTCAAATCGCATCCGCCATGAAGTATCTAGAATCCAAGAACGTGGTGCACAAAGACTTGGCGGCCAGGTAAACTGAAATCGTTTTTTCAGAGTTTCTAAAATATTGTTATCATACTTAACATTATATATACATGACATTGATTTATTATACAAATACATGCCTGCAATCCGCTTAATGTGTATTGGTGTTTTTTTCTCGGAAAATAGAAACTGTCTGGTTTCGAGAGGCTATTCGATTAAAGTGGCCGACGTGGCGGTGTGCAATCCGGCTTACAAAAAGGACTATAGCGAAATCGGAAACAGACCGCCGGCACCGATCCGATGGCTTCCGTGGGAAAGCATACTACTGGTAATATATATTATACATAAAATATTATAAAACAAAAATTCATTATTATTACGATTGTATAATAATGTGTAAAGAACCTAAAAGTACCTATGTTGTAAAAATGATGATCATCATTGATGTTATAATTCATTTTTCGTCTTTAATACTTATATACTTAAA
This sequence comes from Rhopalosiphum padi, assembly GCF_020882245.1. Classification (NCBI taxonomy): domain Eukaryota; kingdom Metazoa; phylum Arthropoda; class Insecta; order Hemiptera; family Aphididae; genus Rhopalosiphum; species Rhopalosiphum padi. The sequence goes on along the minus strand of NC_083598.1, from coordinate 63,581,083 downwards.
ACTGCAATATTGATAAATGTATAAAAATATAAAATCGATTCATGTAATTGTGTACCCTAAAGTATATATTATATTTTAGTTATATTTCCGTTACACCTTAAAACTTGTATTTATTTTTAAATAATGTTTTTATTCTTAAGACTCGTGGTTATCTATTAAATATATTAACTTTTATTTATATTTAAATAATTTTAAACTGTAGGTAATATTATTATATTTATATGTATATATATATATATGTGTGTGTGTGTGTGTGTTTGTGTGACAATCATTATACTATAATATATATTCAGTTACTAGGTACAATTTTTTAACAAAGATTTCGCATGAGCATTACTTTCAAAGTACAAACCTCGAATTACGGTATTTTCTTGCAGAAAGATCCGCAGAACACTGTGATCTTATTGATTTAAATAACAATGATATAGGTACATAAATAAAAAATGTAATTTCATCCTTACTGTACTTTTACGTATTTGCGCAATTCTTGTATAACGTATTATAATTACATTATACTATAACTTATACAGCGTATATTCAATACAATTTGTCTTACTTAAATTGTATTATATTATTCTGACATATATTATTCCCACTACAGTGAATTGTTATTATTTACTTGGAATAAGAAGAAAGAGGAACTCGAGTAGATGGTTGGATATTATCAAGCAACAGTGCAACCCATAATTATTAATATACGATTGTCTGGATACAACCAGATAAAATTTTACCGTAAGAAAAATTTCATACTTATGTTTCTTTATCCAAATAGGATCGATATACATGTCCGAGTACAGTATGGTCATTCGCCGTAACAATGTGGGAACTGTTGAACATGGCTAGAGATAAACCATTCCCGCACCTCACCAACGAACAGGTCATACACAACGCTGAACAGATGTATTACGGAGGAGAGCTACAAGTGAGTTTAAACTTGTGACTAAATAGGTACTTTGTGTATGCCTAAACTATTAACATACGACACTATATCATATTATATAAAAATATGCAAAATTAAAAACATATTAATTCGTGCCATCTAAACTCGGTTTACTGCAATAATTCAGTATTTATTATCACATCTTTCCGTATTATAATTGGCGTGGTTACTGATAATAATATTATGTTCATACCGAAAAAATTATAAATTATTTGCCAATAAATACATCACCGTTTCAGTACTCCATCAAAATGTTTAGAATTTAAATAATAAGCTCTCGCTCGATTATTCGTTTTATTTGTGTTTTTCCCTACATAACTCACATGTCAATCTAACCCATTATTTTCTATTTTATTATAAGATTCGATTTATTACGACATGCGTGTGAGAATGTTCGTGGCACATTGACTTATTAAACGTCCTTCATTTATTTCGTTTAATGTGTCTTTATTATATTAGTCTATGTTTTACTTGTTCGTTTTTTACCCGAAACTCCAAGGACCGGAACCCGCCGCGCCGTGTAGGCGATAAGCTATACTGCTATTATAATAAAAGTGATAAAAGTGCAAACGTCTAGGTTTTTAAAAAATATATATATTTATATATTGGGATTTTGGTTGTGTACAATGTTTAGTTTGCATTTATAGTTATTAGTCTTAAACATACAGTAGATACAAATATGCTATAAAAGATGCACACTAAATATATTTATAAGCTAAAAATAATGATCGTGAAATTCAAAAGTTGAGTAAACCAACTGAAATGAGTGTGTTTAAATTTTAAAACAATAATAAATCATTTAGTTTGAAAATGGTTCTAAACTGAGTATGGTTTGCTGAATTTAATTTAATATATTATAATATTAAATGATGACAAACGTAGCCTCACATTAAAATGTCAACTCTTAATAATACTCGAAACTATACATTTTATTAGGAAAGTCCAGAAATCGTAAATATTTCGTTATAAAACTAAATTTTTACATACAATTTAACTCGTCAAAAATGATAAATATATTGTTCTCGTGATTAAAATTTCATAACATATTCGGGTAAAAAAAATAAATAGGTACCATTTAATACTACTATAATAAATTATGGTTTGGATATATAATTACACATTCAACATTTCCCAATTATTCGTCTTGACAATTCAAATTTTTAAGTGGATAATAATGTTAATTTGTATTAATGTATTTTTTGAGTTGTATTTTTTTTTTTAATTGTTCTATGACATCAAGCATTTTAGTGTATATAGACATTATTAATGAATGAGATAACAATTCAAATTATCGAAATATTCGAGTTATTAAGAAAGTTAAATAAACCTGTCACACTATAGTATTGCATGTAAACATTAAATTAATTTATAAAAATCTGGTGTACAATACATTATTTTTTGCGTTTTAATAATGCTATAAAATTATAATAGCACGTCGTTTTTAATAAGTATTCCAACCTATGAATTATTATTAATAATAATATTATAAAAAATTATAATTATTATAATATTATCATTTAATACTGTCGTGTCGGATTTGTTTAGTATATTTTATTGAGTCTCCTACTAAACAAATTGAAATTTGATATTAATGAATAAAATATAATATAAACCATATAAATATGAAATCATTATATTTCCGAACAATTCCTACATATAATATAATTATTATTGCGCATGAAATATGTACCTACATAGTAAGATATAATATACATATTTTCCAATGATGAAATTATCGAATAATTCGCATTTCCAGGTACTACTACCCAAACCCAACCTGTGCCCCACCGAGATTTACGAGCTTATGTGCCAATGCTGGAAACGTGATCAAAACCTAAGGCCCACGTTCAAACAACTTTACCATTTCCTGAAACGCAATCACACAACGTACTCGTGCGAGATTGACAAGCAACTGCACAACGTTTCACCGATGTAATAAATATTGTATTGTTAAAGTATATTATAAATTTATAAACCATAATAATATTTATTATTATTAATATTATTAATTATTACTATTATTGTTTGTAATCATTTGTAATATTTGTATAGATATTAGTGTATTTCATATGTATTATGCATTGTATGTATTTGTATATGAAAAATGTACATTTTCTTGTTGAACCTATTTTCTTTACCCGCTCTGTTCAAAAAAAAAAACTTTTCGATTTGTAGCATTCAGCGACATAGATTATTGTGATGTATAGGTTAACCGTGTAAAGTGAGAACAGGGTTTTGCTTCGTCTACGACTTTGTGATACGACTTTTTTTGAAAAATCACATTTTTTTTTCTAACTTCACAACCGGCCGGGACCGCCAGACAAACGCTTCGTGACAATTTATTTCCATAAACTATTTCATATCGTGTATTTTTCTAATATTCATGTATACTTTTATAAAAAAATAAATATAATATAAACCAATATTATGTAATTAATATTAATATTATGTTGTATAATCGAAAACGTTGTTAGCTAGACAATCAATGTGGTAGGGTATGTAATATATATTATGTTGGAATGGGTTGTAATTTCGATGTCACCTATTTGTAATATATATTATATATATATATCAAAACCGTTTTATTATTATAGACCTATAATTACTTCGGTAGGGTCTTATTATTATTTAGCCATAATATTAATTATATAATAATAAACTGTATTATATAGTAATAATTAGTATTATAATAAATAATATTAAATTATATATATATATAGTATGTTAATACATAAGATCGGCTTATGATGTGCAATAATGAACATTATATACACTATTGTTTAGTTAATATTAAATTCTAATGTTTTTTTTTTTTTAATTCGTTAGTTAATTTCATTAAAATGACCTGTAAACATGTTTCTCTGTGAGTGTTTCTTTGGTTTTTTTTACATTTTATGATAACAATATACGTCTATTATATTTTTGTTTATATACACATCTCTAAAATGCCACGTTCGCGTCTTTGCAAATATATTTGACACAGTGTTTTCCCAGAAAAAGCATAGCTATAAAATAATAATTATACATACAATATCATTATGATACAAATTAGTTTCTTCATACTTGATATTTTAAACGCTTTCACTAAAAAAATTACATATTTACAATACTAAGTAACATTTAATAACAATCAATAATTATCTCAGTAGCATATAGAAGAATAATCAGGGCCAGCGAGAACTTTTGCGAGACCCGAGGCTGATCGACTCTATGCCCCTTTTACTTACACTTATTTTTCCATCTGGATATACATACCGCTTGTACTATATATCAATTGTTTTCAAATTCCAGGCATAGAAATTTAATTAATAAATAAATAATGTAAAACTAATTAACCTTTCGTAATAAATAAATACAAAAATAATTATAATATATCTTTACTAGTAGATAATATAGTTTAGGTTCTATACTGATCTAGTGATCTACATTCTAAAATTTGATTTGTGATCACTGATCACTCTATAATTTTTTAATTATTACTATTTTTCCAGCTCCATATCGAACATAATTTTTCCACCAAAACAAGAATCCATTCGTAAATCAATGATAAATCATACTTTTTGGTAGAATAGATACAATATGCCAATATTATATAAATTAAAAATAAATCTTGTTAAATAATGAGTAATGACGCATAAAATCATAGTATTAATTATAAAAATATAAATTTCAATAGATTTTAGGTACAACTGGTACAAGTAAATTTTGTTTTGAGCATTTTATTTATAAATTATATCTATATTTAAGTTAAGATCTATTTTTTCCACCTAAATTGAATTACAGACCACTGCAGTGATCATCGTATGAAATAGAAACCACCGACATAGACATTTTAGATTCAAGGTTCCATACAGTGAAATTCTAACATTTTTATTCGTAATAATGTCATTAGTAAAATAGAAGATAATGTCATTACACTTTGCATAATATTATTTTGGTTCGCTCAAAATACGTAATTGGTTTTACGTTTTACCTAAATTCGTGCTGCGGAATAGATTAAAATATGGTAGTTATTCCGCGTTATTATTATTTCCCATGAAATATAAATTATAAAAGTATAATATACAACTCAATTTTCAATTTTTTAACATCGGTATCCATGGATAGGCGTCTTCTGTAGTTCTGTGATAAACTCCTCACCGTATTTGTTTGTGCGATTTACCTATCATCTATATGTATATATATAATTTATAACAGTTTTCTCGTTTATAATAAATCATCGTGTTGGACGTGTACCTCTAATATTAACACCGAACACGTTAAAGGTACATATTATTAATTATAATATATCTACACATTGCACTCGCGCCCGTCCATGTGTATGTGTGTACCTGCGTGTGTGTATTTGTGTGTTTACGCGCGTGTCGAATTTTGAAAACGTTAAACAAACAGTGAGACGGGCGACCGCGTTGTAGGCCATAAAACCGGGGAATGGCTACAATAATATAATATTATTTATACTGTATAAATAACATATACAGGTAGGTACCATCGAGTCTAAAATCGATCCTACTTGCAGAAGTTTCCATGTAACAAATGGTGAAGTATATAATAGATATATACAACTCTAGCGGTATTGTACAACTCTCGCGCGTGATCAATCACAACAAATTATCAACAAAATTCAAATTTCAAAGTAACCCGAATACATATTATATAGGGAGGTTTAGATTCATATAATACATAATAGGGCTATATATACGGAGGTTTTCATCATCAGTGCAGAAAATATTTTACCCATTTAATTCGACTTAATACAGTCACTGCGGTAAATATATTTCCTATAGTATTATAAGCAGGGAGCCAGGGACGTACGCAGAAAAAAGTTTTAAAATAGATATACAAAACATTTTTATGAAAATTAGGTATACTTACAATACTATATTTTTAAATATAACCATTGATATAACAAAATTAACATTAAAATTGAATAAGTAAATAACCATTAAAAAAACCAAATATTTCGGGGGGTGTTTGAACACCCTAAACACCCGCCATGTGTAAGTACACTTATATATCAGATATAAACAATAATTTTAAAAACATTTCTGAATGAAAAGTTATTTTTTTTTCTAAAATTTTAAACTTAACATTTAACAAGCTTTCTTTTTTTAATTAATAATTTTTGTTTAATTTACCATCATTGTAATCACCCTGCATTTGAATCTAAAAAACACAATTATTACTTCTAAAATTACAATGTTTCTTGATAAACAATACTAATATAGATATCAGATATTAGACAATAAAAACATTAAAAACGTAGGTATACGACCTTATACCTACTATCTACCCATATGGCTATATGCGACTATGTGTAGTTGAATGATAAATCATAGCATACGAAAAACGATTCTGACTTCTAAGTGAAAACAGTGTGTATCTCAAAATCGTATAGGTAAGGACATTTTAATTTATTTAGTTACTACGTATTATTTGTACCTAATTTATCTTTCTATTAGTAGTGTAGTGATTGTGGTATTATAGTCAGAATTAATTATTGTCAAAAACATCGAATATGTTATTTTATTAAAATTATAAAATTATATTATACGTCATTGTTATTAACTTATTAGTCAAAACTACGTACCACAGAATTATGAGAATTGAAGTTCGTATTATAAATAGCTTAAAATGTGTCAAAATATTTTGAAAATTTCACTGTGTATCTATAGAAAATAATAATTTTAGTAATAGCAGAATGTTTTAAAAGTCTACGATAATTATATATTTTTTTATTAATGAAAAATAACAAAAATAATTGAGAGTAAATCATTATTATTCCTTTGAATACTTAATGTCGTTAGAATTTGAACTTCAAACACTTAAAAAAAATGTGACTGAGTATTTTCGACATTTTTTAATTGCTGTAAGAAAAACGTAGGAGGAACTTGTTTTAAATCTTAAAGCTCTTTGACTTACAAATAAAATGTTAAATATTATAAATATTATAAACAAAAATACGGTAATATAAAATAAAAAGAGCCAAGATATTCTGAAAATTATATCGTGTCTGGAAAATGCTATTATATTGTGGTGAATGCTTTCTACAGTTAGGTACCTACCTATTTATTTTGGTATACAGCAAAAATTGAAAATCAATTTTCAATAAGTATTTTCCGTAATTTTCGATTATGAATGGAATAATTTTTTTTTGTGTTTGTCACCATTGGCATAGCCAAGATTTCTATAAGGGGATGGAGCAATATTGTAATAAAAACCTTGTAAAAATAAAATTTTAATTGCTTATACTAGAGATAGGTACATTTTATACTTATTAGATTTCCCTGTCCACCAAGGTCTTTTAAAATTGTACAAATACCTCAATCTTCAACTTTGACTTTTGAGAGTGGTTTCTGATAGCAATAAATAGGATCTAAGTGAAGTAAATTGATTGCGTCACGGATCACGGACGTGGAGACTCGGGACGTAGGTATTTGCGAAAGCATTTCCGCAGCGTAGTCGGTTTAGTGTTTAAACTGAAATAAAGGATCTAGGTCTAGGTGGTACCTTATGTAGTTATGTCCTTACTCCTTACTCCTTACGGGCAATAGTAAAAATGTCCAGTGCATTTCAAACCAACTGTATAATATAAGGAAAAAAACGTCATATTATTTTCACTTAAAATCAAATAAATATAGCAGTCCGGCAGTCCGCAGTTCACAAAATAATAAATAATTATTGAATATGCATTATATTAATTATTAATTAATATATAATATCTTATATCTTATATTATGTATAATAAGTATTAAGCAGAAAGAAGAAATCATAATATTATTTTTAATACAGTAGTCTAGTACTTAGTAGCTAGTAGGTTGTCCTGTGTTGTAGGTACCTATTCTATGTTTGAAACAGAGATTTTAAATAAATAATTATATATATTTTAAATTATTTAAAATCTCTGGTTTGAAATATTGAACTATATGATAACATACATATATATATGTGTGTGTTATCATATACCTAATTCAATGATTTGAATTTAATAAAAAACAGTGACAACATATAAGAATAACTGATAAGTGTTGACTGTTGAGGAAATGAGGACTTGTCAGTAAAGTTGTCACTTGTCACAGATATGGAATAAAGACATTTATTGCTATATGCTAGTTATACTATTTATACTACTGTTATTAGTTAATAGTTTATAACCTTTTAAGTGTTTTCATATACCAACAACCTACCTTTATGTTGTATATTACTTTGATGATTTTTTTTTTTTAGGTAAGTACCTGATGCCCATTTCGCCAATCACTATAATATTTTACCAAACATTCAAAGGCTCACTTACTATTTAAATTCTATTTTTGAATACAATTAAATAATTTTTTAACATACCATGAACTTTTCAGATTGAAGTAGAAGGTATTTACCACTATTGTAAAAATAAACCAAAAAACTAATACATTTATCAATAATTGGAGCTTTAACATCAAACATTATCATGGCTGTAGATGAAGATGCAATATCAAAAAGGGTTACCAGTGTACTGGAGACACATTTAGAAAGTGATAAGGTAAATTATTCTGTTTATAATAATATAGTTTAACTGTATTTTGTTAAAATTTCATACCTACACCAAAATTAAAAAAAATTGAATAATATTTCTTGTATAGGCACTATATATGGCCATTGACATTATAATATGTATAATATATATTATATAGCATAGAAGTACAATGTTATAATATATGTATAACATAACTAAGGGCCATGAAACAAAATGTATAGAGGCCATACAATATTTTATTATTTGAAGCTGTCATAGTGTGTTGTTTAAGGAGGGTTTTGCTTCTGTCTTAGAATTTACCAGAAATATATATGTTTAATGATTATGTTTGAAGAGGCGTACTTTAAGTACTTTTCTAATGTTATTTGTTTAACAGTTTCTACTCTTAATTTTTCTAGAAATGTTTATGATACCTAAATATTGATATCTTTATTTTAGATATAACATATTTATACATGTATGTACACTAACTAACCTAAACATATTTATAACTCATAATATTATTGTAAAATATTGTAGGATGCACTAGAAGCGTTAAAAGAGATATCAGAGTTTTATACTGAAAATACCTTAGAATGTAGAAGAGGCTTAAGAACTAAAATAGAAAAAAGAAGCCTTGCATTGAATGAAGTAAGTTTGTTTGAATAAAAAAAATATTATGCAAAAAAACTAAATTTTTAATATTTGTACTTATATTCTGTAATAACCATATTAGAATACATAATTATACCTATCGCCTAATTTTTTTTCTAAGATAATAATATAATTTACTATTCTATAAATGTACATAACCAATTTATTCATTAGTTTAACACTCATATTACATTAAGTTATTATTATTTCTCAATATTCAATTTTTTTTTTTTTAGAATTTTTTAGCATCTTTTGAAAAAGTGAAAAATGCCATTAATGCTTTACATGATAATGTGAATTCTCTAAACACATCTGTCATGTCAATGTCATCACAATTAAAAGATACTAAAACCGACACTCAAAACTTAATTGAACTTACAAAACGATTGCAACTTGAAAGGTACATTTTATGGAATAGTCAAAAATTAAATATTATTTCATTGATATGTTTATATTTAGAAAAAGTGTATCCAACCAACAATTATTGGCAAATGCATATGTGAAAGCATTCCAGTTGAGTTCTTCAGAGGTGGCTTGTCTGCGGTCTAACAATGTCACTCCTGAATTTTTTACAGCGCTACGCAAAACCCAAAATATTAGCAACAATTGTAAAGTGCTTATGCAAGCAGGTCATCAAACATCAGCACTTAGTTTGATGGAACAGATTTCCACCTATCAAGTATTATTTATTTTATATTTTAGAAAACCTCCTGTAATTTTATCTTGAGTTATTTGTAGAGAATAACAAACAAGATACAATACAATATTAAATTCATTTAACATTTTAATTGAGACTTAGGAAGTTATGTAACTAGAAAGTTAAAAATGTAATTTTAATATTCAAAGAACCAACAATAAGTATATAATTTTTTAAGTATTTTATTACTTTTAGCAAATGGCAATGGAAGTATTATATAGATGGACCCAGTTGTATTGTAAAGACATTGAGTCCACAGTTACTGGTCCTCTACTTGTATTTGCCATGGAAGTGTTGCAAGATCGACCAGTATTATTTAAGTAAGTTTTAATTCTGACTACTTGTTTTCTGAACTCTTTATATGGTTTATTACAATTACATCAATTCCCACATAATATTTTACTAATAATAAACTAAAGTATTTGTTTTTCAGATATGTATTAGAAGAGTACTGTACAATTAGACAATCTGTAGTCGCACAAAGATTCATAGATGCTCTGGCAGCAAACAGTTCAAATGACACATCATTGAAAACATTTTCAAAAGACATACGACAATACATTAACAATATGTTATCATGGTTGATTGATCATGTTCCAATTGAAAGGAAGTATCTTGCTTATCTGTTAAAAAACTGTGATAAATTAAGTAAGTATACTGTTCTGCTTTCATCGCTGTTATATGATTTAATATCAAACATTTATTCAAATCGAAATATTTCTGTTTAATTTCATTATTGACATAGATGTCGATGAAGAAATAGCATTATGTATGAGTAGCATTACTGAAGGATTGTGCAGTCCTTTAGCATCACGTGTTGAAAGTATATTGCATATGAATGAAAACCCAATTGACCTCTATGGTGTTGCTAGTTCATTGAAATTCTATCTCCAGATAGTAATCAAAGTAAGTTTACAAATAAACCTAAAATAATAACTTATTAGTTACTATATATTTGTAAATATGAATGATGAATGTCAGTGATAGATTTAGTTTAATACTTTTGGTTAATAATATTTTATGATAAAAAAAATGTTTTTATAAAATCACATTTCCTAGTAAAAAAATATATATATATAATCATTTTTTAAACTAATCCTATAAAAACATAGGTAGTATGTACTAAGTATTATCTATATTGATCAATGATTTCCGACTAAAAATTTTAATTTCCTGCCAAGTGTAAACCATACAATTAGAAGACCGTGGTTAATAAATTAATTATTTAGTATTTATTATACTTTTTATAGAATTAAAAATAAAATAATATATTATATAATCAATGATATTAAAAAAAAAAATTAATAATATTTATTAACTATAAATATATTATAATTTTTTTTTATATTATCTATAATATATGTTATATTTTATTTAACTGAATTATTGATTTATTGATCATGTTTTTTATTCCTACAGTTTCTGCTTGGCAGGACAATAACAGACCTATACAATATTATTATTTTTTTTCTATTAAATTTAAATCATACAATTTGTTAATTAAACTAAAATGTCGGTTTTAGACAGTACCTTCTGGACAACTGTGTCAAACAATTGAAGAATTACATAAAACTATGGAATGTGTATTTTTAAACAAACTTCAAAATTTAGTACGGGATACTCTTTTGGAACGTATTGAAGCACCGCCATTAGATTTGTCTCCATCACCTGGTATCGGACATTTATTAAATATCCTCAGGCAAGTGTTGTCAGTGGCTGCAGTTACTGAAGACAAACAAGAAGACACGTCCATGGTATGATTAATAATCAATATTGTGAATTTTTTGTTCAAACTTTTTTTTGACTTTTTAATTTCTTTTTAGATAGTATCTTGTGTCTTAGAACCATTACTTCAAGCAATCAATTTAAGTGCTTCTCGACTAACTGCATTAGATATGGCCGTTTACCATCTCAATTGTTTGTATGACATATATGAAACTCTAAAGCAGTACCAGTATGTTGAGGACAAACTTGAAAAATTGCAGGTGTGTTAACCAAAAACGGATAGATTAGTTACATATCTTGATTGCAGCATATTAGATCTAATATTGTTAATCGTGCTTCAAGGCTCAAATGGCTGTGCAAATAGAAATTGTTTCTACTGAACAAGCAAACTATCTTGTCACACATTTAAATCTTGAGGAAATCCAAACAATTTTACAAGGTCATGGAGCAAATATTCCACTATCTCAGATCCAAGGAATGGAAGCTGAAAATCTGATAAATTTTTTGGTAATTGCTCATAATTATCTAGCAATCAATTTAATATTATGTAGTGTATAACCCTAAATTTATAATGAGGATTACATGTAATAATAGTTACATAAAGCTTAGTTCACAATGAAACAACAAAACAGTATTTTGTTTTTGTTTCTCCTGTTTTCAATGTGTGGACCTAGCTGATGGACTACATTACATTATTTTCTGTCCAACAAGTGATTATGCCAACAAAAATTTGTCCTTCTACATATTCACACTTGACACCTCGTCATTGATGACAGAATGCCACATGAAATTGTCATGTTCTTTCATTGGACAAAACAAAAATGTCAATCTTCTCTACAAAATGAATGTTCCCCAACTGAATTTACTGCTGCTTAATTTTAATATTAATTAATAATTATCGTTTTACAGGGTAAATTGGAAAGCATGCTAGTTATGCCTCATACTGTAGCAGTACCACAAATTGGTTGTCTAAAAAATCCTTTACATTTAAGCAAGGTTAGGCGGCAATCAAACGAAGTGATTTCTGCTGTTTATAAACAACTATATGAACATGTACACAATCCCACTAATGAATATGATAATCCATCAGCATTGATGTCTAGAACGCCAGATCTCGTGTATCAAATGTTAGTCAACGATGAAAATCCATCGTTAAATTAATTTGTTTATAAAATATAAATCCATTAAATTCCAAAATAAAATAACACTCCAATCGCAAGTCAAACATTTATTTATTTAAAAATAACAGAGGAATATTACATTATAAACATTAAATCATAAAAATATTATTACAAAATATTATTTCTCTAGCAATGTACCACGCGCATGTCTTTTTATATCTAATGTGATTTCTGGTTCTACAAATTCTGCTGTCTTGCGTTTGTTCATGCCTTTCCTCTCTAACTGCTTTTCAATTATACGCGCATTGTTGGCATATGAATCTGCTACTTCCCTCTATTAGTGAAATAATATATTAATAGTGTCAAACATCAGAATATAATATTAAATATGATGAACAATCACTTACCGCTTCAATTTCATCTTCTTCTTCATCAATAGTAGATACTGTTACTGAACTGAACTTGCCCATGTTTTTAGTGTGTTTGGTGACCATGATTTTCTTCGGTTTTTCTACAGCCACTTGATTATAGATGTCCATTTTAGGACCCTCACCTGTACATTTGACCAAAGCCCCATTTACAATAAAATAAACATTATTATTTGGCTGGTGCTTATAATACAAAAATAAACCGCATCTGTAAAATAATTCTTCTTAGTAAGTATTGAATTACAAGAGATGATTAAGGTTCACAAACTTTTTGCACTTCAATCTATGTTGTTTTTCGATGCCTTCTTGTCGTTTCAAGTACACGGTTTCATCTTGATCATAGGTCATTTTATTGGCATGTTTAGAGCCATCAACTACTCGGGCCCCATCGCGTTTGCGTAGTGGTAGTTTTTCCAAAGCACAATCTAAAATCAATAAACATTAGTATCATCATGCCACATTGTTGAAGAATATTATGTTAACATAAACAATGTTTCATTTTGAAACTTTTGGGTAAACCTAAAACTGTAAACTGTTAGAACTGGATTCAAAACTTTTATATTTTAACAATCACTCACCCAATATCAACGTCATTTGACCGCACAAACAGTAATACGAGTGCAATGGCTTCTCCTCGTTATACTCTTCTTGGTCTTTGGTGTCCGAACACACTATACTGCGAGAAACTACTTTTGGCATTTTGAAATATTAAACTAGTGCCACTTAGACGATAAACCAATAATTGGAGGCTCTTAGTATTACACTAAGACGAGTTAATTATTTTATTTAAACAATAACGACGTTAAAATTAAAAATTCATTTCAGCGCAAAGATGTGTAAATAATATGCAGTGTTTACATATTATCAGTTATCATGTTTCTTATCATAAGCCGTATCTATAAATATTATTATCTAAGAAAAAAACAAAAATAAGCACCTTATCGCCTATCGGTCACGGATACTATGGTTGCACAACAAGCACGGATATGACGGCTCTGAATGTTCCTATCAAGAATGAATAGAAAGTCGCTTAGATCATATTATACGATCTAAGGCGCCGTGATCCAATATAGGCCGTCGTGGGTGAACGGTCACATAGATCCCTCGACAGCTAGATCCCGGTGACTAACTGACGTGAGATTCAAATGACGCATGAGGATCTAATTGACGGGGGATTAAAATAATCATAAGGATTTTATAAATTCATTAATTTTGTAATTAGTATTATTAATTTTTAATTATCAATGTATTTAAATGCTTTTACGTTATTATATCGTAATAACACTAGTATAACAGTTGTTATTTGTAGCATAATCCATATAATTTTTGTTTAATAGACAATTAAAAAATATTTTCTATTATAACCTAATGTTTTAATAATATACGCATAAATTATTTCATAAATAAAGCTTTCATAATGTTAGGTTTCGTTTATACATCTAATAAAAAATTAAAATGTAGTAACTGAAGTTACTGAACATTTCACTTCTCAGTTAAAATAGCCATAACTCATGTCTGGTCGCCATCTTATGTTTTTTTTATACTAATCAGAATAGTATACCTATATAATTTAGTACAACTATATAACTATGGCTACTATTACCTATATTATTATTATTGCTTAAAAGTTTTAACTTAATTCATATTCTCACTCCCAGTCTCAGAGGTTAGTCGTAAGTCCAGTGGCGCCGATCTATATTTCATGTTATGGGAAATAAATGCTGGTGTTAGACCCACCTACTAAAAAAATGTCTAGTTAGTTACGTTCGAATGGTACTATATTTATTTCTAACTATGTACATACAAGATACTACATAACAAACTATTTTTGATTATCACCCACCCACCCATAAATATTTCTGGGGAATTTTCCCCAGTTCATACCCGTGTTCGGCGCTACTGTTGGTGCATATACCAAATTTGAATATTGACAAAACTGTATATTTTAACGAAAATTAACGATTATATAGGTATAATTATCTATTTTGTTTTAAGTTATTACAAAAATATTATTTAAAGACACCAATTCGTGTATTATTATTTAACACTAACAGTGAAGTATTAAAAATATTATGTAGATTAGTTTTAAGCTGTTTATGCAATAAACTTATTAGCACCTGCAGTGGCGGCTCGTCAGAGGGGTCTTTGAGACGGCGGACTCACCATAAAAAAAAGTAGTAAAGCAATAAAAAAGTTTGAAGAAAATTGTAATATTATTGTCTATTTGGAAAATAATTATGATGGCTTTCGAAATTAATATTGATTATTGTCTATTGATAATATTATAATATATTTTTTACATTAATAATGAGAAGACGGGTATCATTCAATAATAATACGGGCGAAAAATATCGATAACAACAACTAATTACTAATTTATGCGATGCCAATGGTAGAAACTTTGAATGAGTCTAGTCTCAATGTCCTGAACATCTATACAATCTACCCCGCCCTCCGCCCTGTCGAGCATATAAAAATTGTATAAGTACACAATTGAGTCTCTCGAACTGCAAACTCCCGAATAAATTTAAATGTCTGGCTAATAATAATATTACTACATAATAATACAGTATATAATCTATGGATATGGATCTATCATATTAATCTATCATCTATGGTAATCATCAATCTTCACTATTCGTCGGATACGATTGACGGTTGTAATAATTTTAACTGAGAAAAAAATAGACGTACAAATCGTTAAACCGTACTTTAATATATATAATATTTTACACGCATATGCCGTTCTGTAGAACACGTTCAGCTTATTTTTATGAAATATCTCAATATCTTCAATTCGAAACGTGGTAAAGACGGACGAGGAAAGGTGTTCCTGGGTCGGCGATGTGGACATTAAATATGACACAACTAAGTTTCACAAAAAAATGGATGTTTACGTGAGTTTGATTTTCTATACTTTTGGAGCTTTAATTTACTTTTTTAGACATAAAATAAATATATACTTATTGCACCGGACAATCTGCTACACGCCGGGTGACGTATACGTATATGCATATTTTATTCCCGAACGCGCAAAAAATGCATAAAATACGTGAGACCAAAAATACATAATCGTCATATTAGTATATTACCAGACCCATAATTTTATATAATAATTTATATTTATATTAATTGTATAAATAGCATTTTTCAATTTTAACTGGCCGAGTAATTGAATAATATAAGTTTTTTTTATCCCTAATAAAAATAAAAAGTTTTCTGAAAAGACGCATTAATATTTTTTTATAATTGTCTGAATTTTGAATTTTTATGACATTATTAGATATTCATTTCATATTTCTGTGATAACTATTTTTGCTCAACCGATTTTTGTTTTTTTGTAGTAATTTAAAAACGAATAACTGTAGTTATTTGAAAATTTCACCAAATGTTAATGTTTGCATTTCTTATACATATTATAATTTTCAAAATATTTTGACTATACACTTATAGGATAAAATAACAATAGCATAATACCATAAATAGATGCATTTATTATATATATATTAATATCGCAAATTATCTGAGAATATTAACATTAAAACCTATCGATTAATTTTTAAAACAGTAAAAATATTATGTGTATGTATTATTCCTAAACAGGACGGTACCGAAACGGGAATGATATAGCTAGTCACATTATGTGTATATAACGAGTCGAATGTGAATAACTGCTTGTATTTAGAAATTAATTTTATTGATTTTGTAAGTCCTTTATTATACGTAGATCATAATCTATTAACTATTTAGTATGTAATATTAATTGAATGATTAAACTTTTAAACATTTTTATAATTATTAATCATTTAGTTCAGCCAAACCGTAAACAGCTGTATAGCTACTATAGTAGGTGACTACAATACTACATGTAGACTAGGTTAAGTATGTCACTATAACGAATTTGTACAATTTTCAATGTATAATGCATTAATACATTGGTGTACAATGTAAAATTATGCTGGTTGAAGATGGTCTTATTTGTTGGTGAGAAATTTTACCAAACAACTATTGAAATAATAAAATTATAATTTAAAAAAAAATTCAGGATATATAATTATTATGGTTTTACGTATGAAATTAATTAGATACCAAAAGTTTTGTATGCAAGACAGCTGAAGTATAAAAATAAATCCTATAATATCACAAAGAGTTCTATAAAAAAAAACATATGTTCTATCATATTATTATAATATTTATCATCCATGGCAAACATCAATCGTCGTCATTTGTAGGAGACGATTAACCATTCTAATATTTTATTGAACAGTCGTAAAACAACAGCCTTCAGTACATGACAAGTGCTCTCATTTTCATAAAAAATTTCAATAATTTCATTCTGAAGCGCAAAGAAGACGAATGAAGAAATAAGAGCTAGCTGTTTCTTCGGTGGCTGTGCACGTTTGAACTTTAATATGGCACAGCTTGATTTCGCCGAAAAGCGTCGAAGGATACTTACGTAGGTTAATATTCCTTTAATTTTAGGGTAGTAATAAATTTAGTTTTTATACTTTAAATAAATATTTATTGACTTGTACTAGCTGCCACCCCGATTACTTAGACCTATATTTTATTTCCAATAGCCGGCGACCGGCGGTTTATTGTATACGACCCGTTTTAAATTCTTAAACGATGAAATCTTTTTTTTAATATTTTATTATTTTAAAGTTCTAGGTAATATTTTTTTTCATAGTAAATAATTTAAGAATATAAAATTTTTATTTTTGTCTGATCCGCAAACTGTTTTTAATTTGTAAATATGGCATGAGAGTTTAAAAGGTTAAAGTTAAAAACTAGCCAAGAATAAAATAAATTCGTCAATTATTATACCTTGGATCCTGGACGTAGCAATGAATGTATATTGATTTTAAAATTACTTAGTTTTTTTTCTATCTGTTATGAATTCTTGTAGTAAATATGATATATTTAGTACTTTGAATGGTTAATAGTAAAATAAAATAAAAAATTTCAAATCTTGTCATAATATCGGAAAAACTGGAATCATTATACGCTATATACTTGTATAATTTCGACAAAATTAATTAATTTTCTAAGTTTTAATTCAAAAATGCTAATCATAGAATGTTGAAAATTTTACCAACTGTCTACATTATGATTTCCTATACATTGTATAATTATAAAAACATTTTAACAATTTTAAATAATTAAATTTTTTTTTTTTTTAAGCCAATAAAAATTATTGATAGCAAATATGATTTAAAATTTAATACGGTGTTCCTCACCAGTCACTAAATTACTGCAATAAAAATGTATAGTCACGATATTATATTTTTATAAACGTTTAAAATCAAAATTTTGACAAATTTTGTCTAAATCTATACAATTTTCAAATTATTTTTTTATCAGATATTCATATAATATTGACTTTTTATTTACAAATTTAATATAGTAATTCTCATTAGTTTTTTTAAATATAACAAATATAAAAGGTTTACTGGAAAGACACGTTATATTTTACGACTGAAGTTCAATATTTTATGACTTATTAAGTATTAATTTTTCATCCCAAAAAAAAAACTATTTCCTGTAAAACGATTTTTATATTGTGTTATAGACTATAATACTATACATAGTTTAAAAACAAATAATGTTATACACCGATAACTTAAAGTCTTAACTAATTTTTTATGAGTGTATATTTCTTATTTATGTTATTATTTTAAAAATATTTTCAAACTATATATATATAAACAATGTTCTTTATTTTTTTATTATTACAAATTTTTAAAATTTTTAAAATGTTCAAATTATTTTTTTCATTAGTATTCATATAAATATTTTCTTTTTATATCTACAATTTTAAAATGTTTTATAGGAATTCTCATTAGTTTTTTTAATGCAAAAACAAAAATAAAATGCTCACTGGAAACTTATATTATGACTGTTTGAAGTTCAATATTATATAGTTTATATATAAATTAATAAAATATGCGTCTACATCGATTACATCATCGGGGTAGCGGATTTTTCATAAAAATGAATATATTTTATTTTAAGTTTAAGTTTAAAAAGTAAATTGATTACCTAAAGCATTGACTAGTGACTAGGTACTATTTGTTACAAGAAACCACAATAAACGAAATGTATGAATTTTTTTCTATTATGATAGGTGTCTTCAGACACAATATCTACAAACAGAGGTAATTGCGTCTAATGTAATAGATAAGTAAGATTAAGTTAAAACACTGCGCGTGATTAGAATCAAAATAATGCAGAAATAATAACTTAGAAACATAACGATATTAATCATAATTCTTTTTTTTAAATACTTAAAAATATAATTATTTTTATTTAGTTCACTATTTTCTTAGATTAGATTAAATAATTTGTTATCATCTTCATTAGAATAAAATATTAATACTTTGCAATATCTATAAAGATTTGGTCTAGTTTATATGTTTCAATTTTACGTATGTCAAAAGTCAAAGAGCTAAAATATAAAAATAAATCCTAAAAATCATAAAGAGTTCTATAAAAAAAAAAAAATTATAATATTTATCATCCGACATCCCAGGCAAACGACAATCGTCGTCATTCGTAGAAGACTGTTAATAATTCTAATAATTTTATTGAACAGTCTTTAAACAACAGCCTTGTGTTCTCACAAGTGTTCTCATTTTTATAGAGTATTTTAATAATTTCATTCTGAAGCGCAAATAAGACGAATGAAGAAATAAAAGCTAGCTGTTTCTTCGGCGGCGATGGTTCACGTTTAAACTGTAAATGTGGTACAGCTCGATTTCGCCGAACAACGTCGAAGAATACTTACGTAAGTTAATTTTCCCATAATTATGGAATATTAAATTTTTATTTTATATTTAAAATAAATATTTATTGACGTGTACAAGCTGCTATACTTGGATGACAGATTTATATTTTATTTCCAATCGTCCAATGCAATGGCCGGCAACCAGTGAGCTAATGTCTACGACCCGCTTTAAATTCTAAAACGACTAATTTTTTTTTTAATTTAAAGTTCTAAACAATATTTTTTTGCATAGTAAATAATTTAGGTATATTAAATTTTTATTCTTTTCTTGCCCGCAAACAGTTTTTAGTTTGTGAATGTGGCACGAGAGTCCAAAAAGGTTGACCACTGGTCCAATGTATAAAATAGCCAAGAATAAAATTAAGTCGTCAAGTATACCTTGGATCCTGGACATAGCAATGAATGTATATTTATTTGACAATTGTGTAGTTTCTTTTCTGTCATAAATTATTGTAGCAAATATGATCTATTTAGTACTTGGGGTGGTTAATAGTAAAATAAAATAAAAAATTTCGAATCTTGTCATAATATCGAAAACACAAAAAAACAAATGTATTATTATGCTATATACTTGTATAATATCGACAAAATTAATTTATTAATTTAATTTTAATTAAAAAATGCTAATTATAGAATTTTGAAAAATTTACCAATTATCTACATTATTATTTCTCTATAGGTAAATTGTATAATTTTAAAAGCATTTTTATTATTGAAAACAATTAAATTTTTTTTTTTTATTAAGCCGAAAAAAATTATAGATATGTAAATATGATTTAAAATTTAATACAGGCTTCTTCATCAATCGTTCACTAATTTTCTGTAATAAAAAATGTATAGTCACGGTATATTTTATAAACGTTTAAAATTAAAATTTTGATTGTATTCGGCTAAATTTATAAAATGTTCAAATTAATTTTTTCGTTAGTTATTCATATAAATATTTTCTTTTTATATCTACAATTTAAAAATATTATACTGGAATTCTCATTAGTTTTTTTTAACCTAAAACTTTTTGTTAATATGTTTACTGGAAAATCACATTATTTTTTATGACTATTTGAAGTTTAGTATTATACCTATAACTTATTAAATGTTTATTATACACCCACCCTAAAAATAAATATTTTTTCTCAAATAATTTTTATATTTTGTTATAGTTTAAAAAACGAATAATCTTAGATACTTAAAACTTTAATTAAATTATTATGAGAGTATTTCTTACAAATAGTATTTTTTCAAAATATTTTGAAATTATGTATATTTACGATATTATATATTTTGTTATTATTTAAAACATTATTTGTAGGGACATAAAAGTTTTTTGTACATGTTATACTATACGTACACAATGACATTTTTGACATACGTAGATTAATCTTAAGATATTATTTATTCAAATTATTTTTGATATATTATATTGTAAAATGGTACTGAAAATTGAATTCCTCAAAGCATTGACTAGGTACTATTTGTTACATGAAACCATAATAAAGGAAATGTATGAATTTGTTTCTATTATGATAGGTGTCTTCAGAAATATATATTTAAGTTTACATGTAAGAATATGTAAGATTAAGTTAAAGCACTGCGTGATTAAAACCAAAAGAATGCAGAAATAATAACTCAGAAACATAACGATATTAATCATAATTCTTTTTTTTTAAATATATATAATAATAATATAATTATTTTTGTTTAGTTCACTATTTTTATAGATTAAATTAAATAATTTGTAATCATCTTCATTAGAATAAAATATTAATACTTTGTAATATACTAATATTTATAAAGATTTGGTCTATAGTTTATATTATGTTTCAATTTTACGTTAATTTGTCAAACAGCTAAAATAGAAAAATAGATCGTATAATATCACAAAGAGTTTATAAAAAAAAAACCATAGATTTATCATATTATAATATTCGTCATCTGTAGCATACGACAATCGACGAGTGACGACATTCGTCGAAGACGATTAACAATTCTATAATAGTCTTAATGATCAGTCGTCAAACAACAGTCTTCAGTATATGACAAGTACTCTCCTTTTCATTTCGTGCTGTTTATTTTCATAAAACATCTTTATACTCCCATTAGAATCATAATGAAGATCGTATGAAGAAAATTTGGAGTTTCTTCGGCGGCGGTGCACTACTCCGTATACACTGTAGATTGGTACAACTCGGTTTCCCGGGAAGAGTCGACGCTTAAGTAAGTTATTTTTATTATTCTTTTTTGGAATTAAAATTATTTTTTAAACAAAATAAAATATATTAATTTATATGAACAATCCGCGCTAGTCGGACGATGTAGTTGATGTAGACGCATATTTTATTCTCCAGGGTCCAATGAAAAAATAGTACACAATGCCTACTTATTTTACTCATTAGTTATAGTAGACAAAAATTGTGAGAAATAACAACCATGTATATTATTCGTATTATTCGCGATTATATTATATTAGAATAGTAGTAGAATAGTACACCTTAGATCTGGACGTGGACGTAGCGAAAAATGTATAATGATCTTAAAATTATGTAGTTTATTTTTGTTTGTCATGAATTCTTGTAGCAAATATGGATCAATTTGGTACTTTTGGTGGTAAATAGTAAAACAAAACAAAAAATTTCAGATCTTGCCATAATATCGGAAAAACAAATAACTGAAATAATTACTCTGTATCCTTGTATAATGTCAACCCGGAGGACGATTGGCAGCATCATTAAGAAGCTCATCTGAATAACAACAATAAGTGTTGCAAGGCTGTGTTTGTTTAATACTATAATTTTTTGAACAGTAGTACAGTATATTGTGAATATTTACTTTAATTTTATTTAATTTTTA
Source organism: Rhopalosiphum padi (assembly GCF_020882245.1). Classification (NCBI taxonomy): domain Eukaryota; kingdom Metazoa; phylum Arthropoda; class Insecta; order Hemiptera; family Aphididae; genus Rhopalosiphum; species Rhopalosiphum padi. Next base: position 63,558,392 of record NC_083598.1, on the reverse strand, counting down.
TGGTTTTTTTTTTTTGATAATATACTGTACTACGGTTTTAGGTGTTCTTTTTATTCTAATAATACGTTGATAAATTACCAATTTTTTCAATTTTTTTCTTATCACAAAGCTAGTTCGTCTTTGTGTATGTTTAAATTTATATTATATTTTTTATAGTTATTGTGCTGTTTAACTTTCTTATAAAAGAGAGTGAGGAATTAAAAAGGTGGCCACCGAACAGAAAGTTAAACTGCAATATACTATAATCTTTTTAGTTCTTGTTTACATTTTTAACTGAAAAATTATTAATATAAAATTTCAAATTAATTTAAATTCAAAAATAAAAGAACACCAATATAGATTTCTTAAACATCAAAATTTTACTATAAGTTTAAATTACATTTAATCAGCACATTAGTTGAAGTTTTATAGGAACCGAACATTTGGCTGGATCATGGACTACCACCGACGGAGAATTTGTCATTGAGCTGAAGGAAAATGTGTCAGCACTCGGCTTCGTTTCAACCCGGAGGAAGATTGGCAGAATCAATAAGAAGCTCATCTTAATATCAACTGTTCAAAGGATTTGTTTGTATTATATTATAATTTTTAGAATCGTAGTAGGTACAGTATACTATATATAAATATATAATATTTATTAGTGAAGAAGAATTTGTCACAAAGCTGATGGGAAATGTGTCGGCACTCGGCTTCGTTTCAACCCGGAGGAAGATTGGCAGCATCAATAAGAAGCTCATCTTAATTTAGTTGTCCCCCCTTTACGCATTAGCGCTCATCTCTCATCCACTCATCCAACACATTGACTATCGCCGGCCGGCAACACACATTTATTATACACATTACCCGTTTTATATTATATAATATTATTAATACCTACATAGTTTAAGTTATTGTATATATTTTTTTATTATTTGAATGCATTCATATGATCAGTTGTGTATTTAGGAATTTTAGGATAAGGGCAACACATATTTTGCCGCCTCCCCCCCCATTAAAAAAAATTAAAAAACTTCTACGCCACGCAATGGTCAAACTGTTAATACCATAGAATACCATGTTATATAAATACTATAGTATTTTATACCTCTATGGCACACATTTGTTGTGAAAAATATTAATGATTGACGTCACTGCGCCAGTACTCATAAAGTACTAGCCCCTCTAAATCTTTAAAAATTTGCCGTTCTGGACAACTGGACCCAAAGCCCCTACCTAAATACGCCCCTGCATATGATGCGTTCTCGCTTACGATGTGGATTAGGCCTACTGGGGACACCACAATAAAAAAACGCGCCTCGTGTAATACCTCATAAAATTATTAAACAATACGGACAATGTTACGTCGTTTAATAATAAAGGTGGTGTGGAAAATTACCTAACACTGTTATTCTTATCTTATAGTTACCTTGCATACATTTTTTTTTATTAAATACCAATTAAATAATTATTAATATCAAGAAACGAGAAATATTAACGTTTTATAAAGTATTTCAATAAAATTATATTTAATATTTAAAAAATATTCTTTGACTTGTTATAAAAAAACTCAAAGTATAGTTATTATATTAGTTCTTATTTTACAAATACACTAACAAAAGCGGGTCAAGTTTAATATTGCCAGAAATATTGTGTGTATCTATTACTTTACTTAAAACATTGAATTTACACATATTTTTATTTACTTATTATTGTAATTATTAGGTTTATGGTTAGGTTTTAATGTACTTACCTATTATAATAAATAGGTATTTGAGAAAGTTCTTTTAAAATTTATATATAAGTTCTACATTAACATAACCGATAATTCATATATCGTGTATATTAGAATATAATGAAACGTTACTACTTATTTAAAACATCGAATCTAATATCATAATTAATGGAATTAGAGATTTTACTAACGCCATGTAACTTACTTTTACTTCATACTATTTCATAATATTTTTAAAATTTAAATTGTTATTTAAGTATTTTTTTAGACAAGTTTTTTAAATTACCGCCGATTTCTGGGTACCTAAATGACGTGGGAGATTATAGTTAATATGGAATCTAAATTTTCTTTGAGGTTCTAAATGTCCAAAGGGATCCAGTTGACGTATGTGGATCTACTTGTCGCGGGATCTAGGTAGTACGTAACCGCCGTCGTGCAACCATAGTATCTATATCCGTGTTATCGGTGTAACAGATTCTGATAGTTGTTATCGCCAGTTATGGTCAGTCTCTAGAATCATGTAAAATTAAAAATATAAGATATTCACGTCTTCGGACTTCAAACTCGTTTGATTTAAAAAAATATATATTCTGTATTATGCCAAGTCGAATATAATTAACAATTATTTCCTTCTCTACTTTGGACGTATAAGTATCGATTTACAAGAATTTAAAAATGGCTGTGTTACGAGACAACACCAGTGACAAAAATATGCCGGATCATATTTTAGTGTTAAGTAGAATTGACATTAAAAATATACTTAATTTACCTCTGAAAACCACTCAAAGGATAAAAGTTAGTAAAAGTAATTTTTATTATTATGTGATAAATTTATAAAAAAATGTCTCTTGCTTTAGTACACCTGTTTTGAAGTATCTCAAAACTTTATCATTTTTGGGGCTTCCAGTGGTGGATTATATGTATTTCGCAGAGAACCTTGTGAGTTTATACAACTGCTTCCAAATAAAGTGAGTGCACATATTATCAATAATATGAAAAACCTATAACAAAATATTATATTTTATTTTTAATTATAAAAAGTACACATTTTTAAGGAAGCTGATATTTTTAAACTGATTTTTAAATTTTAATAAATAGTTTATAGTTAATAAAAAGTAATACATTTTAAAATTCTTCTCGTTGATACATAACAATATATTTTATCGATTAACTACTCATAAGTATAGCCTATATTAATTATTAATTAGGTACTAAAGATTAATTTATTTTAATCTATTATTACCTACCTAGTACCTACATATAGTAATAGATATATTTATAAATTTAGGTAAATGCCTATGTTAATTTATAGTGTTAAAATAAAATCTTTAGTAGTAGTTATTTATCAATATGGGTATGAACATCTTATTAAATATTATTTACTTTAATTTTTATGTTAAATTGTCAATTGTCAATAATCTTTTGATGATAAACTTCACTTAATTTTTAATGTAAACTTATAAATTAATATAAAGGAAGGATCTGTGACTCAAATTGCTGTATCTAAAGATGAAGATCTCATTGCATTTGGTACTCAAAAAGGTGTTGTATGTATTTTGCAAAGAAATGAAAATGGAATTGGTGCGAAGTTGATAAATAAATCTACTGAACACTTAGGACATGAAATCACTACTATGGAATGGACTTCAAAAAATCAAGTATATTTTGGTGATTGTAATGGAAAAGTCACTTCAATTTATGTATCATTATTTGTTGTAAGTAGTCATATAAACTCATGTATTAATATATTATGCATATGACTTAGGACATAAGCAATGCAACCTTATAGTTCAAAATATAGTATAATACATTTTCTACTTTTCAGAGAAAGGCTATTTTCCAAACCCCACCATATACTATGATTGAACTAGATTCAAAAGTAATTCAAATAGATAGCTCTGATGATATTTTAGTGATCTCGACATTGACAAGATGTTATGTTTGTGATATGTCTAAAGAACAATTTAAACAAATTGGACAAAAAACTAGGGATGGTGATTATGGTTGTTGTATTGTTACATGGAATGAGAAGAAAATCTTTTCTGCAAGACCAGGTTCAAGGATTTGGGAAGTAGAATTAAATGGTATTGTAAAAAGTACACATCAACTAAAATATTGTTTAGCCATTCCGCCAACACTTAATGTTTGTGCACAAAAACCATTGGATTTATCAAGAATTTCTGGTAAAAATTGGCCACCGCAGTCTCTGAATTTTAAAAAACTGTATACAATTTGGGATAATTGCTTACTTACATATACATCAAATAGTATATTTATACTGGATATGTTAAAAGTTAATGTTCTATTGTGGTGTGACGGATATAATAATATACAAAATGTCAAGTACATTGAAGATACTGTATATATATGGTGTTCAAATGGTGAACTCATTGCCGAAAAGATCACTTCCCTTCAAAATTATTTGGTTAATTGCTATGAATCTAAAGATTACAATACCTGCATTTCATTAATAGAACATTATTATGATAGAATAATACATACAAAATGTATTATTGACGAGTTATATCCTCTTGTCAATATAGATCAAAAGATAGACTTGCCAGTTAATACAAACAGTTTGATCTCAAAAATTAAAAAAACTTATTATTTAAAACAGCAATTTTTTAAGTTACCATCCGGAATTTACTCTTTGAAAAATTATGTATATGTTAAAAAAAATTATAGATTACAAAAAAGTTATAGTTTAATTTCTTTAAAGTCCGATAAACCTGTATTACGTTTCAAATCTATGCCAAATATACATATAAATCTAGAAAAAGTTAGAAAGTCTGAACAGTATCCATCTTATGATTATTCCAAGTTAAATAATAAACAAGTTTTTGATCAGATTTATATGGAGTTAAATATTCCTTCAATTCCATTTGTTTCATTGGCTACTTCTGAAGTATTTCACGATACTTTAATGGAAATAGGGTCAAACGTTACCAATAAAATTGCAAAAAGTAGTAAAACTCTTAAAGATACATTAAATAATCTAACTGCTAGTACAGGTAAAAATGATTTGGTGCCATATGAAATAACAAATATTAATCGACACGAACCACCACCTGTTGATGAGAGCGAAGTAGATGTTTCCAATTATAAATTGGATCTTGAACATCGTGAGAAACTTAATTTACTTCCTATTTTAAAAATATGTAAACAACTTCAGAATGAATATAAATTAGATGTAGACTGTTTACAACATTTATTTAATGGTGTATATGAAGTTAAATCTAATTTGGAAAATGTTATACATATAAAACAGCCTATGTTTCCATTCCAACAGTATTTGAAAGAAAAACATTTGAACACTATTAAGAAAGCAATAAATGATAGTTTCATTAGCAATTTAGTAGCAAAATGGGCTGATATACATGCAAAAGATATCTCGATTGTCAATAAATTTGATTACCCAGAATTTTTGACTAACTATTTAGATGAAAATGATTTTAAAAAAGATATGAAAGTCAGTGAACTAATTACATTATTTGGTCAAGTTATGGAAGTAGGTAGTATTTTTGAATTTTTGCTCAATAGTAATTTGAAATGTTCTTATGCTATATTTTGTAAGATTTTGAAAATGAATTCCAACAATAATGGAAAGACCGAAGAACCATTATTAATGTACTTAAATTCAATGTATGTGTTTTTGAAATTAGACCAAATTGAATCATTTCGTATACTTGGATACAAAAGAAACATTAAACCTATATTTGTATTTTATTTGTTAATGAAGTTTTCGGTTCATTTAGAGCCGAGTCGTCGCGAAAAATGCAATACAATATTTTTATCTTATTTATCGCACTTTGATAAAAGTATCTTTACTGATTGTAATATTCTTTATTATGCTGTTTATAGTTTTTTGATATTAAATCAAAATAAAAACCAATTATGTAAATGTGGATTCCCATTGGATAATATTGATGGTAAATTCAAAAAGCTTGGACAAATACTTATTGATTATTTATCTAGTGCTGTTGTAAATTTGGAACAATTGCATATAATTTTACATACATTTACAAAATGTAATGTTACCACAAACTCTTTGGAAGATGTAATAAAATGTTTTTGTAAACAAGTGCCTCATTTTTGGCCTGTTGTTTTAAAATCGGTCTTAAATCTAAATGATTTAAAGCATACAAAAATTATTCTTGCTATCCATTTGGGTTTAGTGGATCAGTTAGACGTAAATTTGATCAACAAAAGTGAATTGTTGTTTGACAAACTTTTCACATTAAATCATTACTTTAAAAATGGCCTTTGTTTGAACTGTGGCAATATCGGCGAAAAAAATCAAGGAATTACATGGACTGATTTAACATCTTTGGCATTTCAATATTTAAGTCAAGAAGAAACTAAAAGATTACTCTTCAAACATAGAAATAATATACCATGTGGTGATATTGATAATTGGTAGTTATAAATAATATATATTATACTATATTAAAATAGACAAAAATCAGATTTAATTGTTTTATTATATTTAGGTTTTATCAAAGTTTTATTTTGACTCAATTGGTTGGTTCAAGCTCAAAGAAGGCTTTGATTGATACACTAAAATATCATAATAATATATCAATGATAAATACAGAGGTAAGAGTCAACATTTTCCAAAATATTCTATAGAATGTTATTTTATTTTATACCTAGTTTGTTTCTTGACAGAATTTTAAAAATATGTTAACAACGTTGGAAGAAGAAATAGGAGATCCTATTCGGTTTAAAAATCAACTATCAAAAAAATCACATTGGGGTACACGAATTGATATTCAGAATAGTTATTGTATTTGGTGTTCGTTACCATTGAACTCTGATCCTTTAATTAGAGGTAAGAAAAATGGACTCATATCATTTAGATGTGGACATTCTTTTCATACTGTATGCATTCGTCATCAAACTGATAATATTCAATGTATTGTGTGCCAAAGAAAATATTAAATATGTTAGAGACTAGTGTTAGGGTATAAAAGTAAGAAAAATGTTTATTTTATATTACTTAAAAATAATAATTATTTGTTGTATGAGTAAGTATCCCATGTTTATGAAATTATCACATATTGAAACTAATATGTTTATGTACACTTTTTTTAAATTTATTAACGTGGTTCATAAACCATAGTTATAATAAAATGTTAATAATTTATTCTAACGTAGAGGATACCTTAAGTTTAAAAAACAATGTGATTATTTTTATTTAGTAAAATGTTATATATTATTTTAAATTATTGGTTTATTATGTTAAAATTTGTTAATAATTATTTTTTTAATAAAGGCTATATTTTTGTTACATGCCCATACAATAATATCAAATCAATTGTCAAGTCATCAAATGTGACGCCAATATGTGATTTAATTGTTTTAATATTGATTATACTTTTATTTGTTAGTTTTGGTAAATATTTACTTGATTTCACTCATTGATATTGTAATTTATTCATACGTAGTTTGAACATATGTATTTATATTGTTAAAAATTGTATACATCCCATAAAAATCAAGGATTTTAGTTAACATAAAGAGTTATGGGAACAGAAAAATATGGATTCTTTTTTTTTTTACTATCAAAGGTAATGTATTATATTATTTTAAAATAAAAAACCATTTATACATTAACATTATATGTTACACAAGATTTACATATGCTGAATATGCTGAAGTTCTTTGTAAATACTGACCACAAAAAAATATTTCAAACAGTCACACAATTTTTTTTTAAATCTTGATTATAATTATTATATAATTTGATATGAATAAAAATGTAATAATACCCAACTATCTAGTTGTCTAGATTCTGGGAGTATTATTTAGTATTATTATTAGCTTATCTTTTTCTCGATCGAATATTTTTGTTTTGAAAGGTTCATATATTTACATATTGTGTAGCAAAAAATTGTCAGAAAGATTTACTTGTGAAGAAAACTTAATTATTATATTAGTACCTATTGCTTATATAAATTAGACATATATTTGTTAAATTGGCGTACTCGCCAATTAACACATGTTTTTTTCGTTGGTGACCTTGTTATAGAAAGTAGTGGGTAGGTACCTAAGTATTTACTAGATACTACTTATCCATCCCTTTGGGTATGGTAAGGTGTGAATGTGTGATCATTCTACTACTGGGCGCTGATCTTAACATTTTCACCTGAAAATGGATGAATAATTAGGGGAGTTTCGTAGTTAAGCGAATAAAATACAGTAAAACTCGATTTAAGACGCTTTCCCACAAAAGACGCTATTTTCCGTCGGTCCCTGCTCCCTAGAGTCTAGAAAATTCCTTTATAGGTATTAGATTATAGTTAGGTACCTAATGTAAAAACCACCTCTTAAGACATTTGATTTATCTCTTTCTAATTGGTTAGGACGATCTTTTATTCAGTAGATATCTAATAATAAATGTAAGATAATTAGAAATGTTGGGTTATGTTAACATTATTGTTATAAAAATAGAAAACCGTACAACTGGGAGTTACCAAAACCTTATTAGGTTTTAAGATTAAAGAAACCATTCTGTATTTCAAACTTAACAAAAGAAACTATTGAGGTTCCTTTACTATTTAATATTATAATATAATTTTGAAAATTGTTTACAGATTCTATCTGTTAAGTGTTTAGAAAACAATCCTACAGAATCATTACCATATGGACAAAATGTAGGAGCACCTAACTATTGGACTGGTCAGCCAGACCAATCAGTACCACAAGGAATGACAAATTATTACAATACAATAAATCCTAACCTTCCACACAATGCTTATTTGAATAATAATAATAATCAACAATACAATAACTATCATCAACAATCTTCTGTACCACAACACTTCATTTCGCCACAACAATTTAATCCGCCACAACAATATAATTCACTGCAACAATTAAAACCGCTACAACAAGAAAATCTGCCACAACAATTAAATCCGCCACAACAATTTAATTCACCGCAACAATTAAAACCACCACAACAATTAAATCCGTCACTACAATTTGGACAAAACCAATTGCAACCAATGCCTCAACCAGTAAACCATCATAAAACAAACGTAAATACATTTCAGCCACCCTTGAATATAAATCAGAAAAATCAAAATCAACAGTCTCAAATACCACTGTCAAACAATTTACATTCACCACCACAGAGTAGTGGACAAGGAGTTTCTCATACTCTCGGGACAATTGGACCTTCGCTAAAAGAACACCAGAAACAATTACCAACGAGTTTGGATCAAAAAATAACACAAGGTTTACCAAATTTTGGCCAAGTTATAAATAACGCTAAAAATCAAGCAAACATACCACCATCTCCTCCCCCAATTCCTCCTATTTCAAATCTATCACAATTGCCTCCGATTCCACCACAATTGCCTCAAAATCCACCACAATTGTCTACAAATCCATTAGTCAAAGGCACTTCAACACCTAATGGAAATAATATGAAGATTAAAGAAGAAGAAGAATTACCAGATTTTGGCCAAATTATGAATAACCCTAATAATCCAGAAAATTTACTACCATCTCCTCCCCCGATTCCTCCTATTCCAAATATATCACAATTGCCTCAGATTCCACCACAATTGCCTCAAATTCCACCACAATTCTCTTCTAATCCATTAGTCAAAGGCACTTCAACACCTAATGGAAATAATATGAAGATTAAAGAAGAAGAAGAATTATCAGATTTTGGCCAAATTATGAATAACCCTAATAATCCAGAAAATTTACTACCATCTCCAATTCCTCCTATTCTAAATCAATCACAATTGCCTCAAATTCCTCCAAAATTGCCTCAAATTCCACCACAATTCTCTTCTAATCCATTAGTCAAAGGCACTTCAACATCTAATGGAAATAATATGAAGATTAAAGAAGAAGAAGAATTACCAGATTTTGTCCCAGCTATGAATAACCATAATAACCAAGAAAATTTACCACCATCTCCTCCTCCAATTTATCCTATTCCAAATCAATCGCAATTGCCTCAAACTCCACCACAATTGTCTACGAATCCATTAGTCAAAGGCACTTCAACACCTAATGGAAATAATATGAAGATTAAAGAAGAAGAAGAATTACCAGATTTTGTCCCAGCTATGAATAACCATAATAACCAAGAAAATTTACCACCATCTCCTCCTCCAATTTATCCTATTCCAAATCAATCGCAATTGCCTCAAACTCCACCACAATTGTCTACGAATCCATTAATCAAAGGCACTTCAACACCTAATGGAAATAATATGAAAATTAAAGAAGAAGAAGAATTACCAAATTTTGTCCAAGCTATGAATAACCCAGAAAATGTACCACCATCTCCTCCCCCAATTCCTGCTATTCCAAATCTATCACAATTGCCTCAGATTACTCCACAATTGTCTTCTAATCCATTAGTCAAAGGCACTTCAACACCTAATTATGGAAATAATATGAAGATTAAAGAAGAAGAAGAATTACCAGATTTTTTCCCAGCTATAAATAAACCAAATAATCCAGGAAATTTACTACCATCTCCTCCCCCGATTCCTCCTATTCCAAATCAATCACAATTGCCTCAGGTTCCCCCAAAATTGCCTCAGATTACTCCACAATTGTCTTCTAATCCATTAGTCAAAGGCACTTCAACACCTAATTATGGAAATAATATGAAGATTAAAGAAGAAGAAGAATTACCAGATTTTTTCCCAGCTATAAATAAACCAAATAATCCAGGAAATTTACTACCATCTCCTCCCCCGATTCCTCCTATTCCAAATCAATCACAATTGCCTCAGGTTCCCCCAAAATTGCCTCAAATTCCACCACAATTCTCTTCTAATCCATTAATCAAAGGCACTTCAACACCTAATTATGGAAATAATATGAAGATTAAAGAAGAAGAAGAATTACCAGATTTTGTCCCAGCTATAAATAAACCTAATAATCCAGGAAATTTACTACCATCTTCTCCCCCGATTCCTCCTATTCCAAATCAATCACAATTGCCTCAGGTTCCCCCAAAATTGCCTCAAATTCCACCACAATTCTCTTCTAATCCATTAGGCAAAGGCACTACAACACCTATTGGAAATAATATAAAGATTAAAGAAGAAGAAGAATTACCAGATTTTGTCCCAGCTATGAATAACCCTAATAACCTAGGAAACGAAGATATTTTGATAGATAATTCTCAATCAGACATACAAAAATTTTTAAATTCTGAAAATAATGATAAATTAAACCCATTGAATAATATGTTTAAAAATCAAGATGATTCTCAATTTGTATCGAATGATGCACCGTCACAATTACCTATGAATGTGCAAGTAGAAAACGTAATAATTAATCCACAACCAGATGACATAACAAATGGTTCGAGTCTCAATGATAATACTGAAAATTTACAAAATGCATTGAACAATAATTTAGTACCTTCATATTTTGAAGATACAGAATTCAATGAAGAATCAAAACTGGAAAAAGCAATTTTTGGGTCATTGCCTCTGTTAGAGAATGCTAATAAAGAAAACAATAAATTAAATTCATTGGAAAATTTAACATTTGACGAACCACCTGCAGAATGGGAAAGTCTATCCAAGTATGATAAATCATATATTGTTGACAAAGAAAATTCCAAATATTCGAAAGAGAATAATGCTAAATTAACTGTCTTCGCCAATCCAAATGATATTCATATACTTCAACAATCTCCTAAGCAGTCGTCAACTAATGTTAATAGTTATCCAAATAATAATATTTTATTAAATACTCCATCAAAAGACATGCCATTATGGTATATTCCCTCATTTCCAAATAGCGTTGATTATGTTCAACCTTTTAATTCGAATGCTTATAAAGAACCACCTAGTTCATTATTAAGCGTTAATCAAAATCCGGTAGTTTATAATCAAATTCCAATGAATCTGGCAAATAGTAATTATTATAATCAACAAGTTGATTCTACATCTATTGATCAAAATCAGATGACCTCTAAAATACAATCACCCAATTTGTTACCAGATACTAATCAACCAAGTTCTGTTGACAACAGTGGATCTATTTACAAGAAAGTAGACTTAAAGAACCCTCCTCCAAATATTTATAGTTCATGGTGTTTACCAAAAAAAGATTACACAAAAAATGTACGTCCAAACCAAAACGATAGGAATACAAATTATGATGGTAATTCACGTACAAGCATTTTTGGAACACCATTGTCGTCTTACCAGAATAGTATTCAGGGAATTTTAAATTCACCTTCAAACGATATGTTTGTACAAAATATGATATCCGTAATTTCAAATTCAGTTCAAGCACCATTGGATGGGACCAAGGCAATATTTGACATAACACGTGTAAATTTCCCACGTTCTCCAGTGAGTCATGTAATTCGTTTAACTCATGCTATCGTACGATCTGTGATGCTAAATCTTCGGCAGACTTTAAATACAGTCATGAACACTTTATATGTAAGTTTCTCACTAAATTTGGGAATTTAATTATTGTTTTATTTTTAATTTTTTATGTTTCAAAAATATTTAGGGCCGTCGAGCTAAACGAGATTTAAATCCTTTCGATGTGTTATATAATTTACCGGGTGCCCTCGTTAACAAATACTCTGACCAATCTACTGCTCTGCAGAAGACGAAAAATGCAAATTTGCCATACTATAATCAACCGACTACAGCAGGTATTTCCGTAAAACCACAATTCGTATTATCTCTACCTACACACGTGATTTCTACTAAAATCACACTACAGCAGCTTTATTCACAGGTCAACAACCGACAGTAGATTATTCTGTAAGTCAACCTGCAACTGAAAATATGTTAGGGCAACAACAGATGTACTACGGTAGCAGAACCGACAGAAATTACTACGGATCACAATATGATAACATTGGAATCGTATCACAATCGGCGAACACTCAAAATTATGTTTTAAATTCTTTGGCCGATGCGATCACCTCTGCAGTACGTTCAAATGTACCTGATCCTTATTCAATCGACTCCCCAGAAGTAAAAGAATACATACAGCAAGTGATCGTAACTATTGAAATAGTGTTCAAAAATCAGGTAAGAGACAAAAATTGCTCATGTGTTACCTAATTGTTGAATTTTTTTTATTAATTATATACCTAAACATATATTATATATAGGTATATATTATACCCTCAACAATAATGCCGTGAAACCTAAGTGTGTAGACTGTAGGTAATAGGTACATTGCCCATATTAGAAACTATTGAATCGCAGTTACCATAAAAGAAAACGGAAATAATTCAAAAACGTATTGAACTGTTTAATTGTTTTTGAATATTCTTTAATAAAATATTTTTGTATTCCTGGGACGAGATCCGTCTTAAATTTTATTGACTCCAAATGTAGACCAAAAATTAACCCGTTTAGAAATAATTTTAAAATAAAAAATACCATGCATGTTGCATATAAAAATTGATCAGGCAATTGTTTGAAAGAGCTACCTATATTTTAAACAGATTTTAAAATAATATGGTGTTTACTTTATTTTTTAATAAAAATAAAATCAATATAGTGGAATAGTAAATAATAAATAATCTATATGTTCAGCAGTATACACGTAGGTGTCGTAGGCCATAGATACGTTTTAAATGTAATAATATTGTCTCCCAATGATTTGATAGGTACTTAATAAGTAGGTCGAACTATATTAGTAGGCTTAACTTATTTTTCGTTTCGCGTTGATGACGGTATTGTTGACGTAATACCGCTTGACAGCTGACAGCTCAAATTGCCCTACACCAACGTAAATACACCCGACATGGCCGACACGAGCAATTCGAATAGGTGAATAATTAGTCAACAACAATTTATTTTCAACATGCTTTGTATTATGTTATCAAAGTTCATCAATTTGGATAGGTAAATTTTTTCAAACATAATTTTTATTTATAGGAACCACCATAAGAAGATATCTTCTTAAATCTTCTTATACAATATACATCGTGATAGCAACTATAAAATGTACCGTTTGAAACAGAACTCAGAAGTACCTATTAGGTACATGAGTATAGGTACTTGCTGCTTAGATTCTGATTCTCTGTATTGAATGTAATGATGACGTGTTTTTATTAACATTTTTATTGTGCCTATATTTTAAAAACACTGTTTCTAAAAAATGCTCTGATCATCGATAGAAGTTTCTGATATCAAATTGAACTTTCTGGTATAGATAAAAATTGATTTATTTTTATTGAGAAAAAATACAAAGTTTAATATCATTAATACAATAATTCTTTGCAGGTAAGCTAAAAAGTAGTAGGTATCAAAAGGTTAGATAGTTTTCGATTTTTTTCCCATAAGCGTCTATAAAAATATTTTTGCGTGATCTATAGATAAGCTTAAAAATATTATTACAAGGTTCCTTATGACCTTATGTGTTATGACTTATGAGATACATTAGTATTTAGTACATGGATAAATAAAATAAAATTGAGCGTCAATACATAATCATGTTTTATGAGCGTTTAAAGATAGAATTTTAACATAAGTAAGAAAATCGAATTTGTCAAAAATTGGATTTGCTTAAAAATTCTAATTTTTTATTATGTTTTTTTTCTTTCAATTATTTAAGTGCCAGGGTCCAGGAAAAATAACTTAGTATATAATACATAGTAAATATATATATATATATATATAATACATTAATATATGTACTATAATAAAAATTGTAAAATGTAAAAAAAGGAATGCAATGTTTTTATTATGAAGATTAGAATAAAAAAACCAAATTCCGCTTCTGGTTCTGATAACATATAAACGTCCCAAAATGAGTCGTACGGCGTACGCATAGACTAGATATCTTAGTCCGTGGTCGCACGATTAAACGGCCACAGGTGGCGGTGCGTATGCTAAGGTTGCTATCTTAGCCCGCGTAGTATAGGGCTTATTCATGATTTTTGTAAAATATATGCATTATTTCGAACCATGACCCATTACAAATTTTATAGCTTGTAAAATTACGCATTCATATACATGTGCATATGTGTATATTTCATGTGTACTCTACATAGAAGTTAGTATCAGATCTATTATTCAGTTTCCGACATCCGTAAGAGACTATAATATAGACTATTAGAGATTTAGAGAGTATTAACTATTTAACTATTAAGTATTTGAGTAATGAACCGCACTGCACAGGGACACAGTGTACAAAATGTTAATCTGTTAGTGAAAAATATTGATAGTATGCAATATGCATATATTTTACAAAAAAAACGCAAAAAACATGAATAATCCCTACCTATACTACACGGGTTAAAGTTGCAACCTTAGCATGCGTAGCACTACCTGTGGCCGTTTAATCGTGCGACTCATTTCAGTACGTTTTTTCATACAGGCCATATGAATTTGGTCTCCTTATTCGAGTCTTCATGATTTTTAGCAAAAGTTAAATCAACCAACCGTAATAATGTAATAGTAATATAAATTATTTTAATATCAACATCAAACAGAATATTATGAAATTATACTTTTATAGTAAAATGTATTATAATAAAGAATATGCTGACAAGTGACAGACCATTTATGTTTATAATCATTCTTCACATTTAGTGATTTATCATAGAATTCAAATTTAAAATATGAATTACAGTGACTAACCCAATCACCAGATATACTTGACATGTACTGTACAGCAGAAAAGTTCTTTACTTCTGCCCTTTATTGCTTAAATTATGAATGTATTGAAATTATAATATCTTTCATTTTCAAGTTTCCTTAAAGATCACATTTTTAAGTACTTAGCTGTTGATTTCTTATAGCATTTAAGAACTATCCTTCCTTGTATAGTATTTATCTATTTTATTAAATTAAGTGTCCTCAAATAAAATCATTTTTAAAGATATAATATATATTTTTTTTTTAATTTCAGATTGATAACATACTTCGTGGACAATCACCAACATTGAATATGTACTAAATAAAAAATAATAAATCAATAAGAATAGTTTTTTTTTAAATAGTTTTTATTTATTTTACATATTAACATTGACATAGAAAATACGATATATAATTAAAAAAAAAAAAGTACAATTATTTAGTAATGTAAGGCAGTGTTTCTCAACCTTTGTATTATGGCAACACATTATTAAAAATTTTCATACTTTGTGACACATAATAAAAAAAGAATAAGAATAATACCTATTAATTTTTGTAAATATAGTGTCAACAAGGTTCGTACATTTAATATTATTACTTCCCGCGACACGTTTGGACTTACCCGGCGACTCACCGGTTGAGAAACACTGATGTAAGGCACAAGTGTAAGGCACTTTTGTTTATATACACAATTACCAATTAGCCTAATATAAACTGTAGTTGATACAATTAGTGCAGATAGATATGTGATACTAGAGTGATTTGAGAACAATTACAGAACTTAAACATAACAAAATTATTAATTAATCAAAATAATATAATAATAAAACTGCCCGAGTTTACATATAGATATTAAATAATAAAACATTACCAATAGTTTAATAAAGGTAAAAACAAATATTCAGAAATTGTATAACTTTCATTTTAATAAGTAGCATAGTAATAATTGAAAATTTGATTTGAGTAAATTAGAATACCTAAGTGAACGCCATTATTTAATTTAATACATAAATAACAGAATATATGAGTATACATAGACTAGTAAAAGGTAAATGAACTAATAAAAGTAAATATTTTTAGGAACACAAGTCATAGTTATTTTTTGAATTGAATTGACATGTTTCTATGGGTGCTATAATTTATAACCCACAGTATTTCTGTGGTGCACCTGCACTTTTATGAGTGAAGACTATTCTCTCTATTATTTTGTATGGACCAAATAATTTAGCCCCATTATTAATTGTATGCTTTAACCAGCCAATTATAAATTGTAAAATATCTTGTAGACAAATCTTATAATTAATTAATAATTTAACTTGAATGGATTAACAACAAAATAAAACGTCAGTTTTAGTAAGTTACAAATTTAATGTAACAATAACACTAAGAGGTGTTTAATAAAAAATACAAGAGATTTAAAATTATTAAAAGATGAAATTAATAATATTAATACAAAATAAAATCATAATCCTCATATAAATTTCTTCATCCAACACAGTATAACTTTAAGTAGTAAATATTAGAGTAAAACAACTTTTATTCAAAACTTTTCAACTCATAATGTTAACGTTATTAATGGCAGTGTTCTAACAATCAATGTAAATAAAAATCATAATATTCCATTAAATAATAATTAAAACAGGATTTGATTTTTAAATAATAAAATCACATTCAAAATTATAAATTTAACTTTAACATATAAAAAATACTAAAAAGTAATAAGTAATGAATAAAGACTAGAATAAATTGAAATTTTTGGTGCAAAAATATAAATAAGTAGGTGAAAGGAGATAAAAGAAATAAAATTAACTAAAATCATTAAGCATGAGATTTAAAGCCAAAACTTAGATGACTTTTAGAATTTTCAAATTGAAATAAAATGTATTATAGTTATTCACAAGCTAATTTGCTATCAAAACTACTTAGAGTGATAGCAAATGCTTGCATTGCACACAATGGATATCTGTAATCCATTGTAAAGAGATCATCTGAAATTCGACCAAATTGCAGGACAATGTAATCAACTGAAAAAATAATAAAATACAATAAGGTAAATACAGTAAAGAAAGTTTTTGTTAAACAATAAATGTATTATTCATTAGATGATTAGATGATATAATAATTCTTGTACAAAAATTCTAATAAAACTTTTATGGTAGTTTAAAAAATATATTCTGGTGCCCCATCGATTAAATTTACTATTATTTTGACAATAATTGGCTGCAGCCAAAAAGTTGTTTAACTGTGTTTATCTTAGCAAAATGTGAGCTAGTAAATTGTTCTAATAATTAAGTAATTAAGTGAAGAGTTTGGCAATAGACACACGTTTACCACATTTATTTCCTGACACTGTGTGCAGTATCTCCTGTATCTAAGGGTAAACAAAATAGAGTACTACAATTTCAAAAGTGTTTTCTAAATATATTAAATATATTTTAAATTAGATATTATTATTAATAAATATGGTATCAATTATTGTACATTTATAATACATATTTATTTTTAAAAATAAATTATGTTAAGGAATAAAATATAATTTTTGATATTTTCCTACCTAAGGCATTTTACTACTCAGTTAAATTAATGATAAAAATTAATACGTGCCCTATAATTAGTTGAAATTATTTGAAATAAAAAAAAATTTCATACATTTAAGTGTTGCATTTCAGTATAAATTTAGTTATTATTGTTGTATATATTATATTTAGTAAAACAGCTGTAGATTATATGATGAAATTATATGTACCTATTAAATGTATCCTGATTTTAAGAACTCTTCAACACATTTACCTAGTAGACATGAGCAGTGGCACCAAAATATATATTTACCAAGTGAATTTAGTAAGTAGGGGATTACCTTTGTCATTCAGTATATAAATTTACATTAACTTAACCCAAGTGGGTAACATTTTGGACTTCAGAAAAAACCAAATATGAGGAATACACAGGTTGCATACTAAATTGATACCTTATTTTTCAAGAAATTATATCCAGCGAGCTAAGTAAAAACAATATAGTGGTGGCATGAAATGTACATATCTCGAAGCAGAAGTTGCCCATTTACAGCATAAATATTGGTTTTTTTTTTAACCGAACTAAACTAATTATCTACTGAATCAATTAATACTTAATAAATTGGAAAAAAGTAGATAAAGTGTGCAGATGAATGTTTTGCAAAATTCAATGAAATTGTACTGTTAGAAATTAAGTTATTAAAGGAAATGTGTAAATTTTTTAATAATAAATTATAATGAAATCTGAAATCATGGTGGTCGCATCTTGCATTATCGCACCAATTGGTTCCCCCACTCCACTTCGTGTATGGCAATACAAGACCTTGGTAGCTTAGGTAAAAGAATATTACAACACATTTCATTATTGTTATTTCACAAAATTCACATATTTCATTTTAATATTTGTTTTATTCCATTATCAACTATTGCTTCCACAAGTCGTTGATGTGTTTCACTGTCTCACATGTTCTCTGTTTATACCTAATCTTAAATTTATTATATTTTTATATAAATTGTTAAATTGTAATACTAGTATTAGTTTAAAAATTGATTAAAAAATGTATAGTTTATGTTCTACGATCTGCACCATGGCCATTACTCAAGTTTAGTAAAAAAATAAAATCTTTGGTTTAGATCAGTGGCAAATTTAGGTTACATTATATTTATAAGGCCTAATATCAAATCCTAAATATTATAATACAAAATTGTAATATGATATGATATAATAATATGAAAAATCTTATATCCACCTATGGTTTAGATTAGTGTTTCCCAACTTCTTTTACTCGCGGAACCTTTGCAGGAGTTTGAATGTTTTGTGGAACCCCCATATAATTTTTGTAGCTTTTCTATGTTCAAATCAAAATTATTATTAATTAATATATATTTTCTCAAATGTCTTACAGAACCCTTGGCATCGGCTTACGGAACCTTTAGGTTCCGTGGAACACCAGTTGGAAAACACTGGTTTTAGATATAATGACCTCAGTAGTAATAAAGAGAGAGATGGCCTTGTGGTGGCAAAAACGTATCTTTGAGGCAAAATGATAAAAATTGGTGATATTACAACGGGTTTGTTAGGTACAAACTAACACTTTATTGAACTCCTGTAAAAAACGCCTAAGAAAAAAAAGAAAGAAAAAGGTATCTTTAAGCACTATAAATATGTGATATCATAAATAAATTTTAGTACATTGAATTAAAGTACACTTATTTTGTTTCAAAAATATTACAATGGATATTTTTACTCAAAATTATTTCTAGCCAAGTAAATAAATTTTTAAAACAAAATAAGTGTACTTTAATTCAATAGTACTTAAATTTATTTAAGTATCATTTATTTATGATATCACATGTTTATAGTGCTTAAAGATTTATTTTTCTTAGGTGTTTTTTACATGTAGTTCGACAAAGTGTTTTTGTTGTGATACTAATCTATATATTCCAAGAACTTCAACCATTTAATAGTATAATAAACTCACCATCATTATCGTGAACAATTTGAAAGTTTTTAACTGAAGCCTGTGTGACTCGTCCATGGAAATTAAGAACATATGATTGGGTTTCTTCATTCCACTGTGGTGTTTTGTTATGCAATTCTATCAGGTCATCCATATTTTTAGTGCGATAACATTCTAAAAATATTTGTTATTAAATAATATATTGTTTTCATGATTTCATTAAAATAAATGTCAAAATTAAATTATTACCTAATAGTGAACTATAGTTATCAGTTGTGGCGACTTTAACTCTTTGGTGGTTTTTATTCATACCTGGTATTACCACAGTCATTTTACGCGGTCCTTTGAATCCTAGCACATTTGTTTCCTATAAAATAATGTATTATTTATAAAAGATAAAAAAAAAGCAATGTACCTATTATAAAATGATTTATTAACTTACATATACCACAGCTGCTAATTCTTGTCTTTCTTGTACTCCTTCAACAGATGACTTATATGGCGATGTACCATTATCATAGACAGTGAACTGAGTACCAATCAAGTTTGATCTAAGTTTGCCAACAAATGAATCACCGCCTCTAGACAAATCAGTTGGATCTGTTGATATTAGATAATTTGATGTTCTACTTTTTTTGCGTTTACGAGCAGCCAATAAAAAAATCTATGATGTTGAAATAATATAATAATAAGATAGTATCCATTAATCAATATTTAATTTTTTATTATTAATTTACTTTTGATCCATTTCCTTTGTCTAAATGTAAATAATAAGTAGGATATAACCCTCGATCCATGCCTTTTTTATCTCTAGTTATACGGCATTTAAAATGAACACCTTGGGCGGCAGGTTCCAGGACAAATGTATCTAAATTTCCATATACATCTCCTTCCAATTCATTAGTCTATAAAGCAAAAAGATAAAAATAAATATCATAATATTTAGATAATTAGACAACTTACATCAGTAACTGTCGAAGAAGGATAAATAAATGGGCTGTTTTCTTTTATGTGTATTGAACTTAAATTTTTAACTGGAGAAATGGAGCAAGATTCTTCATCTTCAGTATCTTCAGATACTCTACGTTCGTCAACAGTCATTTCAGCTACTTCTTTTCTCATATCTAAATATATCAAACATAAATACAAATTACAATAGTTATTATTTAATCTATTAAACTATGTATATTAAAATCTATATTTATTCAATATATTGCACAGATGGTTATTAACATAGAATACAAAACTTCAAGACCACAAATATAAATGCATTATTTATTTATTATGCATTACATGCCTTAAAATTATATAAATTATAGTTATTGGGATTAATAGAATTTAGTGATGAACTGATGAATGCATAAAAGTGGTATAAACTACATGATACAATATCAAAAATCTAACTTTGATCAAGATTTTCATAAAGATTTATTTTAATTAGAACACATTATAACTATAAATATAACTTTACAAACCTTCAATAACATCATGATTAATAGAATGTCTTGATACACCTAATATATCACTGGAGTCTGGACTGCAATTCATCATAGCATATGTTAATGGACCATCATAACCTAATAATTAATAATTTAACATACATTTAACATTTGTAACATTTATATACTGTTTTATTGACATCTTTAAAACAGTATATTAATTATTAATTAACATTTTTATGGTCTAATTAATATATCTTTTCTGAAATTAGAACTTGCTTATTATACTAGTGACTAGGTGTAAGCTTAACTTATAACCTCTGTTGTCTGTTTAGAAGACAGAAGATTTAATGTATAGATAACCAGGTATAGAAACAACAACTTGGTAAGAACCCATAGTGATGTTTTATACTAAAATCTAAAATATAGATCTTTCGCAGTTTGAAATTAAGTAAATATGTATTTACAACTAAATAACAATTTTATCAAGAAATAAACCGATTAGACTTAATCACTTTAAATAAATGTTGTAGGCTTGTATTTATTTGAATTTGACTTAATGGCTAGATGTTATTTGCAAGTAGAAATTAAAACAAAAATATATTAACGTTGTTACTCAGTTAACATTACTTACAATTCATCTCCAGTGGCCTAGCAGATTTAGGCCTTATTCTTGCACTTGGCATGACATTGTCTGATGCTTTTATTATTTGTGGAGTTTGTCTGACCTGCCTCATTTTCATTTCCAATAGTTGCTTCTGTGTGAATACAAATAATTAACAATGGCATGAATGAAGAGTTCTGGTAATATAACATTAGTAGGTAAGTACTTGTTGTTCCAGCGTTTGATGACGAATATTTCGAGTAGTAGCCGACATAATTGAATTGTACGTATGTTACAATAATGCAGAACACCAAAAAGGTACCAACAATTGCGAGATGTCACACGTTCTACAAGAGTACAAGACTCATGAACTGAAGTAAGAAAAAAACCTTGCCAATAACATCAACCTGAAAACACTTAACTGTTCTACCTATGTTTTAATAATTTCTAATAAAAATTAAAATATTCTTTAACTTGATGAAATTAAAAAATTGAAATTTTGAATTATTTTGATTTGTAAGTAATCTTAAATGTTAAATCGTAATCATATCACAGGACCGGACATTGTGAGAAAACCTGTTTTTTGTTTTGTAATCTAAACAATATTCTAAACAACTACACTTCATAACACAATTTGTAATACATTGTCAAGGAGTACCTATAAATATTGTTGTCAACTTAGAGTATATATATAAATATAATTTAAAATTGACGTGATTGGCTCAGCCGGGAGGCGGGAACACAGTACAGATACTATTATCAATAGCTGAGGCGGGAATCCGGGAGCAAAAGCGGACGAACTGAGATAAAAAATATTAAAATAAAATGATGTATCTTTATACGTTTTGGTGTCTATATAAAGAACTTCTTTATAATTGTGGTTCTATCTCTATAGTTTATAAACTCTACTATAGTACCGGTTACCGACTACCGTTCGCTCAGTAACGGACTCGTATTTAAACACGTTTGTTTTAATGTAGTTTGATAGTTCATTAGTTTTAACAGTTTCGGCATTTTTATCTATAGGTACCTCAGCGCTTCATATTCATTATTCATATTTTAAGTAATTTCCAGAAACTCAACCATATAGTTTATCTTCAGTCTATACTTTATAATATTATATTCTAAGTCTGTGGCATTCGACATTATAGTACACCTATAATAGTATACACAGTCACAGTGGCACCTATATTTAGTTTATACTTTTTGGTCGTTATTAACTTATCAGTGATTTGTTGATTTTGTGGGCAGCAGCCACATTCAGTATTTAGTTTCGTTTCTAAAACTGTTGCAAAGACTTTGAGAACAACTAAAAAGTGATAACGTGTATTGCTTCGTTTTGTTAAATTTCAGATATAGAATTTTTCAATTTTCAGTAACATTTTATTTTTTCTAAGTTGCTAATATTAACCAATACCATTATGTCGTTAAAGAGCTGTTTTTATTATTTAATTAATGTAGTAATTGGCATAATTTTGTCAATTTTAGCGATGATAGCTATTCGTATTGCATATTGTTATACTACAAAAAATAATTGTTTAATTTATAATACTCCGATGGTAATCAATACGTGGGCGTTTACTGATGCAACAACAAAAAGTAATAATTTTTTAATTACTATTTAAAAAAATATAAATACCTACCTACTGTAGACGCTGATTATTGAGTATTTAGTATTTAATTTAAAAAGCCAGTTCAAAAGAACATCTAAATTAGTTATTTTGTATTATTCTTAAAATTTGATTCTCTATTAGAAATAAATTACCTATATATTATAATTACTGCAGGCAACTGTATTGTATAACTGTTTTTTTCCATAGAATCATGTTCTAGTTTCAATATCATTCATTGTTCTTTAATTTTTTTTATTTATTATATAAGTACCTAAAAATATTTTATGCATTTTTAAATGTACCAATATAAAATAATCTGTTTTAAGCAACTATAAATCATTTAATACAAAATTGTCTTCTCAATACCATCAACCAAATACCTATACAGAAAATATGAACATTTACAAATAAATATGATTATGACTTATTTGTCTAAATGATTGGAAAATTCACATTTTCCAAGTTCCAACCTTTTATCTGTAGATATTAAATATTTAAAGAAATATGATTCTTACAAATTATAGCAGTTTAATTAACATTTATATTAATTACAATAAGCTAGGCTCATTAGGCTAACATTTCTTTAATCTGGTAAAATTAATGTTGTTAAATTTTATACTGTTTTTATTTAAAAATAAATTTAGGTTGGGAAGTGTTAAACATGACAGGCTCTGCAATTGATGCAGTTGTAGCTGGATGTACAGTTTGTGAACAAGAGCAATGTGATGGTACTGTTGGTTATGGTGGAAGTCCTGATGAAAATGGAGAAACTACCTTAGATGCCCTCATCATTGATGGGTTTGTTAATTATTTATTAATACTATACTCCATACCACTAGAGAATACATACGGTAATGTAACCGACTGGTTCTGATAGTGAACGACTTGTTGAGGCTTAAGATTGTTTAGTGGAAGGAGACGCTCATGCACAAAAAACGAGTTTTCATATGCGTTCTCTCGTGGTACGGAGTATATTTACTTAAAATATTAATAACTTAATTGAAACAATAAATCCATAGATCTACAATGAATATGGGTGCGGTAGGGCATATGAAACGTATCAAATCAGCCTCTAAAGTTGCAAAGTTTGTGATGGAAAACACAAAACATACTCTTCTTGTAGGTGATGAAGCAACTAAATTTGCTATAGAGATGGGCTTTAAAGAGACTAATCTTAGCACAAATGATTCAATGAACTTGTGGAAACAATGGAAAACTAACAATTGTCAGCCAAACTTTTGGACTGTATGTTATTTGTCAGATACCGTCAAATAATTAAAATGTTGACTCATTAAATGGACTAAAAAATCTATGTTCAATGTAGAATGTCAGCCCAGATCCAAAAAAGTATTGTGGACCTTACAAATCAAATTTGAACACACAATCAAAACCTGAGTCAAATCATATGGATACAAAAAATCATGATACTATTGGAATTATTGCAATTGACCAAGAAGGTAATATTGCTGCTGGTACATCTACAAATGGTGCCAAATTCAAAATACCTGGGTAAATAATAAAAAAAAAATATATTTTAAGTATATATGATATTCTTCTGTATGTATGTACATCACTGAACTTTTGAACGAATTAACCAATTTTGATGAAACTTTGTGTGTGAGTGGATCCTTGAATGGTTTACATTTACAATTAAACCTGGTAGGTGATACTGTAATCAGAAAATTTTTCTGAATGAATGAATAATATGTCTTAAATAACACATGTGTGAATCTTAAATGCTATAGATCTCAAGAACCACTTATCTAATTTTCCAGCGGGTTTTTTTTAATAAAATAGTATACCAGCGGTTCTTAACCCGTGGTCTGCAGCCCCCTGGGGGTCCACGGTAGCTTTAAGAATATTAAAAATAAAATAATTTATATTACAGTTTTATGAAAAATTAAGTTTAATAAAAATAATTGTATATTTTGTTATGTCTACTTCTATAATTTGTAGTATAAAATAATTATTATAATTTTGGTTATGATAATATCAGATGTTTTGTAAAAAAAAAAAGGTATTCGACAAAAAAAAATGGTAGGGGGTCTGTGATTTTTAAAAATCTTTCATCGGGGGTCTGTGTTCTATAAAAGGTTAAGAACTGCTGAAGTATACTATAGAGCTGTGTATAAGTATGGTCTTATAGAACCAACTCCTGTTTATGGAATATTGAATGATAAAATATAATTAATATTTCAGTGAGCACACATTTTAAATGTAATAAAAAAAAAATGGTAAAACTTTATCCCAAGCAAAATTGAGTTTAGTAGAACTAGAAGAATTTCAGTATTGTGTTAACTTAAATTTTTTCAGTTTATTTTAAAATAATAAATCTATTATAAAAATTAATAATTTTCCAAATGCCAATAAACCAATAGGAAACTAAATTTCAATAATGTGGTACTGTGTGTTAGTTTGGGCGGAGAAGTTTTTAAGCCGAAATTCGATTCTTTAAGTTATTTAACAACTAAGTTATTATTTGGCAAATATACGCATAAACATATAAAATGAACACTGTGTTGTCTGTGAACAACGAATATAAATAACAGATTGAACAAATATTTAACCACATAAGAGGCATCATTTTAATGGATAATAAAATGCACAAAAATAACTGCTATTTTGCTTGCTCCTGTGTTAGTTCAGAAAACAGTTTATACATCTATACCTCTAATCGTAAAAACAAAAAATATAATTTATAAAGAAATATTAGAAAATTGATAGAAACTTTAAAGAACAATTAAAAAAAATATATTTAGACAGATACTGGCTACCTGAGCTAAAATTAATTTTTATTAATGCTGCTTTTAAATGGTAAAAAATAAATTTCACAGGTAATTCCTGGCAGGACATCTATGTAAAGTTGAAGTAACATAGTTCCTATATCAGGAATATCATCTATACACCAAATCAGAAAACCAAAAATATTATTTATCCTCATGACATGTTACATTAAATGCTAGTATTAGCCAACTTAATTTAATATGCATGTATTTTATACGGGCAACAAAATACCTTATCATTATTTACAATTTTACAACTAAAACGAATTAACTATTTTATAGTATGATATTCCTAAGATCTTATTTAATTGTGAACTATATAATATTATCAGTTATTATTGTTATTTAGAGAAAATTACATAAAGCAAACCTAGGAGTGAAAGGTTTTAAAAAGTTTGAAATTCAAAACCTATGAGCAAAAATGATTGTTATGAATATATAATATTCATATTCATATTTATCTGAATTGAACTTATTTTAAAATAAGTTTATATTTTTGATGAACTTGAATTTTATTCTAAAATTTTAATTTAATTCTACATTAATTTATGTTCTAATACAAGTATTGTATTGATTATAAGATAAAAAAAATAAATGTTTATTAAAAATCAACAATTTGACTATTGGTAATGTTGCCATTTATATGTTGTAGCTTACTTTTCTAAGCTATTATTAGTTTTTACTTTTTAGTTGTTATTATTTTTCTGTGATGGTGACCTGCCATACAATCATTTTTATTGATTAGTACAGTTAGCAATATTATAAACTATTAGTGATACTTTCTAACATAGTTTTGTAATTTTAGAACAAAAATACCAATACAAATTATTGATAGATCCTATAAAAAATTGAAAGTTCAATTACAAACAATTAAGAAAAATATAAATAAGTTTGTGAACTTAGTTAAAGTATTTTATAATGAACTAGTTTATATTTAAAAAAAAATTTACAAGGTCTGAGTTGTGAACTTATATCATCATGTAAATTTAAATTATAAAATATATTTATTAAAATATTTCCCTTTATAAACTTCAATAATTACCATAATTATAATAGTAGTGAGAAATAAATCTTCTTTGTAACCTTTTGTCTATTAGTATTTAAATATTGTATAACAATATAATATATATTATATTTAGTCTGATAAACTGGCTAGTATGGACAGTATGGTTATTTTTATCAAAGTTATAGTGACATTTTATAATATGTAACAAAATATTTTAATTTCAATCTTATAATAAATCAACTTATTATAAGGTACAACAATTATTTTCATTATAGTTTATTTGATATAATTTACCATTAAATGTAAAATGTGTATAAGATTTTGAGTCTCAAGTAATATGCCTCATATTGTAATTAAGTTTATTTCAATTATTTTTAATACAATTGATATTATGAAAAATGCAGAAGAGTTGGTGATTCTCCCATTCCTGGATCAGGTGCTTATGCTATGAACACATTTGGTGCTGCTGTAGCAACAGGTGATGGAGACATACTAATGCGTTTTTTACCAAGGTAATATTAATATTATTTTAAATACACCAAAAAATTAATTAGTAAATTAATTTGTATGTTTTTCTTTTTTTACTATTAGTTTCCATGCAGTACAAGCAATGAAGCATGGCCATCTTCCAAAGGATGCTGCTCAATTAGCCATAGATACGATTGCCAATTATTATCCTGACTTTAGTGGAGCAGTTATTGCTGTTAATATTTATGGACATTATGGTGCTGCTTGTCATGGATTTGACAAATTTCCTTATTCTATTGCAAATTCTGAACAGAATAACGTGTCCATACTTTATATCACATGTACCAAATCAAAATCATGAAATTATTACCGTTGGTCATTTTTGTATATCTATTTTAAATATTCTTAGATAATGTTTTAAAGGTGCATTGTACTATGTTTTAATCAGTGTAATAATTTAAATATTCGTGTTTGCCGTTTTTAATAATATTTTATACTTATTTTAAAAATAAATATTTTTTTGTACTTGTTAAACTATAATTAATAATAATTCACATAAACACTATTATTAGAGTAGAGTTAGTATGGTTAGTATGCATTAGCATATTTTTATTGATTAGTTAAAAAAATAGTTATGCAAGACATAAATATGTATCTGAGCCTAATAAGTTAGTACTTCAGTAGGTAAAATTAAATTTTGTATATATTGATGTCCCTTTATCCCCTTCCACTACTGTAAAACAAACTCCCAATCATAAGCTTGCACACGGGAGAGGCAGGGGAGCCAGCTGCCTCCCCTGCAAGATTTTCCGCTTCCCCAACATCTTATATTATACAATAATACCTACCAATTGTTGATAATATTTAAATAATAATATGTTCAAATGTTCAATATTGGTATATTGGTACCTATGCTATTTTAAAATAGTTAATATTAAATAATATTAAAATAAAACAAAATACACATTGTGTATTCACATAAAATTTATGAAGAAGTAATAGATATTTTTATTAGACACTACCACTAAACGACGGAACTTTAATAAAACATATTACCTATTTAAAAAGTTGTTCAAATTATGTCTTCTTATTTAGTAATTTTTTTTACTTTCTTAATTTTTAATCAAGTAAGTATGGTAATTGAAATGAAAAAAGTCTGAATTTTTAAAATTTCAAGAATTTGTGTTAAATTGGAAAATGATAAAAATTAAAAAATGTAACTCAGTTGTAATGAGTAGGTGGATAATTAAGCTAGCTTTACCAAAATATTATTGAGAGAGATCCGATATCACACCCAAGTGGTATAACGATTTTAATCCACAAAAACGTCAGCGTGAATAGTCCCAAAATGTCCATTTTTTGCCTTTTCTCCAAAACTATTATAGTTAAAAAGTTGGTTGATAGCTCATTAAAAAGGGATTAGCAAGTAGATACAAAATGTGCGATTAAAATTTTTTTTTTAAATATTACTTTTCATTAAAGTATTTTTTGCTAGTTTTTCATTTAGCGTGGTAGATTACCGAAACTAGAAAACAGATTTTATTATTTGGGGTCTTGTTAGATTCAAATTGGCTAGGAGAAGTGCTGTAAAGATTTGCAGAACTTTATCTTCAATCGTTAACTCAATACAAATCTATAAAACTTTAAAACAAAAAAAATACCCAATGAAATGTGTTATAATTTTTTTTGAAGCTCCGTAGTGAATTAACTATAGAAAATAGGTAACGTTCTGACTGCACTTCTCCTAGCCAATGTGAATCTAACAATACCACAAACAACAAAATCCACTGCCCGGTTTCAGAGATCTATCTCACTAAGTGAAAATGAAAATAAAAGACATTATACATACATAGATATTGCATACAATTAATAAATTTCTAAAAATTGAAAATCAAGAAAGTTTACATGTCGATCTCTGACTTGGCAAGCGTTTTTTATTAATTCAAGACAACATTTCTAGATATTTTTTTAAACGACAACTTACATTTTTAATTTTATATTCAGAAGCAAAATATGTTTTATAGTATTTAAGTTAGGTATATACTAGCCTTCTTTGGCTTAACTTTGGCTTAACCACTGAACATTTGAGAGTTTTGGATTTGCTCCAATTAGATCCACCTCGAATTCAATGTAATCTAGTATACCTAACTCTAAATCTGACCTATACCTATCATTAGGGGCGGCTCCAGAGCCTAGGTTAGGGGGGGGACCAAGTTATAATTTCACAAAATCTTATAACAAAAAGAAAACAACAATTTTTATAACAAAAATTCAAGACGTCTATTTTTTAAATTGGCGAAAATATCAATTATATCTATATCTAATTATAAATATCTATTTGATCTAGAATATTTATTTTATTATTAACATTAAGTAGGCAATAAAATAATAAAATCATAGTATCATACTATAGTATATTTTATATTAATATAGTTTATTTATAGCCTTATTGGTTCTTCGTAAGAATAAATAGCAGCCAGCAGGTACATCGTATACAACGTCGTAAGCTCTATGGCTCATATAGTCCATATTATAACAATATTATAATATGCATTTTTTGTTAACAATCTAATTTTTTTATAAATACGGGCTTGAGGGGGGCGGCCCCTAGGCCCCCCTGGCTATCATTCAATAATTATTCACAGATATTGCAACTTGGATTCATTAGTCATGGCCTCAAATTTTATTATCCAAGACGTTACCTAGTGATTATATAACCACGAAAGTGGCATACAGAAGAAAAAACTTTATCCCGAAGAGACATTGAATAAAATTACTACGTTGATGGTGATGATAGTAACAAATGATATTAAAAAACGATGTTAGTCGGTGACGATTCAATATGTATGTGAGGGTAATATTAATTGACCAAACGCAATCATCGGGCGATACAATAAATCGGAACGGCAGAACTACTAGATCGAAGGTGTGTCAAATACTAAAACTCTAGTGGGAACACGTTGCTTACGTTGCTATTCAGTTATAATACACCCAACACAATCGGTGAGATATAAAGATAGACGTAGGGATGTCCCAAGGCAGTTTTTTAATGAAAACATATTTATTTTTATTGTATACATGGGGGGAGGGCGAATGTTGGGGATGCAACATCATAGGCGAGAAGTGATTCATAAAATCAAATTACGATAAGATTATTTGCACATTAAATTTCAATTCGTGTTACTGAATTTTAGTGAGACGTAGTTACAACAAAAACATTTGATACCCTTATTTTTTTTTTTAATTTAAATAACTCATAATATAAAACTTTAAAAATATGTATTTACGTTGCTTAGCTATAAAAATAAATACATAAAAATTCTAATTAATATAATGATTAGAGAACACCCGTTACTTTTTAAAAGTAATTTTATTGTGTTTTTAAAACTAATTCGGTGTTCCTTCTTTCTGTTTTACGATTTTTTTTTAAATATTATTTATTTGCGTCTTAGCGTCAACTATCTAGAGAAGTTACCCAGGATGGTGAGAAAAGAAAGGGTTTAACTAAATGGTTTTAGGCGGAGGAAAGACAGTCGTGAAATATTTTATAAGAGCGTTTGGCTTCTCAGTGGATTAATTGTAATTTCAGGTCTCAGTGCAGAGTAATGATTTGAAATGTATGCGGGAGCAGTAATAAGTTTTCTTATGGATATGTTTTGGTAGGATTAGATTTTATTTAAGTTAGTCTTTTTAGCCGCTCCCCAAAGCTAGATGCCGTATGTCCATAATTATTTTCAGTAATTTTTTATGACGAGCTTGATATTAGATGAGATGTGTTTATTAGACATAAGAGATAAAGAGACAGCTGTTTAGAGATTGTATTTTATTTTAAATTAATTTAAAAAAGGGGGATGTTAAACATTTAATATGCACATTTACTAGTGATATTTTATTTACATTTAGGAAAATATAAATATAAAAATGATACCTAATATTAAGTTTTTATTTAAAAAAATGAGTGACAAAATAAATATCTATTACATAAAAAAAGAACCTAACTTTCCCCGCGCATAATCGAAGCAAGTCAGAAAGTAGACCAAAATCGATGATGGATCATTAATAATAATAAAATTGAATCACACTAAAATAGAAGGGACTAGCACAAGTCACAAAGAAATGTTCTATAAGGTTTCATTCTGCTATCTCTTTATGTAATTTATAATTCGTTGATAGTGTTATACCGAAATCAATATGTTTTTATTTAAAACAATACAATTTAAATACTTTTATTTAAACACCGTAAAGTCTTTTTTTATTCATTATTTTTCACAAAAATGTTTAAAATTAAAAAAAAAATGACACATTCTATTTTATGAGTGTTCAATTAGTATTGGTATTTAAGCTCTAAAATCTAAAAAAAGGCATGTAATATTAAAGTAATAAAAAAATTATCATTTTTATACATCATTATTAGTATAGTTGTTGAAGGTCTGTGATTAAAAATTTTCTTACATAAGATACATAAAAAATATTTGGCATTATTCTTAAAACATTTTTAACTATTCAAAAGTTTGTACCATATAGTAAATAAAAATAAATGTAATCTTGTCTATTTTATTAAATAAAACATTAAAAAAAAAAAAGATTTTATTAACATCTATAACATTCATAACCTCAAAAGACCTGAATTACTCATATTCACTTTAAAAAGATTTGTATAAAAGTTTTTGCGAACACGATATTGATTGTTATGTATACAGAATGCGGTCACCGGTCCATTCGGGTCACGATAAAATCCTGAAAAATAAATTAGGATTAGATTGGTTGATCGTTTACCAAC
This sequence comes from Rhopalosiphum padi, assembly GCF_020882245.1. NCBI lineage: Eukaryota > Metazoa > Arthropoda > Insecta > Hemiptera > Aphididae > Rhopalosiphum > Rhopalosiphum padi. The sequence goes on along the minus strand of NC_083598.1, from coordinate 63,525,904 downwards.
GGATTATTTACTTGTTTATTTGCAAATAATATTATTTATTCATAGTATGAGATAATGTTTTACGGCAAACTCTGCTGTTAACACTGAACCATAAATTATTTGTATATAAATATAATACATAATTATTACTTAGTTCATACAACACAAATTATAACAAAACTCAGTTATTATTTGGTAGCTACTAGCTAGGTGAATGATTATAATATATACTACATAAGCAGATAAAATAATAGTATTTATAGTTAATATTTGTACACAATAATACATACGTGGAAATTCGGATTTGAATTTTTGTGCAATGTCTGTAAAAATAAGCTACATTATGATGTTTATCTCTAATATAATGTTATAATAATTTTATAAAGATAGTGTGGGAATACATAACTAAAAAATATTAAGAAAATTGATAGATGGGATAATAGTAATCAAATATTTAAATAGAAAAAAAAAAGTACGTAGTTAACTACTATTTATTTACACTTTTTTGTATTTTTATTGCATGTGTTTATAACGGCGAACGACAAATACCTACTAATGATAATGGCGGTTCTGATTGCAATTTAGTTTGATCTAGCATCAAATCTCTGATTTTTTTTATGGGAATATAAAAAATGAAACTTCATAATACATTTTAACATTCATAGTTCATTACAATACCACTGTTCAAAAATATACATTTAATTCAATTTTTAAATGATGTTATTATATTATATTGATAACTGTTGCCTATACGGCAATCACAACTCACTGGAAATATAGAAATTACCATTAATGTTATACATTCTACTAACTACTATATTTCACATATAGATGTTTCTTGTATGTCTTTCTTTGATGTACTCCTTATTAAATATCTAAAATCTGGTAGATTCGTAGAATTAAATTTTAGATTTTTAACGTTTTATTGTACTTCAAATACATGGATTTATAATTTTGAGGGTTGTTTCTGGTAGGAAATTGATTTTAAGTATTTTTTTTTTTTGAGGAGAAAATGTAAAAATTAACAATAATTGTCCAAATAACTATATAACCAAAATAACACATAACAATTTAAGAAAAACAAACATTTTTATGCATTACCGCTATTTGAAAATTCAATTTTGCTTTTTGGTTGAATTCAAAAATTAATAACCGTAAGTACTTGAAATTTTAATAAAATAATTTTACTAACGATTCCTATACACAGTATAATTTTCTTAATATTTTAACTCTTTTTGAGTTATTTATTAACATTAGAATTTTTCAGTTAATTTCAATAAATGTTGATAAAAAATGTTCCATTAGGTTAAAACTTGAAAATGTAATTCAATGTCCCCCAAAAATTGTTATTAAAAATATATAAAAATATTTATTAGAAAACGCACCTCAATAGTTATAAATATAATATTTTATACACTATTAAATTAAGAACATACATACTCAGAACTATTGATTCTAAAAAATAGAATTGATAGAATTTTAATATGATATAATTTGTATCTGAGCGTAACGTAAAATCAAATATAATATATAAAATTATAAATATAAATATTAACTTTATTAACTAGCAATTAACGTTAATAGATAATATTGAATATTTTACAAGGTTTATAATTTTAATTTCAAACAATATTAGTTAATCATTTTATTTGTATTTAAACTGTCATATTATTATTATTTATTTTCACATGATAATGAACTATGACATTTAGAATTGCATAATTTCCCAACTACTCAACAGGTGTTTTTATTTGTTTTGCACTTAATTTTACATAGCTATTTGATAGCCTTGTGTGCCCATAGGCCATAAGAGTATAAGACTACTACATCCTGTTGCTTCTTGAAGTGTTATCTCTTTTTCTTTAGATGATTCAAGCAGGGTTTTGAGATCAAGAAAAATTTCTTTGCATGGCACAAGTTGAGATCTCGAATACTTGTGTTTAAAAAAACCATTTTTGGTACTCTTGATATTTTTTGTTTGATTGGGTCATGGAATGCAATGCACGGTTTTTTTGAAATTGTATAATCTTTAACCTCGAAGGCCAATATTTGCTTTTATTTTGTGCCATCCATGTAGCATCCATCGACGTCGCAGTTAGCTCTCTCTGCAGACCTTTGGATTTGGCTGTGTCTAGGTTTGCCATGTACTATTTTTATATCTGATGACATGGAATGAAGCTCATTAATTATTGAATTAACAAATTCTCGGTAATTGTCTGAATGTAGAATGGCCGGTGCCTCGAAAGTTGTATAAATATCCAACAAATTGTGTGCGATCTCTTCCGCACGTTTACTCGATAAAGCTCTAAGTAACACGAATTTTGTAAGATGGTCTTGATAATTTAAAACGAAGCGGAATCCATTAATATTTTGTGATTGCATATAAATTAAATCGATTTGAGCTCTTGAATTGAAAGTGGAATGTAAAATAGGTTTCGAAACTAAGCCTCTTTTAGGATTTGATAACTTTTTTTTGACAATGTGTGCATAGATTTAAATATGCCATAATAGTTGCGTTTGTGATATTGCAATATTTTTATTTTAATTCAGAATCCATTCTATATCTTCCACCATGGCTAATAGAAGAATGAGTCGAATGCAAAATATTGAACAACTCGTCAATTGTAATAGAGTATATAGTATCGTCATTTACAGGTTTAAAAAGACGCTCTTTATTATTTATTGTTAAAATATCATATTTACGTACCATTTGATAATCTTTCATATACTTTTTTTCTTTTGGCGTTTTCAACACAAATTTTGAATGTTTTAATTGTTCAATACGAATATTGTACTCATAAATGGTAAGAAAGGAGTTATTATCACTACATTTTATTTTAACTATATCAGATATAATATTTTTTAAATTTGTTTTCCATTTTAAGTTTATCCATATTGAATTTTATTAATAAAGAGAATTAACACAATGTTTTACGAATATTTTAACATACAAAAATAATATGACGATATATTGGCAATGTCGATCCTATGCGTACCTTGAACGACTGACTAAAATATTATCTATAATAGTTATTATATTTACAATAAAGTCCTACACTAGTAAGCACCACTAAGCTTATTAATTATGCTTTATTTACATATTATAGAATATCTTAGTCCGAAGTTCTATCTACTGCGGCAAAATCGTTCTGCGCTCGAACAGGTATTTTTAGTCGAATAAACCCTCGGCCTAATGGTTTATGTCTATTTGCTAAAACAGACAATATTTTGGGCCGATTTACCCAAATAGTCTATCTGTTACACCTAATGTTTCTCATATGTATAACGAAACCCATGGTCTCCTATAATATTACAATGGTGAACTTACGCGTCCTAGTAAGTAGCAGTTACGAAGATAGTATGCTTTTGAAGCTGTACATTAATCAACTTTAAATATAATAATATTTCTAAAGTCAATTTATGTTTATTGTTTTGTTGAATTTTTTTAATAAAAGATTATAATGTATCCAATAGACGATACATATGTTGTATATCCGAATAAATATGTCGGTTCACCTAAAAATAAAAGCTGAAATTCCTTTTATCAAAATTAACCAGATACCCACAGTCGGTTTATAAAATGTGTATGTATTTGATGTATAATATAATAATTTATTATGGGTACACACGACTTAAAAAGCAAGATTATTTACAAGTTCAGTTCCTTTAATAGGTAGTGTTTAAAAAAAAAAACATAAAATAAATAATAATAATATTATTTGTATTATAACTAGGGTTAGGATGTTTATGTTTTTGCATATTTTTCTTGATTGTAAACATGTTATATTTGTAGTCATTTTACAGAATAATATGGATATAGGTATAATAAAATATTACTTTAAATTAATAACAAAAAATAAAAATAAATGTAACCTTGTCTATTTTATTAATTAAAATATATATATATATTTTAAGATGGTTTTATTGACATCCATAACATTCATAGCCTTAATTGAGTTTAAATATTTTGTAAAGCCGTTAAATTCACAGAGAAAAGAGGATTATAGAAGTTTTGACGAATTTCTATACTTTCATTGTTAGCCAAACAGAATTCGTACACCGGTCCATTCTCCGTACCTGTATAGTCTGCAAAATTAATCAGGATTAATTAGTTTATCGTCTACCAACAGATTATTTACTCGTTTATTTACAAATAATATTATTTATTCATAGTATGAGACAATGTTTTACGGCAAACTCCTGAGGCCAACACTTAACCAAATTATTTGTATATAAATATATAATAAATAATACTTAGTTAATACAACATAAATTATAACAAAATTCAGTTATTATTTAGTAATAGGTCAAATAATTATAATCATAGGCGGAGATTTGATTGAATTTTAGGGGGGGGGGAGGGAGCTTAAATCTTTCTTTACAAAATAAGCCGAGGGGACTTTTCCATCACACCCCCTCACTAATATAAATATTGCCTTCAATACATATAAACTATACTAAATTACCAACTAAAAAGGAAGACTACTAATTACGCATTACTAACTACATTCTATGCACTTTAAAATCACTAATTTATAATACAATAAATATTTTATTATTTTAGTATAATAAACCTATTTTGATTAGCAAATATATCAATAACGTTCTCAATACTGATATTGATATCTTTTTCAATGTATAATATTGAAAGTTTATAAAATTTTTCTTGCAGCATACTCGTATATAGCCATGTCTTAACATTGCGCATTGCAGAAAAGCTTCGTTCAAATTATGGAGCCGAGCTGATGCCTGATTGGTATTGATATTGCTACTTGTAGTAGTTTGTAAAAATTGAGAAACACACTTTTAGAAATATTTTGTTTTATTGTTTCATATATTATTTCATTTCCTGATTGTAAGATGCTGTTTTTTGCTACATTCATCTCTGACTGAATATTGAATTTTGGAAGTTTTTATTTTTGTCATTGCGATTATGCGATAACAATCCGTCGCGACGGTCGCTCAGTGCGCGCTGATGACGAGTAGGTATAGGTATGTAGTAATAGTAGTAATAATTATTATATTGACAAAATGTTGGGAAAAAAAAATATTTTGTAAAGTTCCAAGATTTTGTGACTGAAAAAATTGCAATAACTTTGGGGGGGGGTAAAGATCCTCAAGCACTCCCAATCATCGCTTATGATTATAATACCTATAAACTACACAGGTAGATAAAATAATAGAATTTATAGTTAATATTGGTACACAATAATAAATACTTGGCAATTCGTCTATGTATTTTTGTGCAATGTCTGTAAAAATAAACTACATTATGATGTTTATCTCTAATATAATTTTATAATAATTTTATATAGATAGTATGGGAATACATATAACTACTATATTAATTTACATTTAAATGTTTCTTGTATGTCTTTCTTTGATGTACTCCTTATCAAATATCTAAAATCTGGTAGCCTCGTAGAATTAAATTTTAGATTTTTAACGTTTTATTGTACTTCAAATACATCTATTAATAATTTTGAGGGTTGTTTCTGGTAGGAAATTGGTTTTAAGTATTTTTTTTTGAGGGGAAAATGTAAAAATTACCAATAATTATCCAAATAACTGTATAACCGGAATAACACATAACAATTTAAGAAAAACAAACATTTTTATGCAATACCACTATTTGCAAATTTAATTTTGCTTTTTGGTTGAATTCAAAAATTAATAACCGTAAGTACTTGAAATTTTAATAAAATAATTTTACTAACGATTCCTATACACAGTATAATTTTCTTAATATTTTAACTCTTTTTGAGTTATTTATTAACATTAGAATTTTTCAGTTCATTTCAATAAATGTTGATAAAAAATGTTCCCTTAGGTTAAAACTTGAAAATGTAATTCAATGTCCCCCAAAAATTGTTATTAAAAATATATAAAAATATTTATTAGAAAACGCACCTCAATAGTTATAAATATAATATTTTATACACTATTAAATTAAGAACATACATACTCAGAACTATTGATTCTAAAAAATAGAATTGATAGAATTTTAATATGATATAATTTGTATATGAACGTAAGATAAAACAAAAAAATATTCACATACGTCATTAAAATTGTCTTATAAACCAATTTTAAATTAAAAGAAATAATATATGCTTGAAATATTGATAATACTTTTAAATTTGTGGGTAACTTTTATAATGGTCCATGAGATCAAAAACAATATAATAAATCGATAATAAATATAATATAAATATCATTATATATGTTATTGTATACAACAGAAAGTTCGAAGTAAGATATGATAATCAAATGAAAATTGGTTCTCAAACTAGCGTAACCACCAAAAATTCAAGGTGCAATTTTAGTTTTTTCATGGTTCTTATACACCGTAAAATGTAACAAAAATAAATGTTAAAATTCCACAGAAGAACCGTATATTGATGTAGTTTTCACTTAGGAAGTACAATTTCAAAAGTATGGTGATAAACTGATAACTATAAAATTTATGAGACACAGATTTCATAAATTGAGTTATTAAGTTCCATAAAACAAATATAAAAATATATATTATATAATGTACTTACTGAAAAACCCTAGAAATAAAATGATATACATACTAATTATATTATAATAGATAAATAAATAAATAATGAATGAATAATATTATAGATTATGATACTGTATATCACAATATTATTAGAATATCGTTTACCTTATATTGTCTTAATATAAATATAATATCAATATGTAAAAATTTACAAACATTAACCAATTGAAATTGAACGTTCGCGAGACGTAATAATTAATAATTATTATTTAGAATCTGAGCGAAATCATGAAAGTATTTATTTATTGAATTACCAGTGGGTAGCCTATTAGTTAAATTTAAATAATCATTTGCTCTTAAATAGTTTTAAAATATTAACAAACTCAAATGGAAGAGAGAAAAATAATTTAAAACAATTACAAAATACTTGTATAATATAAATAAAAGAGTAAGATGATTGAAGATTAGCATTTATAATTATTATTTTCGTATATGATTCATTAGCAGTATAATTTATTAATTTATGATATATTAGGTTGAGACTTAAAATTGGAAATTATCATGAGAAGATAATGAAGGAACTTTGAAATTTTTTTTAGCAAAAGAAATTTGGTGAGTCTAGTTTACAATATCACGATTAACATCGCTAATATTAAAATTGCTGTAATTATTTAGATGATTGAAGAATAACTGAAATTATTAAACTGATTATGCAAGAACCTTATTAACATTATAGAAAGTATTTACTTTAATCTAAATATTATACGTATTTTAAAATACATAAATTTTTATAATAATTCGAACTTCAAATTTTGACGGAATTCATTAACATCACAAAAACTTAAAAATCGTACAAGTTAACGTTAATTTTTAAAAAAATGTTTTAAAATAAATGTGCAAATTTTATAGTAAAGTTTATGAATAGTTTTATATATTTATTTTTATTTTAATGGATATTTAAAGTTAAAATTTAAATTAAATCACATATTTAAATTATGAATATTGATAATTCTTATATTGTTGCAATTCAAAAAATATTATTCATAAGGTCATACAATTTTTACGTATATTATTATATTTTATCACACAATGATATATTTGACAAACATTATTTCAACCTGCTGTATTATTAACGGTAAAATACAAATTTGCACCTCATAGTACTTAGTAGTATTCAAAAATAAATACATGTAACATGACATATTATTTAATGATAATATTGATTTTCATTGTATTCATATTTAACACGTTTTGGCGGGGCACACATATAAATTTGACCGGCCAGCATTGGTCTAATATTCGTGGCTTCCGGCTAGTGTACAAGTACGATGTTTGCCAGAGATCGCGACTCGATAGAGGTGGATGAAGTTGTGCGCCGCGGAGTCGTTACTACCCGAGTCAGTCGAGGCGAACAACCAAATAGCAACCTGTGCCCGTGAGTAGAGTCTTATGACTCTTATGTTGCTAACCACAACGTCATTATTTACAGTAATCTACTAAATAACAAGATATTTTTGAAACCAAGGTGGATATATCCACCTTGTTTGAAACCAACTGTTATCAAAATCAATTCCATTGATCATAAAAACATAAACACATAACTATGACTAAAAAAATTTAAAACTATTTATCTGTACCACAAATGAACTAGAAATTCAATGATTATGTACATTAAATTGTATTTATTTATTAAACAAATGTTTGTATTTACTACACACAACATGTTTAATCATAGGACTCTTATCCATATATTGAATAAATTTATAAAAATATGATACGCAAAAGGAACTCGGAATTTGAAAACTTTTATTACACTATCAACGAGCATACTATGACCTTTAAATTGCTTTACCTTTGTTACGTTATCAATGTGCAAACGTTAAACTCAGTTACCGGTAAACTGTAGAGTAAAGGATAACTTTGAACTGCAAACCATTTGTATTAAACATACTTATCATCACTTAGTTTTTTGACCAACATAATAGAGAGAGAAATAATTGCTCTGGACGTTCTGGTACACACAGAGGCTTCTAAGCACTGCAGAAACGAAATTTCAACAAGAGCTCTCAAGATGTTGCGATTAAAAATATTATAATTTATTTACTATTGCCTAAGTGATTTTTATAGGTTGCAACATCCGTCTGTTTAAAATCAAAGCTGCAAAATTAATAGTAATTGTTCATTAGCAAATATAACTCATTACTTACATGCCTTCGCTACAGTAATAAAACAAAAAATAAATAAATAATAATTATTATAAAATATTCGATAATGTCATGAATCATTTGGGTGTATTTAACAAATAATTTATATTTGATTCAATACTTAGAGACTTTTTGGTGTGTACTGAATGTGTAGAGAAACATTAATCTTTGATATTACAACTGTTATAATATTGAACCATCAAATGAGTATTACATTTTTACTCAATGAATGATCTATAAAATTACTTTTTAGTAATTTCTAATTTATTTTACTATTAAGAATAAATATAAAACCAATAATTTATAACACTGTAATTTGGAATCAAAAAAGTAGTTTTTAGATCACAATACAATTATAGTTGTATTTATAAAACATAATTCGCTAAACTTATTAAATATGAATTTAAAAATGTAATAATTACATCCATGGTATGCTGCAAGAAAAAAATTATTATTATTGTGAATGATAAGGTATTATGACAATTTACAATAAATTAGGATGTCTTCAAAGTGGTCAGTAGGAGGTAATTTTGAAAATTAAAAAAAAAAATGATTTTCACTGTAAATTTTAATTTCTGAATAATAGATGCTTTTTTTAAATTAAATATTTAATTATAAATATGAAAAATATAATAATTACCACGATTTCTAACTGGAAAAAAGGTTATTATTATTGTTAATAACAAAGTATTGTTATATAAAAATATTTAATAAATCAAGGTGTTTTATTAATTATTGTGATTTCTAAATAGACAGTAGCAGTTAACATAAAAAATATTAACTTATTGGTTTTGACTATAAGTTTAAATTCTAAACAATTCATACATTTTTTAAATAATGGTATCATCAACCAGTTGTCTAACGTCCATACTTCACGACAAATACCATAAATATTATGTACAAAATAACAAAATAATACGTACCACCATCATCTGTGGACAATCATTTTTTAATTATTATTATATATGATAGGGGCAATGTGCATTATATTATACATAATAGTTAGTGAGTCAGTTTGCTGTATTGTAGATTTGAGAATGTTGAGATACAAGAATTTTTACTATTTTAAAAATGAATTAAAAACGCATATTTTTTTTAATTCTCCTTTCTAAATCAAAAATGATAGGAAATATTTCACATAAAATACCGAAATTATATATATATATTTTTTTTTTTGGTTTTCCGGCCTTTAAGACCATCCCGTAAAACAAATTTCCCTCCATATTATTCTGTTTTCAGCTATTTCTCTCCAGTTTGCTTTTGGGTCTACTTCTTTAACTTTTCTCTTCACACAGTCTTCCCATCTGAGGCGTGGTCTGCCTAGTGGTCTTTTCCCTTTTGGTTCCTTTTTAATTACTGTGCTTTTACTCCAAGCATGATCTGCCCACATCAGTCTTCTTTTTGCGACTTCCCTTGAAATACTTGGTCTTTGAACAAGCTATGTAGTTCCTCATTGGTTCGAATTCTCCATTCTCCGGTTCCTGAGTCGAGACAAGGTCCATAGATTCGTCTTAGAACTTTCCTTTCAAATATGTCCAATCTTATTTCCTCTATCTTTCTTGAAGTCCATGTTTCTGACCCATATAGGATGACAGGACGTATTAATGTCATGTATACTTTTATTTTTAAATTTAAAGATATTGATCTAGATTTTGTAGGGTTCCCATACTAAAATAGCAGTTGTTGGCCAGTTGTATTCTTTTAGAAATCTCTATTTTTAACTCAATGTCCTGAGTTAAGAGGACACCTAAGTATTTAAATTGTGGAACCCTGGGGAATATATGTCCATCTACATTCATACTTTCTCCGTTTCATTTTACCTCTTACGAGATAGTTATCTGAGTCCGAGTCTGCTCCTTTTATCGAACTGACATCTTAGGTATAATTTTTAAATCTTGAATTGACCAGAATATGGTCTTTTTGGTTAGTATATCTTCCATTTGGTGACTTCCATGTATGAATATTTTTATGTGGGTACATTGTACTCTTTATTACTAAGCTATTTCCGGTTGCCAAGTCAATTAGTTTTAGTCCATTGTCGTTTGTTTCCTCGTGAAGACTGTGTTTTCTTGTCATTTGTCGCTTGTCTACCAGGAGGACCAGACCACACCAACTAGTTAAAATATCAGTGTGGGGCTATTGCAGTACACAATGTTGTGTACTGTGCGATGGGCGCGCCACTTTCCCTACGCCGGGACCATAATTATATATACAAAAAAAATGCGTACCTGGCATACCTGTGGACAATCATTTTATAAATTATATTTTAATAGGATAGGTTTATTTTATACATTATAATGAGTGATTCGGTATGCTGTGTTGTAGATTCGATAATGATTAGATAGAAGAATTTTTACTATTCCAAAAAATTCAATAAAAATACACACTTTTAAAATCTTTCTCGCTGAATCAAAAATAATAGGTCATACTTCATGCAAAATACTATTATTGTACATATAAAAATAAAAAAAAGTACGTACTTGCAATACCTGTGGACAATAATTTTATTAAATAATTTATAAATATGATAAGTACATTACATAAATTATAGTGAGTGATTTGATCTAATGTATTGTAAATTCGAGAATTTTGAGATAGAAGAATATATATAATTTCAAAAAATGAAATAAAAAATGGTAGGTTATATTTAATGTAAAATACCATAATTATATATATAAAAAAAAAATACGTACCCTGCAGATCTATAGACAATGGACAATAATTTTTTAATAATTGCTCAAACATGATATGTTATATACTATATGCTTAAAGATTATTTTATCAAAACAACGCTCATTATTTAAAAATCAATTAACATTTTTAAAAGTATATTTTTTTCATAACTTCCCGTTAAACCAAATAAAATAGAAATTCAGACTATAGTAGGAAAAACCAGATTAGATACATATATCTTTTTTAAAATTAACTGATAATAAATATGAAAAATATATTAATAATTACTATATCGTCTTACTGTAAAAAGAAAAAAAAATTATAATTATTGTTAGTGATAAAGTAATATAAAAATATACAATAATGAATAAATCAAGTTTTTTTTTATTAATTATTGTGATTTCAAAATAGTCCGTGGGAGTTAAAATATCAAAAATTTTAACTTAATGGTTTTGACTATAAGTTTCAATTTCTTAATTATTCTCACATTTTTAAAATAAAATGGTATCAACCAGTATTTTATAAATATTTTAATATGAATGACTAGAGTGATATCTATCGGTTGATACTGTTAAAATCCATACTTGACAAAAAAACTATATCATAATGATATTATACAAAATAAATAAAATAATACATACATTGTTCAACTGTAGACAAACATTTATTAATTATTTTTTAAATATGTTAGGTAATTTCGTACATTGTAGTGAGTGTTTCGGTTTGCTGTATTATAGACTCGAGAATATCGAGATAAAAAAATTTTTACTATTTCACAAAAAGAAATACAACACTCATTTTTTAAAATTCTCCTCTCTGAATCAAAAATGATAGGTCATATTTTATGAAAAATACTATTATTATATAATATATATATATATATATATATAAATACTTACTTGTAGAACCTATGGACAATAATTTTATTAATTAATTAATTATATAATGATAGGTATATTATATGAATTATAGTAAGTGATTCAGTCTACTGTATTGTAAATTCGAGAATGTTGAGATCATAGACATATAAAGAGATATGTCTATGGTTGAGATATAATAATTTTTACTATTCCAAAAATGAAATAAAAAACGCACATTTTTTAAAATTATCCTTTCTAAATCAAAAATGGTAGGTCATATAAAATTATTTTACATAAAATACCATAATAGTATATATATATATAGATATTAAAAAAACGTACTTCCAATTGCTGTGGACAATGAAAATCACTTTTTAATTATTTGTCAAATATGATATTTTAAATACTATATAGTATATTATACTGAGTGAATATTTTATCAAACAACATTCATTATTTAAAAATCAATTATAATGTTTAAAAATATATTTATTACATAATTTCCATTTGAATCGAAACAACATCTTAAGAAATAATATTTTTAAGTTTTTACTTTTTTGAATCCGACACATTTTCAATTTTATATTCTGAAGCAAAAAATATTTTGGAGTTTTCGATACATCAAAATCGAAATTTAGACTAATATTTAGTGGTCAAAGTGGAATAGTAAGGAGTATCCTACAAAATTTTGATCCACTACTCAGCAAAATTTAACTTTAAAATATTTAAGTTATATAAGCAGGACTGAGAACTTTATGCACTTGCATATTTGTTTAAGAAATAGACAAGAGAAACCAGATTAGATACGTATATCTATTTTTAATACAAAAATTTAAAATTTAAAAATATTTATTGCATATTTTAGTATTTTACAAGTATACATTGTAAAGATTATTTGTTTTTATAGCACATATTTTATAAATTGTTTATTTAAATAAAAGGAAAAATAGAATTATATGATATAATTTATAAACTATTCGTCCTATTTTCGATTTATATATTATATTAAAATACTGAGAAAAATATTTTGCTTTAGAAGGTAAAATTAAAAATGCATGTTATCATTCAAAAATTTAAATAACAATGAAATTATGAAAAATATATATTTTTTAAATAAGTAGTTTTCTTTTGATTATGAAAACAAAAAGGATTTTAAAAACTAAATTTCTCAACAATAAAATTATAAAATACTAATTATATTTACTTGTATATATGTTATCTAAAAAGAAGTTATTTTAATTGTAAATAATGATTTATTAATAATAATAATCGAGGTTTTTGAGGATTTATGATTTATCTGATTTACAGAAGATTCAGTAATTCTAAGGAGTGCTAATTCAAATTCTAACTGATGCTGTTTAGCAGGGGCATGCCTAGATATTTTTTCGAGTGGGGGACAGAACTCTCCCCTAAGCATCATTCCCTTCTTGTTAAAATTCTAATTAGATCAATGAATTTATTGTTATTATAACAATGTGTACTTTTTATATTTATTTACTAAATATTTAGTTATATTATTTTATGTGTTTAATATTAATTTTCATCAATGTGAAAGATGCTTAAATTTAATAGTTTGTGTCCATCTTTTATAAAAAATTTACTCGAAGCGGTTTATTATTAAAGATAAAGGAATAATTAAGTTTCAATAGTTCATAAATAAATTATGAAAATATTTATATTTTAGGTTAAACCAGTTTTTGAAAAAATACATTTTCCTATTTTGTTATAAATTATTAACGAATACCTAACCATAATTTTTACGTTTTACCATAATATGTTTATTTTAGCATTTTCTATACGTCATGATTTAATTTTTAAAATAAATAAAATATTTTTAAGTTATTAGTAAACAAATAAACTGTATTTATAAAATACGTAAATAAAAATGTTTTATCACTCTATTGATCAAGAAATATTAAGAAAAGTACAATAGTCCCTTTAAATTATTTAAAATTTTAAACTGGTATTAAAAAATAAACTTGAGCATAAATTAACAATATTTTTTTTATGATTAAAATACCAGTATCTATTGGTTTAATATTATAGTTTAGAATCTAAAAATTGTATTTACATCAAATAATTTCATGTTCAATTTATTACGACAAAAAACTTTCCCGAGGAATGATGTTGCGTAAATATTACATTGTAAAAAAATTAAAAACACACATTACTCAAAATTCTCATCTCAAAATCTAAAATCATGTGAAATAACTAAATAATACACAAAATAATGAAATACATACTTTCTTGGGCTGTGAACAATAATTATTTAATTAAGTTTGATATATGTATAAATCCTATATAATATTCATACATTTTAGTCGTACTTGAAACCAACAGTAACGATAGATCCAAAATATTACAAAATAAATACCAATGTGGAGTGTTAAACAATCAATACTGATTCGATAAAAAACAGTTTATTACAAATATCAAATAATAAAGGTCTTCAGCTAATGCCTAATTTAAAGTACTTGATATCGTGACAGATAGTCATTCAACAACGATGTAGAAGCCAAGAAATATAATTCGAAAGTTCATGATAACTGATAACAGTCGGACGGACAGAAGGAAAGCATTATGGCTAGTTTGTTAGAATAAATAATTTAATAAATGACAGAAAACGATATCGCAATCATAATGATTAATGATTAAAAAAAACTACAAAACAGTTTAATTTAATTAAAAATTAATAAACTGGTAATTGGTTAAAAAAATTATGCGTATAAGCAAGATTTATCAACAAAAAAAATAAACTTTTTAACAAGCTATTGGTTTATAGCACATATAGTTTTTTTGAATTCATAATTTCATACATATTAAATTTAAATTTCAAATACTAATATATTTACGTACCATCAATCTTATCTAAAAAAAATGTTATTTTAATCGTTATTAATTGGTTTTTAATATTAATAAATAATAGCTATTGAAACGTAATAAGATTTATGAATTATCAAAATTTCAAAATATTCAGTAATTCCGTAGGAGGTTACATAAATATCAAATTATAATATCTTCTGTCAGTTTAAAATCAAAAAGTTCTAAAGTAAAACCATTTGATTGTTAAATTATCATTTTGAATTTTAAACATTTTGTGTTATTAAATTATTTACGATGAAAGTTATTATAATTTTTGGTAATCTCTAGTTTATTTTACCATGTAGATAAACCTATAGAATTTTAAACTGTAGCTTAAAATCAAACCGTCATAATTACTTCACAATTAAATAATATCAGTATTAAATATAAATTAAAAAAAATAATAATAACATACTTAGTTCATCTAAAAAAAAAAAAGTTATTATAACCGTTAATGATAAAGTAATGATACGAAATAAACAATAATTTAAGATCTATTATGAATTATCATGATTTAAAAATAGTCTGTAGTAAATCATTTTTAAAATTTTTAGTTTTGATTGAGCTTAAGTTATTATTTCCATATAATGAACACATTTATAGTAAACTGGAATCAAAAAGTTGTATTTACAAATATATTATCACGAATGATAACAAAGGGTCCAAAGTACAAACTAGATCATATTTTTTTTTTATCAAAAAGCATATTAAAAATTAAAAATCGAAGAGTATTATCGACTCTTTCTAGTGTAAAATAGAACATGCAACACTCAAAAACTAAAATTTAATACAAGAGTTAATTATATTTCAATAAACTAATAATAAGTATTATACATTTGAACTGCTCAATAAGTATTATATTATTTATGCCTTATGTTTCGCACGAAATATCTTAACTATATACAAGTAAAAAAAGAAATAATACTTACTATGCTCATCTGTGGGCAATAAATTTTAAGTTAATGTTTAATATGTACACATTATATATTCACTAGACCTATATGCAAAAAAAAAACTGTCGTTGAGTTGAGATCTATACTGTGTCAATAATGATTCCCTCTTTAGTTGTTACGGTAGACAAATTTGTCAAAAAAAAAAAAGTCGTTTTCAATAAGAGTGGGCTATTGATGGTGCAGATCATGATGGACGTTATTATATAGGGGCTCTAAAACACGTGTCGAACAAAGCGCAGAAAATTTAAGTTAGTTACTAATTTGTGTATATAATTAGTTTTTACCATAATTAAAATGTATCATATTATCTAATACAAATTATGAAAAATTCTGCTAATTTAGTATCACAATTCAAAAAAATATATGTATTCAACTACCTATCAAAGCAATTAAACCAACATAACCTAATTTGATTGATCTAACAGAATCTTCGTCTTGATTAATAGTAAATATAATAGGTTTTAAAATTTCTTGAACAAGCTCATATATTTTATGTCTTGGAATTGAGAGTTTGACTCATCTAAATAGATAACAGAGCAAGTATTATTGTTTTGTGGAAGATTATACTATAGTACCCAACAGTTTTAATTTCATAGTAACCATATTATTCTGCTCCATTACAAGAAGCGACGCTTTCATTACATTATTTATCCTTGAAGTTGAGGCCTCTCATAAAACTCCACATGCATGGAAGTACCAGAACCATTGTACTCAATTCTTTTTCGATACTCATCTAATATATTTTATGTGGTAAGGTATTCACGTTTATCATAAAAGTCGAAAACGATTTTTCTCACAATATACTCATCAAAATCATCTAACTCACTTGAGAATTCTGATTTTTTTTTACAACAGCCTGTGGTACAGAGGACAATTTATTTCCTTCCATGATTTTTTCTTTTCAGCAGTTTTTATTGTGTCTTTTTAAACAACGTGGTTATCTCCGGAATATACGAATCCGATAATTTTTCAAAATATTTATACACATTAAAACCAGACTGTGAAGAAGTTTTAAAAAAAAAATATTCAAAATGTCTAATGTATTTAAAATAGTATAATGTGCAAGTGCAACCAATATGAAATATAAATATTAAACGATTAATTTAAATTATCGATACAAGAAATTATTCGAAGTGTGGCGACTGTTATTGGATAACATTATTTTTTTATTTTTTGGAATGAATAAAAACTATGATGGTGGGTAAAAAGTGTGGTATAGGTATAGGACTGAAATATTCAATGATGATATTGTTGTTTGTCCACTTGTTTCGTAGAGCTACCGGCAAATATTGAGATTTGAGAACCACTGTATTTCAGAAATAGCATTACCTGCAAAGACGCTTCCGCCGATGGCCACGTTTTGGAAAACGACTTTTATTAATTTTAAAAAACTTTTTGTGAATAACTTCTTAAAATACTTCCTAACCATCCAAACAATGTTGCGGTATAACCCACGAAAAATTAAAAAAATTGAAACATTAAATAAATAAACATGAAAAATATTTACCAATTCTTCCTATAAAAATCATTTAAGAATATAATGACGTAGTATTAATACAATTATAATAATTATATAATATTATTAATATTTGATTTGCAATAGTGTTCAATGCGAAGACATTAATTCTGGTGTTCGCATTTTAAATAATACAATAATTTATAATTTTTGAGTTATAAGCTCTATAATATTTCTGAATGACAATGCATATTCATATATAATTTAACATTGAACTAATGGACGAAATAATCAAATAATACCAGTAGATTAATATACTTTAATAAAACTAAACAAATAAATAATGTACATACTTATTGCCGCTGGAAAATAAAGTTAATTGATATATAAAACTGATTTGAAACTATAATTATTGTGGTTACAACAATTGTTATAATATACTATCATATTAAAAAATAAAAAATAAATATTTTAACATGCAATACAATTAAAAACAAACAATTACGTACAAACTATCAAATCAACTAAATAAAATAAAAACATAACATAGGTATGAGTAATTAATTTTCATATTTAATATAACTAACTAGGATAAACTTTATAAAACAACATTATTGAAATTTAACGAACATACGATTTGGATATACTAAAAATAAAATAAAAATATTATTTTGTTAATAAAATAATAACAACAAAATTTATCATATTATATTTTAATATAAATTTACTAAAAAATATAGTAATAGAGAAATCAAAAAAAAAAAAATATATATATATATCAAATTTTTTAGTATTTTACTAGCTATTATTATAAGCTAATCATTGACAGATATTGCAATTTGGAATCATATTCATGGTCCATAATGTTTAAATCCAAGACGTTGGTGATTATAATATGACCACAAAAATCCGAAAATTCAATGAATACAGTTACGGTGTTGACTGTTGGTGGTGATGATTTTAATAAACAATATTAAAAAATGGTGGGAGGTGGTGAAGGTATAATATGAAAGTGAGGGTGATATTAAAACACCAAGCACGATCAACAGACGACACACACAATCGGGATGGCGGAACAAATATATCGACGGTATGTCTGGAACATGTTGCTATACAGTGGCTCGTACATTTGATTGTCTATAAATAAATATATGTGTGTGTGTATGTAGATGCTATATAAGATGCTATACTAATAATAACTATAAATTAAAATACACCAAACACAACCAGTGTGATAAAAATAGGCAGAGGGGCGTCCCGAGACTGCTTTATATAAGATTGGGAGGGGGTATAGATATCTATAAGTATTGTATACATTTTTAATTTAATAATATTTTGTTGTCAATGAAAGTAATTTGTATACATTAAAATATGTTATAGGGGAGGCGAATGTGTGGGATGCCGCTATCAAAGGTGATAAGTGATTAATAAAATCAAATGACGATAAGTTAATTTGTAATTTCATATTCAGTTTGTGTTACCGTGTGCCAGTGTGATGTAACAACAACAACATTCGATACCCTTAATTTTATTTTAACTTAAATAAATCTAAATAAAAATGTTTAAATAGGTATTTACCTTCAAGTACTATAAAAACAAATATTTTAAGTTTCTAATTAATAGAACAGTTCTAGTCTACATTTAATATTTTTAAAAGATTTAATTTTTTTTTAAAGTAAGTCGTTGTTCTGTCATTCTGTTTTGATCTAGCTTATAATTTTACAATAGTAGTTAGTTATTTAACTATCAATAACTTCTGTAGTGTTATATGTTTTATAGTTACTCAACTATAGAAATCATTATTTGCATTTACATGCAATTACAGTCTATGGAATATTTATATTATATAATCAACAAAATCATAAACCACGACTTACAAACATAGAAATTCTATAAAATTATAATATTCAGTGGATTGAAAGACGACATAATATACAATAAATAGTTAATTGATGTTTTGATTATAACTGAAAAGAAATACTTACGCGGTCTTTTGCCTACAAAATAATATAGTCTTGTATTATTATACGGTTAAAAGTATTTAAAAAATAGTTATTAATATTTCGATTATAAATGAAAAATAAATACTTACCCAGATACATTTCTACAAAATAAAATAGTTTTGTATTATTATTAGGTTGAAAGTTTTTGATGATAGTGAACATATTTAAGTATTAATGTTATTTTAAATCACATAACTTTTTGGAAAGAAGTATTTATTATACGAGTAAATTAATAGAAGATATTGTTGAAGAAATTTGAAATTTAAATGCTCATATAAAAATTTAATTTAGCTATATGCGGTAAATTTTTATTTTATATATCTTGTGAAACGTATTAAGAACCTAACATTCAATTTTATAATCTAATTTTTACGTATTTCTTAAAAATTTATTTATTTATATATATATAACTATATAGGGCGAAGTCCTATACAACAATTTGAACACAGGACAATTTAAAATGTAGATAACATATACCTATAAGTTAAAGCATTATAATAATTCAATAATAATATGTTATAACTTATAGGTAAGATAGAATAAATATAATACAAGTAGTAATAATAATTTATAATATTATAATATGTTATGATAAATGGTGCTCTCATTGACCAATCGCATCATGCGATCTATAGGATTATTTCTGCCATAGTTGGTAGTGTGCACAGGGGTAAGCGGTCACTTTGTACTGTCCATTGTTTAAAATGCAGAACGCGGACACTTTGTACTATTATATACATAAAGTATATATTATAAATATAAGTTTAAGTAAATATAAGTTTTACAATCAATATTTTATAACAATTTTATTTTTATTTTTTCTATTTTAATAATTAACACAATACATAATTATTAGTTATTACTTATGTATAAAACTTATATTTATAATATATACTTTATGTATATAATAGTACAAAGTGTCCGCGTTCTACAATGTACCTTTTTACAAGACCGTACAAAGTGTCCGCGTTTCGCACTTTTAATGCCTGACCGTACAAAGTGACCTAGAACCATACACAGGAACTAAGAAAAGGATAGTAGTGCGAGAAGGGACCTTGAAATTTGTCGTTTTACATTTAATTGCTTTAATGAATCGTTTGCTAAGTAATCAGTAGTGGCATGTGGAACGTAAAAAGAAGCAGTGGATCGGGTTGTACACTGAGTTACACTTTAAAATAAATTAAAGATAAAATTGCAGATGATTTGACTGCTATTAATTCAATAACCCTTCAATGAATCTAGTAGGTACTCGTAAGAACGGGATATATCGACGTGGCTAACACAGTAACCTCTAATTTTATTACAATATCATTATATTTTAGTCGATTTATTTACCTATGATAAACAAAGGTAACCTAATTTATGTTTTAATAAAAAAAAAGACAACAGAAAATACGTACCTGTATTTTCTAAAAATAAAGATAAATAATTATTTACAAAAATAAACATGTAGAAATGTATTTTTTTTATATTTATGAAAATATAAAAATATAAAATCTTAAATAGACATAATATTTTTCAAAAACTGATTTTCTGTGATTACATTGGTGTTACATACCAACTCTATAAATATGTATCCCCGTCAACACTTACTGATTGTTCATTATAATTAATATACATTTATTCAATTTAATACTATTTAAACAAAATTACAAATTGCAAAATATAATTGTTTTTAACATTGTTAACTGTCTTGTCGTGCAAACCTTATTTACAAATCGTATGACAAGCTCTTTATGATGCACTCCCACGTATAATATTAATATATTATGATATCAGTAAGAGTGGAAGTTGTGGTATTCATATAACTATAACATTTGATTTTCTGGTCAACTTGTTTCTTTTTAGTCGACTTCCCAGTTTAACTTTTCCCCGTTGTGACGTGTGATTTTAGTTTTATAATTTTATTAAAATAATATAAATAATGAGCATAATTATTTATTAGATTAATCTGAGAACTTTTGTGTATCTATTTTTCCAAATATTTGTATTAGCATAAATGTTGTGTATGTGTTTTATATATTAAATAAAATATAAATTCAATAGGTATGGAGCAGTCTAATTAATGTGTACAATGATTAGAATTATTAGATTAATCTAATTAATTGTGAATGATTTAATTTAAAATCAATAGTTTAAAAATTGTTTCTTAGTATTTCATTTAAGAGTTTTTTGAAATGTATAGTTGCTCTATTTATAAATAAGTTTAAAACATAAATAATATGACAACGTATTTGTTGTTTTACATTGACTAATAAAATGTATACAATATACATTATACATCCACTATAGATAATATTGAAATTTGGTTTTTTTATTTTCAAATAATTACCTATAAAATTCACGTTTATGTCATCACCATTATCTGTAAATTGTTTATATTAGTATAATACAAATCTTTAGTTAATTCAACTTGTTTTACCTAACTGTTCCCTACTATTATTTTACGCCAGACAAATAAAAACTTAGTACATGTAAATATGCACTATTGATAGAGGTATTTAAATTTTATATATACAATTTTTAATAAAAGTAAACTATCGTACGGATTATAATTTGTATTATAATAATTGTACTTATAAAATGTGTCTAGGAACAAAATAATGTAGCTGTTTGAAGATTAGTAATTACTGAAACATTATATTTTATTGGTTTTTAGCTGGTTACATTAGTGTGTCTAATTTCGTATTGGTTGTTTGGGTGCGAATTTTCATAAAATAATGTTTTATTTCAATATTTCGTAAATAAACGTTCTTAAGATAATTAGTTACTGATATGGAGATAATATACATTGTCGTCATACAAAATAATAATTTGTGTAGGTTTACAAATTAAATTTAAAATTTTGTATTTAAACGATGATGCTCTTTTAATAACAAAAAAATTTTAGTAAAAAAATAACGCAGGTCTTTAGTAAGTATCTAAAGTTAATAAAAAAATAAAGACTAATTTAGTAATATATAAATATCTTTGCATCGGTACAAAAAATAAATACAAAAAATGAATACGTCCATCGCACCATTAAAAATAATGGTGACACAATATTATTACAAAACAGTCTTAGTTAATTCTATTTTATATAAATAATATTGATAATATTATAGTTATAATTTATTTTTACTTTGTATGTAGTTAATAATTTATTAATAGATAAACTGATACCAAAGTCTAAACGTTACAAAAATTATTAAGTTGTATAGCCGTTGCATCTTGTATTGTATCTACTGAATGTTATTGAAATGTTTAGATTTTCAATTTCTTATAATTAAAAACTTTAGATAATATTGAAGAATTCAACACGTTAAAACAGATTCGTAGTTATCAAAATCTTAAGCTACCAAACATATTTGTAAATTACTAATTTACTAAAAGATAAGCTCGATGGATCTCCTAAGTTCTAAAATCAATGGTTATAGACAATAATATTATATACAAAATATTTTAGTATATGGATATGCAATTATTAGAGCAGACTACCTTAGCGGATCATTGTATGATGAAGCTACATTTATAATCTCCGACAAATTGACCATTCTCTCTTAACAACCCTCAATAATGTAAGCCATTATTTAGCTATCACATACTTAAAAATAAACTCAGTATCTACTTATCTCAATAACATCGCACCAATTCCCTTCTAAGGCATCATTCAATACAACTGATCTAACCAAACATTTGAAACTAAAATAGTGTTTTTATTTGAGATTATAAAATGCTATGCTTATAAATATGTCTAACAGTCATTAAAGAAGTTTATAAAACTACAATAAAATTACTACCCCGTAAAGTATAAGTACTTACTATTAAATCTAGCAATATTCATTAGAAAATCTGTTAAATAAAAACAAAAAAAATTAAATTAAATTATTATTCTTTTAAGTAACATAAAGAATTGATAATTTATAGTTCAAAAACATAAACTAAATAAACTAATATCGTTTTAACCATAATAACGAAGAGCGTGATTTTTTTTTTACAATCCGTTTTTGCAATTCTAGCAATGTGTTACATCTGTACAATGTTTTGAATGTAAAATAAAAAAACTATATACCTAGTATATCTTAATTAATACTTTAACAACTTTGAATAAAATGCAATTAATAATGTGTTATATGTTTGATTATATACTAATATATACAACTTTATAAAAAGTGTAATAAAGATATCAGACAATTAACAACTGCTTAGAGTATATTAGGAATCGTATATAATTTTTTAAGATTTTTGATTAAATTAATTTTATTTATCGAAATTTAAAGAAAAAAATTGAATGAAAAATGAAAATATCTATAGATAACTTCAAAGTATTATTGTAAAGACTTGTTGAATATTCTAAGTGCCTATATGGTTGTTTATTTTTATTTGTATTAAAATAAATTTTGACAAAAACGGGATTTCTATTTTTTCTTATTATTTTTTTTTTTTTTTTTTGTTTACCGATTAATTTAATAATTACTAGAATTTGTAAACGTTTATAAGTACTTCCTAGATTTAATTTACTATCATATACCACAATTAAAGTATATTAGTAAATATACTATAATTTATTAAGTAAATTATTTTATTAAAAATGTTTTTTTTTATATTAGTTGGAAACAATTAAAAATGATATAAACAATAATATTGGGGTAGTGATAATTAAATTACACACACACGCACACATAAAAATATTTTCCTTATAGCTACAACAATTTTAAATTTAAAATACGACAAACTATTGTAATTAAAAATAAGAATCGTCAATCATCAGCAGATCTAAAATTAATAATTTTGTAAATAAATAATTTAGAATAATGGTCAGTAAACTCAGGGTCGTAGCTGGAACAAATTTTCGGTGGGGGGGAGGGGTTAAATCAAATAATATTTTCATTTTAAGTATAGTTAAAAAAAAACTAACACTTATTTAAAAAAAATCACATTTTACTATGTTAATACATCATAATTATTTTAAAGTAAATTTATATTATATACAATTATTAATTTAAAAAATATTTTATAGCACAAAATCTATTTGTCAATTTTTTTCTTTGGCGAAACGATCATTAATTTCGGCCGGATCGATATGAATTTGCCTATGAACACTCAAAAGAGCTAAACCTGTAAGTCGTTCTTGGCCTGATGAGTTACGTAAATAGTATTTTAATCTTTTCATGGTTGAAAATGTACGTTCTGGCGTAGAAGTCGAAACTGGTAATGTGGCTAATAGCTTCAAAAGAAAAGATATGTTTGGAAAATAATCATAATTACATTTAATATATGCTTCAATGGCTGAATTTGGTTGGTCTTTTTCTTGTTTGTTAGACCATTTTCTTTTCCAATGTTGAATTTCTGTTGGCAGTACTTCCATATCCAGAAATTGAGAATATATTTCGAAGTCGTTTACGTCTATTTCAAATGTGATGCATATTTTTGGTAACAACTTGTGCAGTGAAGAAATTTGTTTTTTGTGATTATTAAACCTTAATTGAAGTTGTTCAATGAAATCGTCGTAAAAAGGAATAGCTATTGTTATGTGATAATATTCTTCAGGTGAATTTGTAATAACATTAATTCAATGTTTTTGACGTGCAACGATTCTTGGTATTTTTATGTTTTTTTCAATAGCAACTGATTTTATTAGATCATTTGCTTTTTCAAAAATTTTTGAAAATGTAGTATCCATATTACTCGCATTCGCATAAGAGCTCTAAAAGTACCACCATTGTGAATTGGCTCATTTAGTGTGAGTGGGCCAGCGTCAGATGTACCACGAAGGGCCAATTCTTGACGGCCACACAATATAATAGTTTGAATAACCGGTATTAATTTATTTTATTTTCTGCAATTTGATTAGCACGTGCAGAATCGATTTTTTGACAAATATCTAACTCTTTGTTACAATAAACAGAAATAAAATTTTCTGCGATAAAAACATTATTTTTATGATACTCTGTGTTGTTATGTATGTTAAAATGTTCTATTGCATTTTTCCATTTATTGAAAGGTTTTGTAACCAATAATCCTGGTTTTTGATGTGCACCTTTACCGATAAAATTATGATAAAATATAGCACAATATTTACATACCGCTCCAGAATCTTGCATTTAATTGTAACATAACCACGGAAATCGTTTAATCCAATTTAATTGAAATTTTAAATTTCTATTTCCCGAAATAGGAAATGTAAACTTTTTATCAGGCACCCAAACATTAGTAAGTAACTTATATTTTAATTCATCACTAACCTTTTTATCTAAACAGCAGCCAATATCAATAATATTATTTGTAGATTCCGTTGTAGTTAGTGTATCTGTAATTATTGCGGTCGATGTAGAACTTGTACTTGTTTCGTTCTCGGTTGTTTTTATTTTTTTACAAAAATAATTTGTAAGGGAATTATTACGCTCACGATTTGACATTTTATTAAAATAATCAAATAAAAAAATATACAGAAATATTAGTGGGTTACACAGTGCGCACAAAACAGGTATTAATTTGTACTAAAATATTTGTACTGGTATACTTATTTAATGTTCACGATAAAATTATTAATAATGTTATAACTGTGTACTGACATTACGGACAATATCATGGAGTTTTTCGAGATAAAATGACAATTGACAATACGATCGAAAATTTATTGTTCGATAATATATTAAGTATTTATAGACGTTTCGTCTGTCGACAAAACTTCTTTAATCTTGTATGACTTATCTATGTATGATATAATAATATTATATTACCTATATTATAGAAATCGCCATCAAACATAGTAAAGTTATTATATTATTAGGTACCCAAATGGTAAATTATTATAATTAAGTCACTTATATAAATTAAATTTATTAGTTGTAAAATATTTCGGGGGGGTTTGAACCCCTAATCCCCCCCATATACGGCCATGAGTAAACTTAACCATCATCTAAAAATACACAATTTAATCATTTATCAACCTTTTAATACTTAATATTAAAACTTTTTAAATTTCCGTTTATTTACTAATAATAAATTAAAAATATTACATTTGCAGTCGGCTGAAAAAAATAATTTAGAGTAGGTAATATAGTAGTATAATGATATAATTATGTTCACATAACACCTAATAGACTCTAAATTTGAATTGATTAGATAAATAAGATATATCCATACGTTTCAATAATCTCTATAACTCTTTTGTATACATTTTTAAAAATTTAAACAATTAGATTAATTTTATTCTAAACCAATGTGAAAAAAAAAATTAAATTTGTAGTTTATAAGTAACTTTAATTTTATGTATCTTTACTAAAGCCTAGTAAAATGTTAATGACGTGTCAAAAGAATACCGTATATTATTGTTTATTAGTAATAAGTCATAACTTATTTATATACTACAGCTTTGTTATTTTACTGAGTATATTTAAATAAAATGTAGAGCAGATTTAACATTTTTAAAATTATAAACGATATAATTTTTTAAAAAAAATTCAGACCCTATAATTTTGTTTTATATATTATATTAAAATTGTGTACAAATTAAAAGTAAGAAACTGTGTAATTTATTTTGGTCTCTAATTAATAGTAAAATAGGTATCAAAAATTGGATTTAGATTCTAGATAATTTATAACAAAATCTACA
Organism: Rhopalosiphum padi; assembly: GCF_020882245.1. Taxonomy (NCBI): domain Eukaryota; kingdom Metazoa; phylum Arthropoda; class Insecta; order Hemiptera; family Aphididae; genus Rhopalosiphum; species Rhopalosiphum padi. The sequence continues at coordinate 63,498,809 of NC_083598.1, read as the reverse complement.
AACCATTACATAAGAATATTAATACGGTAAAAATTAAAAAAGAAAATAATTCTACATCAATAAATTTTATACCAGCATCTCTTTGACCTGAAAAAAACATAAAACGCAAAAAAATGTATAGGTTAAGATTCTTAAGAATGAATATCAATACAATAATAATTAAAATAAAAAACAATAAATATGTTTATACCCTCAAAATCGGCGAGATAATCTTCAAATGCGGTAGCTGGAATAATCAAAATTGAAAGTACTGTGATTGTGATAGTTATAAAATAATTCATTTTAGTTAATTTTTATGTACAAAGAATAAAAATTATGTGAACGTCAGAACGTTAAATAATGAAATGATAATAAAATTAGGTACTTCTCGACTTTATTTATAAACAATTCTTTCTTAATCCACACTACAATAATTAAAAATAAACAATTAGCAAATATGTAACAACAAATATACTATGACAACAAAAAATGATTCATTATTTGTCTTTTTCTTGTCTTGAAATATACTTAACCCATTTTTAATTTCTTTTAACACACTTGTTAACAAAGCAGTATTTATTTAACATAACAATATTTAAAACTAGGTTAAAGGACCATTCAACTAAAAAAATCAATAATTATTTTATTACCATAAAAAATAGAATAGAATCTAACTAAGATAATGATACAACTAAAATTCGTTGATGACTATTCGTTCGCTAGTTATTTTGGATAAATAGTAAATGGTTAATTCTCTATTGTATGGTAGGTATCAATATTGGGCTTCCGTAATATAATAACTATATATTACATTTGAATTCAATGGTATTTCATAGTGTTTGAAAGACGGTTTTGATACAAAATGGTTGATATACATCCATTATGCAGATCGAATTTGATAACTACTAATCTGTTTTAAAAAACAGTAAGAGAAGTAATGAAAGTGCAACAAAATAAAAAAAATTAAAAATAATCTTTTGACGCAATTGATGTATACAATTTAAATTTACCTTTTTTGTACCGACATAATAGATGTATGTTATACAGATAGTGTCTCAAAATCGGTGCAATTGGCAAACACCGGGTTTATTAGCCTTTATCGTTAAATAACTTTTAAATTGTTATGTATTTGATATTTCTAGTAACGTAGACTAATTGCTATTAGTAATATATTAGGCTGAATTAAATTTTGTCCAAAATCATGAATTTGAAAATGACAGATGATGTTGATTATTAAAAAAATGATATGCCCCCGAGAATTATGTTTTTGAACTTTAACAACATTACGAATATCGTTATTCATTTATGAAACTTTAATATTATCTAGTCCAAACATGGGGGAAAAAAAGTTTCACGAATAAATATATTGTATGTTTTAAATGTTGTAATTTTTTTTTTGTATAGAGAGAGGACATTTTTATCTGATATTAACTTATAATTTGTCATACAGTGTAACCTCGATAACTCAAAATTATAGGGAAATTTAATTCTTTCGACTCACTAAGGTTCTCGATTTATCGAACTTTTAAGAAAAAATGTAGACTTAACCTATACGTATATAAGTTTTAAATTACTATACAATTATAGTTAATACATATACGTATTGTCAGTGTTAAGTTCTGATAGCAAAAATAATAACTAGTTAAATATTAGATTAACAGCTTAATTAATATCTAGATAAAATTGTAGTTAAATTTTTTTAATCTATTTTTTCATCTTACTAATGATAATATGTATTAATGATTGATAATATGTTATTGGAACATAACAAGGAAGGCTTGTTTTGTGTCAAATATATATACGTACAAGTTACAATTAGTAAACAATAATTGAATAAAATATATGTGAATTATATGATATATATGTTACGCCGAATTTATGAAATTGCCGATTTCATGAAATCAGCAACGTTGTCACCGAATACGTGAAATCGGCGACTTAAAGTGCATAATACTGCCGATTGCGTGAAATCGGCAAGACCCTTCTTAAAAAATTATAAAACATAATTTAATTTAAATAAATGTATAAAACGCCAGAAATATAATAAAATCAAATTGTAATAATAAATATTATATGTATATAAAAAATAGTTTAAAAGTTAAAAAAAAGTTAAAAAAGTTAAGTTAACAAATCTTGTTAAGTTATTGAATGTTAAATGTAATATTATTAGTTTATATTCATAAAAAATAATATTCTTTATTGATTAAAAAATTCCAAATAAATAGAAAATACTAATTTCTATAAATAATATCCTATTTTAACCAAAAAATATTGATACCAGTTACCACCTAACAAACGTTGCTAATTGGCTGCTAAATGATGGTTCAAGAAAAATTTGAAAATATGATTTCAATGATATTGGTGGGGCTAGGGAAATGTGTCTCCAGCCCCACCCTAAGTTTTTTATTTTTTCCATGATTTAGGACATGTACGTGCAATAAAAAGACCTCAATGACCAAGATAAAATGCTTGTATCATAGCATCTATCATGATAGGTAATAAAGATTACGGCGTGGTAATGCCGATCAGCACGCGTGCAATTATTGTTTATATTTTAAATCCACTATTTGTAATTATGTCATAATAATATGTTACCGAATTCATGCAATCAGCAGAAAAAAGTCTGCCTAATTCACGAAATCGGCAATTTCATGAATTCGGCGTAACATATATATATATATATATATTGATATTTATATAGATTTCCATGATTTTATTTAAATCTTAGATACCACTAAGATACTAATTAGTAATTTATTTATTTAACTAGATATTATTATGTAGGTTAATTTTACTTAGATTATTTATCTATATGACTATATATCACTCAACACTACGTACTGCTTTTATTTTAAAATTGTTACTAAAAAAATTGATAAAAAATGTGAGTAAATAATTTTTAATTTTTACATTCGATACACCACTGTCCACGTATAAACGATCGATGGCAACTGACAATAATATGCTAATACCGAATTTAGTGAAAATAAACCGAGTGAAAAATACAATAATAAACATAATAAACATGAATAGGTAAATTATTGGAACACACAACTAAATTAATCAAATTATTATAAAAATTATCTGTCATTATTTGTCTATATTCGAAACAGAGAATGTTCGAGTTACGTATAGTCTTTCTTTCGAGTAATCGTGGTTTTCGGAAGGGAATGCAGTTTTTTTCACTTATCAACGTTTTCGACATATTAATACCGAAGTTTCATTGTAATTAATAATATGCTAGTGAAACTTTTTCAATATTAACATCGGATAAGTCTTTAATGCATTGAATACTATAAACAAAATATTCGAGTTAGATTAAATAAAGATAATGGTTTTTAGGTTTTTAGAAGTTTTTTAAATTTTATAATTGTGCCCACTTTCCCACCACGTGACATTTTTTTGAAAATTTCAGATTTTTTATGTCACTGAATCAGATGTACTCGTCTATGGTGTCACGACGATGCCGAATGGCGGTGAAGAGAAACTGCAGTTTTACCTCGGATATAAGGTTGGTTCGTTTAGAGAGAAGGAAATTATTTGAAATTTTTATTTTTCAAAAATCGGTTTCCGAAAAATCGTACATAAATTACTGTTCATAATATTCTTTTAACACATGTGTAAGCATATTTATATATTTTTTTAAAAGCAATATTCAGAACTAGGACAAATAAACAGATATAAATGTATAAATATTTAAAATAAATAGTGATGCATAGATAAGGTAAATAATATAATATATTACCACTAAATCCCATTAAAAATGTGTTAAAATATATAATAATAATAAATAAATTATTTAGAACATATTGCAGTGAGTCATAAATGAAAATAATTTGTACCTTGAACATATTTATAATGGCGATGAATCATGTTTATTATGGAAACTGTTATTACATCATACATTGGCATAAAGTCTTGAGAATAACACTGATGGGGGAAAAATTATTAAAGTTAGAACAACATTTATATTTTGAGCTTAGGATTTTAAATTTTAAATATTTTACTTTAAATTTTTTAATTGAAATATTTCAAAACTTAAAACTTCATTCTTCTTGAAAAATTTCAATAAAATATTGAATAATATCGACGCACAAGGGATCTAGTTCTAGATTTGTACATTTGTATTACTTAAATTCTACTTTATACAAATTTTAGCATTTTACTAAGGTGAAAAGTTTACGGTTTTCAAAATGAATATTATCGATATGATAGATGATATCACTGACCTTCATACTTTTGGCACAATTTACTATCAATATTCAATTATGATAATGCTTATAATGATAATGATAAATTCAGCCTTTTATCATATAGGTATTTGGTATTTATAATCTATATATATAGGTACATTATAGCCTATAGGTTACATACATATTAAATATTTTGTTGAAGATAATTAACAAACAACTAAATTAAATAGGTACAATATAATAAAATAATTAAAAATTTAATAAAATATGTCTTATAATATTATTTAAAAAATATAAAAATGCATTTATTTAGATATAATATACCCCTTATAAAATAATTAAAAATTTAATAAATTGATCTTTTTCTTATATTTTGACCGATTTGCTTTAAAAAATTAGGAATATCTTTAGATTCGTCCTCGTCAAAACGCTGACATAAAATGTTTAATCGAACTTCAATTTTTTTACCAGCTTTTGTTTTTTTCCGATTAATTTCTCCTACTTCAGCCAATGCCATTCTTGCCTTGTCCGTTCCAACTTCATTTTTATAAGTAATTTCCAAATACTGGGATGTTTAATGCCGATGAGATGGGAAAACCTATTGTTCCAGCCCTCACAAGCATTATTAGTTCTGTGCGGATTTGTTGACAGAGTTGTTAAATTAACGCTCCATGATTCTGGTACAAACAATGGTGGTGTTCTTCTTAAAATTATATTGTTCGTATTTTTAACTTTCCTAATCGTACCTCCAACATAATTTTCATCAAAATACTGTAGTAGATCTTCTGCTCCAGTTGGACAATTTTGTTTTAAATAATTCATCCCCTCACAAACTTTATCTACAGGGAGAAAAGCTAATCCATCCATCATAGCACAATATAAATTAAAATTTTCGTCGTCTTTAAATCGTTTACTCAAGCCCAGGTTTTGTATTTTTCTATAAGTACTTTGGGATAAATGATAAAAGCACCCACGAATTGAAATGTGTTCACCAAAAACTGTTTTGGCAGCTTTGTGAACTGCGATTTTAAAATCAACATTTGAAGTATAATGGATCTGGGTATATAGTTCGCGATTGTTACACTCAATCAAAAACTTATTTTGAACATTTCTTCATAAGTGTTTTCCGTTTTTCGCTCAAGTAAGCAAAACACTGGCGTAATAAAAATGTTATTTACTTGGATTCTAATGACGTATAGCTGTAAAAAATGCTCGGGCGCTAAACCAAAGTTTCCATAAATAAACCAGGTATCGGCATTTGATAACTGTTCTAATGAACTATCTAACGCAAATATTATAATCCGTTCACTTGACTCTGGACCATTATCTTTCAATAAAATAATTTTATTAATCATTTTATTTTATAAAACTTTTATTTTGCATTTTTTGACGTTTTTAATTTTTTTGGTCATTTTTTTGTTGCATTTTTATGTCATATTTTCCTGATTTTTGGTGTAGCTCTAAAACAAATGACCGATACATGAAATTTTCATCATTGTTATTTACAGACATTTTCAGTTTCAAATTCAGTTTTTTTTTTATAAAAATTTAAAGTTCGTATTTTGACATAATTTATAAAATTTAAAAACTATTTTGTAGTTAAAAATTTATAAAATGTTCAACTTTAACAGTTACTTATATAAACCACTTATAAATTATTATAATAATAGGTAATGCAAATTACCTTCAATAACAAGTTTTTGTAGACTATTTGGTTTTTTCGGGTTTAAACTGCTTCTTTGGTTACGAATACTTCTTTTTATTGAATCTTCGGATGGTAATTCAATTAATACCTCCTTTGGTACACTTTGTACAGCTTGGGCAAAAATTTGTCCTGGATTGTTACAAGTCTGAAGTGACCATTCTTTTATCTTTTGTTTAATTTTCATAGCTCCTATTGCACCTTTATTAGCACTACGACAGTGTTCTTCTTCAAACCGTATGATTTTTGTAATTTCCAAATCAGTAATTAATATTGCTGGACATTTCATGGACGATTTTTTGGAACATTTCCATCGGATTATACTTTGGCATGTCTTTTTTATAGTATAAGTATACCCGTCTAGTGCAATTTTATCATTTCCCTTGTTTGATTTAAGAAGTTCCATGGTTAAACACTTAAACTACACTCACGTACAACTCGCGTACAAATTGTTACGTATGATAGGTATACCTGTATATGGTACTACGTGTAACTGCCAAACTATAGATTTTGTCAATTGTCATGTACTATCTACAGATAAGATTTGTCTACCCAATTAATTTTATAAATATAATGGAAATATCGTTTTATTTATACTGCAACGGGAGACTTTTTTCACCGGGGACTTTTTTTCCTAATATCGTATTATGTACGGTTATATTATATTAATTAAACTTAATAGAAAATTTAAGTCTACATTTATTTTGTATATTTTGGATTTAGGAAAAAAGGTGCTTTGTCCACGAACCTTTAAAGTATACCTTTTAAATAGTTAATACTATTATAAAATGATGGCCCATTATTAATTCAAGACCATTTTACACATTACAACAATGTATATTTTAAAAAGCGTTACTTATTCAAAACTAGGTCAATTAAACAGATATAAATGTAAAAATAGTAACATTACTATTAAAGTAAATAGTTATGCATAGATTAGGTAAATAATATACAATACCTACCATTAAATCCCAGTAAAAGTGTTGTAATAATTATAAATAAACTGTTTATAATGTATGAGTCATAAATGAAAATAATTTGTATCCTGAACATATTTATAACGGTGATGAATCATGTTTATTATGGAAACTGTTATTACATCATATATTGGCATAAAGTCTTGAGAATAACACTGATGGGAGAAAAATTATTAAAGTCAGAATAACATTCATATCTTGAGCTTAGGATTCTAAATTTGAAATATTTTACTTTAAATTTATTAATTGAAATATTTCAAAACTTAAAACTTCATTCTTCTTGAAACATTTCAATAAAATATTGAATAATATTATGGACGCACAAGGGATCTATAGCTCTAAATTTGTACATTTTTATTACTTAAATTCTACTTGATACAAATTTAATATTTTACTAAAGTGAAAGGTTTACGGTTTTCAAAATAAGTGATATCACTTATTGTACGTATATGATAAAGTTGATATTACTGACCATCGACACTTTTTGCGCAATTTAACATCAATTATGAAATGCCTGTTGTCTAATAAAAACCTAATGTTTTAAGATATAAAAAATGAAAATAAAAAGGATATTCAAATTTAATTTGTACAAATTAATTAGTTATTGAAAATCTAAAGAAGAGGTTTCATGTATTTTAAAACTACACTGTACATTTTGTGTTTACTTTAATTTCGTTTCTATAATCATCGTACTATACACATTATAGTGCGTTTTCAAATGATAGAAATTAGAAGGATTGATCGTATATTTAAAATACGTATTATAAGTTAGTGCGTATACCGCACATATAAAAATTAAGCCCCTATTCATCACGAAAAACAGAATGTTTTGATGTAATTTATAAATTATCGTTATGACCTAATATTAGACACGGAAAAGTACGCGATACCACAATAACCAATTATTAAATAAAAATAATATGAGAAATAGTACGTTTTGATTCAATTTGACTACGCCATTCGATTCCTCGTCCGTTTTTTATATGAATCGACGTATAACTAAATTCATGTCATTATTTCGGAAATAGTACGTTTTGTCGTTTTTAAATGTCGCCCCTCATTGTTGATATTTCAAATTTATAATAAAAATAATAATTATTAAATAAATATCATAATGCGCACCTTTATAATTAGATATGTGAGCTCAGTAAATTTACTTGGAAAAATTATTAATATAATAAATAAGTTATTAATTTACATAGATTTTATCTACTTTTTTTTTACCATTGAAAAAACTTAGGTAAATCTACATTTATTTTCTTTTTTTTGGATTTAGAAAAAAAAAGTTGCTTTTGCCATGAACCTTTGACATATACATTTTAAAGGTTAATACTATTATAAAATTATGGCCCATTATTAATTTGAATTTGATACCATTTTACACATAACAACAATATTTATTTTAAAAAGCAATATTCAAAACTAGATTAAGAAAACAGATTAAAATGTATAAATAGTAACATTAATATTAAAATAAATACTTGTGCATAGATTAGGTAAATAATATATATTAACATTAAATCCCAGTAAAAAAATATTAAACAATATAATAATTATAAATAAATTGTTTATAATTTATTTGCAATGAGTCATAAAGGAAAATAATTTGAACCCAGAACAAATTTATAACGCTGATGAATCATGTTTATTATGGAAACTGTTCTTATTTATTAGTTATTACATTATACGTTGGCATCAATTCATGGAAATAACGCTGCTGGGAAAAAATTATTTAAACTCGAATACTATTAATGACTTGTGTTAGGGTTATGAATTTGAAATATTTCAAAATTAAAAACTTCACTTCTATTGAAACATTTAAAAATATTTTACATCTTTTAAACGTGTTGGTGATATATGATTAGAAATAACATATCGATTATACACAGAAAATATTGATAATGAATAACTTAACAGTTATCAACCATGGTTTACAAATTTCTATATTATGTTAATGGCTATAAATTCAATTTGTTAATTGTATAATTATTTAAAATATGGCGAATTGTCATATTGGTATTAATTGTATTATATTATTAATTATCATCTAGGGCTCGTAACTAGGTGTTTTTAAAAAGTACTACATATGCGTGAATTCATGCACTTAAAAATGAACACATGTGTATTAAAAATATGCGCTTATATTTTTTTTCTACACAAAAACTTAATTTGTACAAAATTTTAATATTTTAATAAAATAAAAAGCAAAGTAATTGTTAAATAATACATTTTGGTTTTTAATCAAAATTAAAAAAATTGACTAAAATAAAATTATTATTTTTGGCAAATAAGAATTTTTAATGTCAAATAAACATTTTTAAAAATATAATACAATAAGAATATCTAGCAAACTATTTCAATATTAATATATGTTCGAACGCGGTTCGATTAATTTTGATGCATAGATTAGATAAATTATGTGTATTACCATTTCATCCTAATAAATAAAGTGTTGAAATAGATAATTATAAATAAATTGTTTATTATTTTATATAAGCAATGATGTTATAAATGAATATAATCTGAACCCAAAACAAATGTATAACTCTGATGAATCATGTTTATTATGGCAAATGTTACCAGACCAAATGTTACATTGTCTTCAAGTCATGAAAAAAACGGTGCTGGGAGAAAAATAATTAATGCTCAAATAATATACGTCATGCTTTTTACTTAGGGTTCGGAATTTGAAATATTTCACTTAAAACATTTCAAATTGAAAACTTCACTCTTTTTGAAATATTTGAATAGAATATTGAAAAATATCATCGACAAACAAGGAGTCTAGTTCTAGATTTATATATTTTTATTATTAAAATTCTACGTCATACACATTTTAGTATTATACCAAGAAAGGTTTACGGTTTACGATTTTCGAAATGAATAATATCAATATGATAGGTGATAATATCACTGAACATCGACACTTTTGACTACTTTGGCGTAATTTATTATTAATTATAATGATGCTTGATGTATAATGATAATGTTTTAAGATATATAAATAAAAAAAAAACACCATTGATTCAAATTAATTTTATTTATAGGTACAATTTTTTTTTAGATTATAAATAATATAGAAATAAGCAAAGCAATTGTTGAATAATAAATTTTGTTTTCTAATTTTTAATCAAAATAAAATAAAATAAAATACAATTAATTAATAACTTTCAAAATATTCTTTGAATAAAATAAATGTATTTGTGAAATGTATCGGTAGTGGACGTATTAGACAAGACTGACGATATTCTTTACGATCTACGGTAGGTCTAATCATTGAACTATTTTCTTAGGAAGGAGTTTATAGTAAATTATAATATAGTGACTTCTATTATATAATATACATACTTTAGGTATAGCTAGAAATTATAGGTATATTAATGAATGCGGGTCAAACATCATTTTTAATGTCAATTAGAAATTTTTAAAAATATAATACAAGAATATTCAGTAAGAAATCTTAATATGAATGTATATTTTTACTTCCTATAGCTCAATAAGCAATATATCTGATAGTTAAAAAAAACATCCAAATGCAACAACTTTCGAGCCCTATAGTCCATATCACTGATTAATTGGATCCTTATTGGCTGTTATTATTATTATTATTATTATTATACATATTTTCTTCGTTTCATACAATAAATCAACTTTAAAAATGTCCACTTGTAAGTTGGCGTGACTAAGTGACTTTATATTTTTAGATGAAATAATATTCTTTTTTTTTCACGAAAACGAAATACTTCATACAATTTTAAAACTCTACTTGTACTATTTCAGGTGGAACACATAAGCTCCCTTACTAATATATTGTAGCTACCACACAAATACCAAGTACATTTAAATCACTTTAATTATTATTTTTTTTTTTGTGATTCACTATATAAAGTTATTTATTATTTTAGATTCTTAACGGAGTGAAGAATGTATTGATTTTACAATGATGTATGTTTTTTTACTAAACAGTAGTGTCTAGACTGACAAATCATCTCCGTTCAGAATCCTTTTTCGTATACAATGATACCTAGCTGTTATTGCATTCAAATTTAACTTATCCATACCTACTCTCCATCTCTACTATACAGCAAAGCGATACCCACTTGCTCATCCTTTTTTATTTTTATTTAATTATTTAAAAAAAAAATTAAAGATAGTCATATTATAGTTAATTTTTCTGAATAAATTACGACTATCATTTGTACCGTTTGGGCGAGTGAAATTGTTTTTACCTATGCGAATTGCGAGGTGATATCGTTGCTAATTATTATTAATCACTATTATTAAAAACGAGATTACGATTCAGACATGATTTTTTTCAATTAATTGTTGAGTATATATAATAATTAATAAGCATTTTCATACTTATTCGCTTAAACGGTATTGTTGACGGTTATCGGTAACGACTTGCGTATGTGTTACCCAAATATAGGTATAATATAATAGCACGTCAATTATAATATGGGTACATATAACACCACAAACAGGTATATTAAACTCAATAAATAGAAAATGATAAATAATTAAAATTAACCTATTATAGGGCGCCGCGGGAATAATTAATCACATATATAATACTATAATATTAATCCGAACACCTTTACATGGGTGTCCGGTTACAACCTTTGTATAACCTTGATATAACAATAATTAATACCTATGTTTATAATAAAATAAGCAAATACAAAAAAGTACAGAAATAACAAAAAAGCACGACCTGGTTGGCGGCAGCTTCCTTATAGACGGCACGTAGGCGACACGTAGGTCCTTCGCAGTTGGGGGACGGCGAGATGATCCACGGACCATAAAGCGGGACTCGCATATTATGGGAATATCAATAATATCAATATGTAAATGATTTAACGACCTTTATAGTCAGCTTAAGACGTTAATAATCCACGGTTCTAACGTACACAAATATTAAACCGTTCGGTATAAAAAAATATTGACCACAAGGTTTTGGGCGGTGACACAAAACGGTGCGCAATAACGGTGGGCGGACAGATACGTGCGTCAGGCCCAACCGTTAGAAAAATATAAAGCCCAAAGGCTGTAGATCGCCGGGCTGGCTGGCGGTACGGTAACCGGCAGACGAGCTGTCGCCGGACAATGGAGGGGGGTGCTTGCTGGACACTTATTTCCGCCATCACACCTGTGGTGTCCAGTGCAAGTTTATATTGCCGCAAAATCGTTCTGCGCTCGAACAGGTATTTTTAGTCGAATAAACCCTCGGCCTAATGGTTTATGTCTATTTGCTAAAACAGACAATATTTTGGGCCGATTTACCCAAATAGTCTATCTGTTACACCTAATGTTTCTCATATGTATAACGAAATCCATGGTCTCCTATAATATTACAATGGTGAACTTACGCGTCCTAGTAAGTAGCAGTTACGAAGATAGTATGCTTTTGAAGCTGTACATTAATCAACTTTAAATATAATAATATTTTTAAAGTCAATTTATGTTTATTGTTTTGTTGAATTTTTTTAATAAAAGATTTTAATGTATCCAATAGACGATACATATGTTGTATATCCGAATAAATATGTCGGTTCACCTAAAAATAAAAGCTGAAATTCCTTTTATCAAAATTAACCAGATACCCACAGTCGGTTTATAAAATGTGTATGTATTTGATGTATAATATAATAATTTATGATGGGTACACACGACTTAAAAAGCAAGATTATTTACAAGTTCAGTTCCTTTAATAGGTAGTGTTTAAAAAAAAAAAAACATAAAATAAATAATAATAATATTATTTGTATTATAACTAGGGTTAGGATGTTTATGTTTTTGCATATTTTTCTTGATTGTAAACATGTTATATTTGTAGTCATTTTACAGAATAATATGGATATAGGTATAATAAAATATTACTTTAAATTAATAACAAAAAATAAAAATAAATGTAACCTTGTCTATTTTATTAATTAAAATATATATATTTTTTTTAAGATGGTTTTATTGACATCCATAACATTCATAGCCTTAATTCAGTTGAAATATTTTGTAAAGCCGTTATATTCACAGAGAAAAGAGGATTATAGAAGTTTTGACGAATTTCTATACTTTCATTGTTAGCCAAACAGAATTCGTACACCGGTCCATTCTCCGTACCTGTATAGTCTGCAAAATTAATCAGGATTAATTAGTTTATCGTCTACCAACGGATTATTTACTCGTTTATTTACAAATAATATTATTTATTCATAGTATGAGACAATGTTTTACGGCAAACTCCTGAGGCCAACATTTAACCAAATTATTTGTATATAAATATATAATAAATAATACTTAGTTAATACAATATAAATTATAACAAAATTCAGTTATTATTTAGTAATAGGTCAAATAATTATAATCATAGGCGGAGATTTGATTGAATTTTAGGGGGGGGGGGAGGGAGCTTAAATCTTTCTTTACAAAATAAGCCGAGGGGACTTTTCCATCACACCCCCCACTAATATAAATATTGCCTTCAATACATATAAACTATACTAAATTACCAACTAAAAAGGAAGACTACTAATTACGCATTACTAACTACATTCTATGCACTTTAAAATCACTAATTTATAATACAATAAATATTTTATTATTTTAGTATAATAAACCTATTTTGATTAGCAAATATATCAATAACGTTCTCAATACTGATATTGATATCTTTTTCAATGTATAATATTGAAAGTTTATTAAATTTTTCTTGCAGCATACTCGTATATAGCCATGTCTTAACATTGCGCATTGCAGAAAAGCTTCGTTCAAATTATGGAGCCGAGCTGATGCCTGATTGGTATTGATATTGCTACTTGTAGTAGTTTGTAAAAATTGAGAAACACACTTTTAGAAATATTTTGTTTTATTGTTTCATATATTATTTCATTTCCTGATTGTAAGATGCTGTTTTTTGCTACATTCATCTCTGACTGAATATTGAATTTTGGAAGTTTTTATTTTTGTCATTGCGATTATGCGATAACAATCCGTCGCGACGGTCGCTCAGTGCGCGCTGATGACGAGTAGGTATAGGTATGTAGTAATAGTAGTAATAATTATTATATTGACAAAATGTTGGGAAAAAAAAATATTTTGTAAAGTTCCAAGATTTTGTGACTGAAAAAATTGCAATAACTTTGGGGGGGGGGTGGGGTAAAGATCCTCAAGCACTCCCAATCATCGCTTATGATTATAATACCTATAAACTACACAGGTAGATAAAATAATAGAATTTATAGTTAATATTGGTACACAATAATAAATACTTGGCAATTCGTCTATGTATTTTTGTGCAATGTCTGTAAAAATAAACTACATTATGATGTTTATCTCTAATATAATTTTATAATAATTTTATATAGATAGTATGGGAATACATATAACTACTATATTAATTTACATTTAAATGTTTCTTGTATGTCTTTCTTTGATGTACTCCTTATCAAATATCTAAAATCTGGTAGCCTCGTAGAATTAAATTTTAGATTTTTAACGTTTTATTGTACTTCAAATACATCTATTAATAATTTTGAGGGTTGTTTCTGGTAGGAAATTGGTTTTAAGTATTTTTTTTTGAGGGGAAAATGTAAAAATTACCAATAATTATCCAAATAACTGTATAACCGGAATAACACATAACAATTTAAGAAAAACAAACATTTTTATGCAATACCACTATTTGCAAATTTAATTTTGCTTTTTGGTTGAATTCAAAAATTAATAACCGTAAGTACTTGAAATTTTAATAAAATAATTTTACTAACGATTCCTATACACAGTATAATTTTCTTAATATTTTAACTCTTTTTGAGTTATTTATTAACATTAGAATTTTTCAGTTCATTTCAATAAATGTTGATAAAAAATGTTCCCTTAGGTTAAAACTTGAAAATGTAATTCAATGTCCCCCAAAAATTGTTATTAAAAATATATAAAAATATTTATTAGAAAACGCACCTCAATAGTTATAAATATAATATTTTATACACTATTAAATTAAGAACATACATACTCAGAACTATTGATTCTAAAAAATAGAATTGATAGAATTTTAATATGATATAATTTGTATATGAACGTAAGATAAAACAAAAAAATATTCACATACGTCATTAAAATTGTCTTATAAACCAATTTTAAATTAAAAGAAATAATATATGCTTGAAATATTGATAATACTTTTAAATTTGTGGGTAACTTTTATAATGGTCCATGAGATCAAAAACAATATAATAAATCGATAATAAATATAATATAAATATCATTATATATGTTATTGTATACAACAGAAAGTTCGAAGTAAGATATGATAATCAAATGAAAATTGGTTCTCAAACTAGCGTAACCACCAAAAATTCAAGGTGCAATTTTAGTTTTTTCATGGTTCTTATACACCGTAAAATGTAACAAAAATAAATGTTAAAATTCCACAGAAGAACCGTATATTGATGTAGTTTTCACTTAGGAAGTACAATTTCAAAAGTATGGTGATAAACTGATAACTATAAAATTTATGAGACACAGATTTCATAAATTGAGTTATTAAGTTCCATAAAACAAATATAAAAATATATATTATATAATGTACTTACTGAAAAACCCTAGAAATAAAATGATATACATACTAATTATATTATAATAGATAAATAAATAAATAATGAATGAATAATATTATAGATTATGATACTGTATATCACAATATTATTAGAATATCGTTTACCTTATATTGTCTTAATATAAATATAATATCAATATGTAAAAATTTACAAACATTAACCAATTGAAATTGAACGTTCGCGAGACGTAATAATTAATAATTATTATTTAGAATCTGAGCGAAATCATGAAAGTATTTATTTATTGAATTACCAGTGGGTAGCCTATTAGTTAAATTTAAATAATCATTTGCTCTTAAATAGTTTTAAAATATTAACAAACTCAAATGGAAGAGAGAAAAATAATTTAAAACAATTACAAAATACTTGTATAATATAAATAAAAGAGTAAGATGATTGAAGATTAGCATTTATAATTATTATTTTCGTATATGATTCATTAGCAGTATAATTTATTAATTTATGATATATTAGGTTGAGACTTAAAATTGGAAATTATCATGAGAAGATAATGAAGGAACTTTGAAATTTTTTTTAGCAAAAGAAATTTGGTGAGTCTAGTTTACAATATCACGATTAACATCGCTAATATTAAAATTGCTGTAATTATTTAGATGATTGAAGAATAACTGAAATTATTAAACTGATTATGCAAGAACCTTATTAACATTATAGAAAGTATTTACTTTAATCTAAATATTATACGTATTTTAAAATACATAAATTTTTATAATAATTCGAACTTCAAATTTTGACGGAATTCATTAACATCACAAAAACTTAAAAATCGTACAAGTTAACGTTAATTTTTAAAAAAATGTTTTAAAATAAATGTGCAAATTTTATAGTAAAGTTTATGAATAGTTTTATATATTTATTTTTATTTTAATGGATATTTAAAGTTAAAATTTAAATTAAATCACATATTTAAATTATGAATATTGATAATTCTTATATTGTTGCAATTCAAAAAATATTATTCATAAGGTCATACAATTTTTACGTATATTATTATATTTTATCACACAATGATATATTTGACAAACATTATTTCAACCTGCTGTATTATTAACGGTAAAATACAAATTTGCACCTCATAGTACTTAGTAGTATTCAAAAATAAATACATGTAACATGACATATTATTTAATGATAATATTGATTTTCATTGTATTCATATTTAACACGTTTTGGCGGGGCACACATATAAATTTGACCGGCCAGCATTGGTCTAATATTCGTGGCTTCCGGCTAGTGTACAAGTACGATGTTTGCCAGAGATCGCGACTCGATAGAGGTGGATGAAGTTGTGCGCCGCGGAGTCGTTACTACCCGAGTCAGTCGAGGCGAACAACCAAATAGCAACCTGTGCCCGTGAGTAGAGTCTTATGACTCTTATGTTGCTAACCACAACGTCATTATTTACAGTAATCTACTAAATAACAAGATATTTTTGAAACCAAGGTGGATATATCCACCTTGTTTGAAACCAACTGTTATCAAAATCAATTCCATTGATCATAAAAACATAAACACATAACTATGACTAAAAAAATTTAAAACTATTTATCTGTACCACAAATGAACTAGAAATTCAATGATTATGTACATTAAATTGTATTTATTTATTAAACAAATGTTTGTATTTACTACACACAACATGTTTAATCATAGGACTCTTATCCATATATTGAATAAATTTATAAAAATATGATACGCAAAAGGAACTCGGAATTTGAAAACTTTTATTACACTATCAACGAGCATACTATGACATTTAAATTGCTTTACCTTTGTTACGTTATCAATGTGCAAACGTTAAACTCAGTTACCGGTAAACTGTAGAGTAAAGGATAACTTTGAACTGCAAACCATTTGTATTAAACATACTTATCATCACTTAGTTTTTTGACCAACATAATAGAGAGAGAAATAATTGCTCTGGACGTTCTGGTACACACAGAGGCTTCTAAGCACTGCAGAAACGAAATTTCAACAAGAGCTCTCAAGATGTTGCGATTAAAAATATTATAATTTATTTACTATTGCCTAAGTGATTTTTATAGGTTGCAACATCCGTCTGTTTAAAATCAAAGCTGCAAAATTAATAGTAATTGTTCATTAGCAAATATAACTCATTACTTACATGCCTTCGCTACAGTAATAAAACAAAAAATAAATAAATAATAATTATTATAAAATATTCGATAATGTCATGAATCATTTGGGTGTATTTAACTAATAATTTATATTTGATTCAATACTTAGAGACTTTTTGGTGTGTACTGAATGTGTAGAGAAACATTAATCTTTGATATTACAACTGTTATAATATTGAACCATCAAATGAGTATTACATTTTTACTCAATGAATGATCTATAAAATTACTTTTTAGTAATTTCTAATTTATTTTACTATTAAGAATAAATATAAAACCAATAATTTATAACACTGTAATTTGGAATCAAAAAAGTAGTTTTTAGATCACAATACAATTATAGTTGTATTTATAAAACATAATTCGCTAAACTTATTAAATATGAATTTAAAAATGTAATAATTACATCCATGGTATGCTGCAAGAAAAAAATTATTATTATTGTGAATGATAAGGTATTATGACAATTTACAATAAATTAGGATGTCTTCAAAGTGGTCAGTAGGAGGTAATTTTAAAAATTAAAAAAAAAAATGATTTTCACTGTAAATTTTAATTTCTGAATAATAGATGCTTTTTTTAAATTAAATATTTAATTATAAATATGAAAAATATAATAATTACCACGATTTCTAACTGGAAAAAAGGTTATTATTATTGTTAATAACAAAGTATTGTTATATAAAAATATTTAATAAATCAAGGTGTTTTATTAATTATTGTGATTTCTAAATAGACAGTAGCAGTTAACATAAAAAATATTAACTTATTGGTTTTGACTATAAGTTTAAATTCTAAACAATTCATACATTTTTTAAATAATGGTATCATCAACCAGTTGTCTAACGTCCATACTTCACGACAAATACCATAAATATTATGTACAAAATAACAAAATAATACGTACCACCATCATCTGTGGACAATCATTTTTTAATTATTATTATATATGATAGGGGCAATGTGCATTATATTATACATAATAGTTAGTGAGTCAGATTGCTGTATTGTAGATTTGAGAATGTTGAGATACAAGAATTTTTACTATTTTAAAAATGAATTAAAAACGCATATTTTTTTTAATTCTCCTTTCTAAATCAAAAATGATAGGAAATATTTCACATAAAATACCGAAATTATATATATATATTTTTTTTTTTGGTTTTCCGGCCTTTAAGACCATCCCGTAAAACAAATTTCCCTCCATATTATTCTGTTTTCAGCTATTTCTCTCCAGTTTGCTTTTGGGTCTACTTCTTTAACTTTTCTCTTCACACAGTCTTCCCATCTGAGGCGTGGTCTGCCTAGTGGTCTTTTCCCTTTTGGTTCCTTTTTAATTACTGTGCTTTTACTCCAAGCATGACCTGCCCACATCAGTCTTCTTTTTGCGACTTCCCTTGAAATACTTGGTCTTTGGAACAAGCTATGTAGTTCCTCATTGGTTCGAATTCTCCATTCTCCGGTTCCTGAGTCGAGACAAGGTCCATAGATTCGTCTTAGAACTTTCCTTTCAAATATGTCCAATCTTATTTCCTCTATCTTTCTTGAAGTCCATGTTTCTGACCCATATAAGATGACAGGACGTATTAATGTCATGTATATTTTTATTTTTAAATTTAAAGATATTGATCTAGATTTTTGTAGGGTTCCCATACTAAAATAGCAGTTGTTGGCCAGTTGTATTCTTTTAGAAATCTCTACTTTTAACTCATTGTCCTGAGTTAAGAGGACACCTAAGTATTTAAATTGTGGAACCCTGGGGAATATATGTCCATCTACATTCATACTTTCTCCGTTTCATTTTACCTCTTACGAGATAGTTATCTGAGTCCGAGTCTGCTCCTTTTATCGAACTGACATCTTAGGTATAATTTTTAAATCTTGAATTGACCAGAATATGGTCTATTTAGTTAGTATATCTTCCATTTGGTGACTTCCATGTATGAATATTTTTATGTGGGAACATTGTACTCTTTATTACTAAGCTATTTCCGGTTGCCAAGTCAATTAGTTTTAGTCCATTGTCGTTTGTTTCCTCGTGAAGACTGTGTTTTCTTGTCATTTGTCGCTTGTCTACCAGGAGGACCAGACCACACCAACTAGTTAAAATATCAGTGTGGGGCTATTGCAGTACACAATGTTGTGTACTGTGCGATGGGCGCGCCACTTTCCCTACGCCGGGACCATAATTATATATACAAAAAAAATGCGTACCTGGCATACCTGTGGACAATCATTTTATAAATTATATTTTATTAGGATAGGTTTATTTTATACATTATAATGAGTGATTCGGTATGCTGTGTTGTAGATTCGATAATGATTAGATAGAAGAATTTTTACTATTCCAAAAAATTCAATAAAAATACACACTTTTAAAATCTTTCTCGCTGAATCAAAAATAATAGGTCATACTTCATGCAAAATACTATTATTGTACATATAAAAATAAAAAAAAGTACGTACTTGCAATACCTGTGGACAATAATTTTATTAAATAATTTATAAATATGATAAGTACATTACATAAATTATAGTGAGTGATTTGATCTAATGTATTGTAAATTCGAGAATTTTGAGATAGAAGAATATATATAATTTCAAAAAATGAAATAAAAAATGGTAGGTTATATTTAATGTAAAATACCATAATTATATATATAAAAAAAAAATACGTACCCTGCAGATCTATGGACAATGGACAATAATTTTTTAATAATTGCTCAAACATGATATTTTATATACTATATGCTTAAAGATTATTTTATCAAAACAACGCTCATTATTTAAAAATCAATTAACATTTTTAAAAGTATATTTTTTTCATAACTTCCCGTTAAACCAAATAAAATAGAAATTCAGACTATAGTAGGAAAAACCAGATTAGATACATATATCTTTTTTAAAATTAACTGATTATAAATATGAAAAATTTATTAATAATTACTATATCGTCTTACTGTAAAAAGAAAAAAAAATTATAATTATTGTTAGTGATAAAGTAATATAAAAATATACAATAATGAATAAATCAAGTTTTTTTTTATTAATTATTGTGATTTCAAAATAGTCCGTGGGAGTTAAAATATCAAAAATTTTAACTTAATGGTTTTGACTATAAGTTTCAATTTCTTAATTATTCTCACATTTTTAAAATAAAATGGTATCAACCAGTATTTTATAAATATTTTAATATGAATGACTAGAGTGATATCTATCGGTTGATACTGTTAAAATCCATACTTGACAAAAAAACTATATCATAATGATATTATACAAAATAAATAAAATAATACATACATTGTTCAACTGTAGACAAACATTTATTAATTATTTTTTAAATATGTTAGGTAATTTCGTACATTGTAGTGAGTGTTTCGGTTTGCTGTATTATAGACTCGAGAATATCGAGATAAAAAAATTTTTACTATTTCACAAAAAGAAATACAACACTCATTTTTTAAAATTCTCCTCTCTGAATCAAAAATGATAGGTCATATTTTATGAAAAATACTATTATTATATAATATATATATATATATATATATAAATACTTACTTGTAGAACCTATGGACAATAATTTTATTAATTAATTAATTATATAATGATAGGTATATTATATGAATTATAGTAAGTGATTCAGTCTACTGTATTGTAAATTCGAGAATGTTGAGATCATAGACATATAAAGAGATATGTCTATGGTTGAGATATAATAATTTTTACTATTCCAAAAATGAAATAAAAAACGCACATTTTTTAAAATTATCCTTTCTAAATCAAAAATGGTAGGTCATATAAAATTATTTTACATAAAATACCATAATAGTATATATATATATAGATATTAAAAAAACGTACTTCCAATTGCTGTGGACAATGAAAATCACTTTTTAATTATTTGTCAAATATGATATTTTAAATACTATATAGTATATTATACTGAGTGAATATTTTATCAAACAACATTCATTATTTAAAAATCAATTATAATGTTTAAAAATATATTTATTACATAATTTCCATTTGAATCGAAACAACATCTTAAGAAATAATATTTTTAAGTTTTTACTTTTTTGAATCCGACACATTTTCAATTTTATATTCTGAAGCAAAAAATATTTTGGAGTTTTCGATACATCAAAATCGAAATTTAGACTAATATTTAGTGGTCAAAGTGGAATAGTAAGGAGTATCCTACAAAATTTTGATCCACTACTCAGCAAAATTTAACTTTAAAATATTTAAGTTATATAAGCAGGACTGAGAACTTTATGCACTTGCATATTTGTTTAAGAAATAGACAAGAGAAACCAGATTAGATACGTATATCTATTTTTAATACAAAAATTTAAAATTTAAAAATATTTATTGCATATTTTAGTATTTTACAAGTATACATTGTAAAGATTATTTGTTTTTATAGCACATATTTTATAAATTGTTTATTTAAATAAAAGGAAAAATAGAATTATATGATATAATTTATAAACTATTCGTCCTATTTTCGATTTATATATTATATTAAAATACTGAGAAAAATATTTTGCTTTAGAAGGTAAAATTAAAAATGCATGTTATCATTCAAAAATTTAAATAACAATGAAATTATGAAAAATATATATTTTTTAAATAAGTAGTTTTCTTTTGATTATGAAAACAAAAAGGATTTTAAAAACTAAATTTCTCAACAATAAAATTATAAAATACTAATTATATTTACTTGTATATATGTTATCTAAAAAGAAGTTATTTTAATTGTAAATAATGATTTATTAATAATAATAATCGAGGTTTTTGAGGATTTATGATTTATCTGATTTACAGAAGATTCAGTAATTCTAAGGAGTGCTAATTCAAATTCTAACTGATGCTGTTTAGCAGGGGCATGCCTAGATATTTTTTCGAGTGGGGGACAGAACTCTCCCCTAAGCATCATTCCCTTCTTGTTAAAATTCTAATTAGATCAATGAATTTATTGTTATTATAACAATGTGTACTTTTTATATTTATTTACTAAATATTTAGTTATATTATTTTATGTGTTTAATATTAATTTTCATCAATGTGAAAGATGCTTAAATTTAATAGTTTGTGTCCATCTTTTATAAAAAATTTACTCGAAGCGGTTTATTATTAAAGATAAAGGAATAATTAAGTTTCAATAGTTCATAAATAAATTATGAAAATATTTATATTTTAGGTTAAACCAGTTTTTGAAAAAATACATTTTCCTATTTTGTTATAAATTATTAACGAATACCTAACCATAATTTTTACGTTTTACCATAATATGTTTATTTTAGCATTTTCTATACGTCATGATTTAATTTTTAAAATAAATAAAATATTTTTAAGTTATTAGTAAACAAATAAACTGTATTTATAAAATACGTAAATAAAAATGTTTTATCACTCTATTGATCAAGAAATATTAAGAAAAGTACAATAGTCCCTTTAAATTATTTAAAATTTTAAACTGGTATTAAAAAATAAACTTGAGCATAAATTAACAATATTTTTTTTATGATTAAAATAACCAGTATCTATTGGTTTAATATTATAGTTTAGAATCTAAAAATTGTATTTACATCAAATAATTTCATGTTCAATTTATTACGACAAAAAACTTTCCCGAGGAATGATGTTGCGTAAATATTACATTGTAAAAAAATTAAAAACACACATTACTCAAAATTCTCATCTCAAAATCTAAAATCATGTGAAATAACTAAATAATACACAAAATAATGAAATACATACTTTCTTGGGCTGTGAACAATAATTATTTAATTAAGTTTGATATATGTATAAATCCTATATAATATTCATACATTTTAGTCGTACTTGAAACCAACAGTAACGATAGATCCAAAATATTACAAAATAAATACCAATGTGGAGTGTTAAACAATCAATACTGATTCGATAAAAAACAGTTTATTACAAATATCAAATAATAAAGGTCTTCAGCTAATGCCTAATTTAAAGTACTTGATATCGTGACAGATAGTCATTCAACAACGATGTAGAAGCCAAGAAATATAATTCGAAAGTTCATGATAACTGATAACAGTCGGACGGACAGAAGGAAAGCATTATGGCTAGTTTGTTAGAATAAATAATTTAATAAATGACAGAAAACGATATCGCAATCATAATGATTAATGATTAAAAAAAACTACAAAACAGTTTAATTTAATTAAAAATTAATAAACTGGTAATTGGTTAAAAAAATTATGCGTATAAGCAAGATTTATCAACAAAAAAAATAAACTTTTTAACAAGCTATTGGTTTATAGCACATATAGTTTTTTTGAATTCATAATTTCATACATATTAAATTTAAATTTCAAATACTAATATATTTACGTACCATCAATCTTATCTAAAAAAAATGTTATTTTAATCGTTATTAATTGGTTTTTAATATTAATAAATAATAGCTATTGAAACGTAATAAGATTTATGAATTATCAAAATTTCAAAATATTCAGTAATTCCGTAGGAGGTTACATAAATATCAAATTATAATATCTTCTGTCAGTTTAAAATCAAAAAGTTCTAAAGTAAAACCATTTGATTGTTAAATTATCATTTTGAATTTTAAACATTTTGTGTTATTAAATTATTTACGATGAAAGTTATTATAATTTTTGGTAATCTCTAGTTTATTTTACCATGTAGATAAACCTATAGAATTTTAAACTGTAGCTTAAAATCAAACCGTCATAATTACTTCACAATTAAATAATATCAGTATTAAATATAAATTAAAAAAAATAATAATAACATACTTAGTTCATCTAAAAAAAAAAAAGTTATTATAACCGTTAATGATAAAGTAATGATACGAAATAAACAATAATTTAAGATCTATTATGAATTATCATGATTTAAAAATAGTCTGTAGTAAATCATTTTTAAAATTTTTAGTTTTGATTGAGCTTAAGTTATTATTTCCATATAATGAACACATTTATAGTAAACTGGAATCAAAAAGTTGTATTTACAAATATATTATCACGAATGATAACAAAGGGTCCAAAGTACAAACTAGATCATATTTTTTTTTTATCAAAAAGCATATTAAAAATTAAAAATCGAAGAGTATTATCGACTCTTTCTAGTGTAAAATAGAACATGCAACACTCAAAAACTAAAATTTAATACAAGAGTTAATTATATTTCAATAAACTAATAATAAGTATTATACATTTGAACTGCTCAATAAGTATTATATTATTTATGCCTTATGTTTCGCACGAAATATCTTAACTATATACAAGTAAAAAAAGAAATAATACTTACTATGCTCATCTGTGGGCAATAAATTTTAAGTTAATGTTTAATATGTACACATTATATATTCACTAGACCTATATGCAAAAAAAAACTGTCGTTGAGTTGAGATCTATACTGTGTCAATAATGATTCCCTCTTTAGTTGTTACGGTAGACAAATTTGTCAAAAAAAAAAAAGTCGTTTTCAATAAGAGTGGGCTATTGATGGTGCAGATCATGATGGACGTTATTATATAGGGGCTCTAAAACACGTGTCGAACAAAGCGCAGAAAATTTAAGTTAGTTACTAATTTGTGTATATAATTAGTTTTTACCATAATTAAAATGTATCATATTATCTAATACAAATTATGAAAAATTCTGCTAATTTAGTATCACAATTCAAAAAAATATATGTATTCAACTACCTATCAAAGCAATTAAACCAACATAACCTAATTTGATTGATCTAACAGAATCTTCGTCTTGATTAATAGTAAATATAATAGGTTTTAAAATTTCTTGAACAAGCTCATATATTTTATGTCTTGGAATTGAGAGTTTGACTCATCTAAATAGATAACAGAGCAAGTATTATTGTTTTGTGGAAGATTATACTATAGTACCCAACAGTTTTAATTTCATAGTAACCATATTATTCTGCTCCATTACAAGAAGCGACGCTTTCATTACATTATTTATCCTTGAAGTTGAGGCCTCTCATAAAACTCCACATGCATGGAAGTACCAGAACCATTGTACTCAATTCTTTTTCGATACTCATCTAATATATTTTATGTGGTAAGGTATTCACGTTTATCATAAAAGTCGAAAACGATTTTTCTCACAATATACTCATCAAAATCATCTAACTCACTTGAGAATTCTGATTTTTTTTTACAACAGCCTGTGGTACAGAGGACAATTTATTTCCTTCCATGATTTTTTCTTTTCAGCAGTTTTTATTGTGTCTTTTTAAACAACGTGGTTATCTCCGGAATATACGAATCCGATAATTTTTCAAAATATTTATACACATTAAAACCAGACTGTGAAGAAGTTTTAAAAAAAAAATATTCAAAATGTCTAATGTATTTAAAATAGTATAATGTGCAAGTGCAACCAATATGAAATATAAATATTAAACGATTAATTTAAATTATCGATACAAGAAATTATTCGAAGTGTGGCGACTGTTATTGGATAACATTATTTTTTTATTTTTTGGAATGAATAAAAACTATGATGGTGGGTAAAAAGTGTGGTATAGGTATAGGACTGAAATATTCAATGATGATATTGTTGTTTGTCCACTTGTTTCGTAGAGCTACCGGCAAATATTGAGATTTGAGAACCACTGTATTTCAGAAATAGCATTACCTGCAAAGACGCTTCCGCCGATGGCCACGTTTTGGAAAACGACTTTTATTAATTTTAAAAAACTTTTTGTGAATAACTTCTTAAAATACTTCCTAACCATCCAAACAATGTTGCGGTATAACCCACGAAAAATTAAAAAAATTGAAACATTAAATAAATAAACATGAAAAATATTTACCAATTCTTCCTATAAAAATCATTTAAGAATATAATGACGTAGTATTAATACAATTATAATAATTATATAATATTATTAATATTTGATTTGCAATAGTGTTCAATGCGAAGACATTAATTCTGGTGTTCGCATTTTAAATAATACAATAATTTATAATTTTTGAGTTATAAGCTCTATAATATTTCTGAATGACAATGCATATTCATATATAATTTAACATTGAACTAATGGACGAAATAATCAAATAATACCAGTAGATTAATATACTTTAATAAAACTAAACAAATAAATAATGTACATACTTATTGCCGCTGGAAAATAAAGTTAATTGATATATAAAACTGATTTGAAACTATAATTATTGTGGTTACAACAATTGTTATAATATACTATCATATTAAAAAATAAAAAATAAATATTTTAACATGCAATACAATTAAAAACAAACAATTACGTACAAACTATCAAATCAACTAAATAAAATAAAAACATAACATAGGTATGAGTAATTAATTTTCATATTTAATATAACTAACTAGGATAAACTTTATAAAACAACATTATTGAAATTTAACGAACATACGATTTGGATATACTAAAAATAAAATAAAAATATTATTTTGTTAATAAAATAATAACAACAAAATTTATCATATTATATTTTAATATAAATTTACTAAAAAATATAGTAATAGAGAAATCAAAAAAAAAAAAATATATATATATATCAAATTTTTTAGTATTTTACTAGCTATTATTATAAGCTAATCATTGACAGATATTGCAATTTGGAATCATATTCATGGTCCATAATGTTTAAATCCAAGACGTTGGTGATTATAATATGACCACAAAAATCCGAAAATTCAATGAATACAGTTACGGTGTTGACTGTTGGTGGTGATGATTTTAATAAACAATATTAAAAAATGGTGGGAGGTGGTGAAGGTATAATATGAAAGTGAGGGTGATATTAAAACACCAAGCACGATCAACAGACGACACACACAATCGGGATGGCGGAACAAATATATCGACGGTATGTCTGGAACATGTTGCTATACAGTGGCTCGTACATTTGATTGTCTATAAATAAATATATGTGTGTGTGTATGTAGATGCTATATAAGATGCTATACTAATAATAACTATAAATTAAAATACACCAAACACAACCAGTGTGATAAAAATAGGCAGAGGGGCGTCCCGAGACTGCTTTATATAAGATTGGGAGGGGGTATAGATATCTATAAGTATTGTATACATTTTTAATTTAATAATATTTTGTTGTCAATGAAAGTAATTTGTATACATTAAAATATGTTATAGGGGAGGCGAATGTGTGGGATGCCGCTATCAAAGGTGATAAGTGATTAATAAAATCAAATGACGATAAGTTAATTTGTAATTTCATATTCAGTTTGTGTTACCGTGTGCCAGTGTGATGTAACAACAACAACATTCGATACCCTTAATTTTATTTTAACTTAAATAAATCTAAATAAAAATGTTTAAATAGGTATTTACCTTCAAGTACTATAAAAACAAATATTTTAAGTTTCTAATTAATAGAACAGTTCTAGTCTACATTTAATATTTTTAAAAGATTTAATTTTTTTTTAAAGTAAGTCGTTGTTCTGTCATTCTGTTTTGATCTAGCTTATAATTTTACAATAGTAGTTAGTTATTTAACTATCAATAACTTCTGTAGTGTTATATGTTTTATAGTTACTCAACTATAGAAATCATTATTTGCATTTACATGCAATTACAGTCTATGGAATATTTATATTATATAATCAACAAAATCATAAACCACGACTTACAAACATAGAAATTCTATAAAATTATAATATTCAGTGGATTGAAAGACGACATAATATACAATAAATAGTTAATTGATGTTTTGATTATAACTGAAAAGAAATACTTACGCGGTCTTTTGCCTACAAAATAATATAGTCTTGTATTATTATACGGTTAAAAGTATTTAAAAAATAGTTATTAATATTTCGATTATAAATGAAAAATAAATACTTACCCAGATACATTTCTACAAAATAAAATAGTTTTGTATTATTATTAGGTTGAAAGTTTTTGATGATAGTGAACATATTTAAGTATTAATGTTATTTTAAATCACATAACTTTTTGGAAAGAAGTATTTATTATACGAGTAAATTAATAGAAGATATTGTTGAAGAAATTTGAAATTTAAATGCTCATATAAAAATTTAATTTAGCTATATGCGGTAAATTTTTATTTTATATATCTTGTGAAACGTATTAAGAACCTAACATTCAATTTTATAATCTAATTTTTACGTATTTCTTAAAAATTTATTTATTTATATATATATAACTATATAGGGCGAAGTCCTATACAACAATTTGAACACAGGACAATTTAAAATGTAGATAACATATACCTATAAGTTAAAGCATTATAATAATTCAATAATAATATGTTATAACTTATAGGTAAGATAGAATAAATATAATACAAGTAGTAATAATAATTTATAATATTATAATATGTTATGATAAATGGTGCTCTCATTGACCAATCGCATCATGCGATCTATAGGATTATTTCTGCCATAGTTGGTAGTGTGCACAGGGGTAAGCGGTCACTTTGTACTGTCCATTGTTTAAAATGCAGAACGCGGACACTTTGTACTATTATATACATAAAGTATATATTATAAATATAAGTTTAAGTAAATATAAGTTTTACAATCAATATTTTATAACAATTTTATTTTTATTTTTTCTATTTTAATAATTAACACAATACATAATTATTAGTTATTACTTATGTATAAAACTTATATTTATAATATATACTTTATGTATATAATAGTACAAAGTGTCCGCGTTCTACAATGTACCTTTTTACAAGACCGTACAAAGTGTCCGCGTTTCGCACTTTTAATGCCTGACCGTACAAAGTGACCTAGAACCATACACAGGAACTAAGAAAAGGATAGTAGTGCGAGAAGGGACCTTGAAATTTGTCGTTTTACATTTAATTGCTTTAATGAATCGTTTGCTAAGTAATCAGTAGTGGCATGTGGAACGTAAAAAGAAGCAGTGGATCGGGTTGTACACTGAGTTACACTTTAAAATAAATTAAAGATAAAATTGCAGATGATTTGACTGCTATTAATTCAATAACCCTTCAATGAATCTAGTAGGTACTCGTAAGAACGGGATATATCGACGTGGCTAACACAGTAACCTCTAATTTTATTACAATATCATTATATTTTAGTCGATTTATTTACCTATGATAAACAAAGGTAACCTAATTTATGTTTTAATAAAAAAAAAGACAACAGAAAATACGTACCTGTATTTTCTAAAAATAAAGATAAATAATTATTTACAAAAATAAACATGTAGAAATGTATTTTTTTTATATTTATGAAAATATAAAAATATAAAATCTTAAATAGACATAATATTTTTCAAAAACTGATTTTCTGTGATTACATTGGTGTTACATACCAACTCTATAAATATGTATCCCCGTCAACACTTACTGATTGTTCATTATAATTAATATACATTTATTCAATTTAATACTATTTAAACAAAATTACAAATTGCAAAATATAATTGTTTTTAACATTGTTAACTGTCTTGTCGTGCAAACCTTATTTACAAATCGTATGACAAGCTCTTTATGATGCACTCCCACGTATAATATTAATATATTATGATATCAGTAAGAGTGGAAGTTGTGGTATTCATATAACTATAACATTTGATTTTCTGGTCAACTTGTTTCTTTTTAGTCGACTTCCCAGTTTAACTTTTCCCCGTTGTGACGTGTGATTTTAGTTTTATAATTTTATTAAAATAATATAAATAATGAGCATAATTATTTATTAGATTAATCTGAGAACTTTTGTGTATCTATTTTTCCAAATATTTGTATTAGCATAAATGTTGTGTATGTGTTTTATATATTAAATAAAATATAAATTCAATAGGTATGGAGCAGTCTAATTAATGTGTACAATGATTAGAATTATTAGATTAATCTAATTAATTGTGAATGATTTAATTTAAAATCAATAGTTTAAAAATTGTTTCTTAGTATTTCATTTAAGAGTTTTTTGAAATGTATAGTTGCTCTATTTATAAATAAGTTTAAAACATAAATAATATGACAACGTATTTGTTGTTTTACATTGACTAATAAAATGTATACAATATACATTATACATCCACTATAGATAATATTGAAATTTGGTTTTTTTATTTTCAAATAATTACCTATAAAATTCACGTTTATGTCATCACCATTATCTGTAAATTGTTTATATTAGTATAATACAAATCTTTAGTTAATTCAACTTGTTTTACCTAACTGTTCCCTACTATTATTTTACGCCAGACAAATAAAAACTTAGTACATGTAAATATGCACTATTGATAGAGGTATTTAAATTTTATATATACAATTTTTAATAAAAGTAAACTATCGTACGGATTATAATTTGTATTATAATAATTGTACTTATAAAATGTGTCTAGGAACAAAATAATGTAGCTGTTTGAAGATTAGTAATTACTGAAACATTATATTTTATTGGTTTTTAGCTGGTTACATTAGTGTGTCTAATTTCGTATTGGTTGTTTGGGTGCGAATTTTCATAAAATAATGTTTTATTTCAATATTTCGTAAATAAACGTTCTTAAGATAATTAGTTACTGATATGGAGATAATATACATTGTCGTCATACAAAATAATAATTTGTGTAGGTTTACAAATTAAATTTAAAATTTTGTATTTAAACGATGATGCTCTTTTAATAACAAAAAAATTTTAGTAAAAAAATAACGCAGGTCTTTAGTAAGTATCTAAAGTTAATAAAAAAATAAAGACTAATTTAGTAATATATAAATATCTTTGCATCGGTACAAAAAATAAATACAAAAAATGAATACGTCCATCGCACCATTAAAAATAATGGTGACACAATATTATTACAAAACAGTCTTAGTTAATTCTATTTTATATAAATAATATTGATAATATTATAGTTATAATTTATTTTTACTTTGTATGTAGTTAATAATTTATTAATAGATAAACTGATACCAAAGTCTAAACGTTACAAAAATTATTAAGTTGTATAGCCGTTGCATCTTGTATTGTATCTACTGAATGTTATTGAAATGTTTAGATTTTCAATTTCTTATAATTAAAAACTTTAGATAATATTGAAGAATTCAACACGTTAAAACAGATTCGTAGTTATCAAAATCTTAAGCTACCAAACATATTTGTAAATTACTAATTTACTAAAAGATAAGCTCGATGGATCTCCTAAGTTCTAAAATCAATGGTTATAGACAATAATATTATATACAAAATATTTTAGTATATGGATATGCAATTATTAGAGCAGACTACCTTAGCGGATCATTGTATGATGAAGCTACATTTATAATCTCCGACAAATTGACCATTCTCTCTTAACAACCCTCAATAATGTAAGCCATTATTTAGCTATCACATACTTAAAAATAAACTCAGTATCTACTTATCTCAATAACATCGCACCAATTCCCTTCTAAGGCATCATTCAATACAACTGATCTAACCAAACATTTGAAACTAAAATAGTGTTTTTATTTGAGATTATAAAATGGTATGCTTATAAATATGTCTAACAGTCATTAAAGAAGTTTATAAAACTACAATAAAATTACTACCCCGTAAAGTATAAGTACTTACTATTAAATCTAGCAATATTCATTAGAAAATCTGTTAAATAAAAACAAAAAAAAGGTGGGCAAGTGAGTATCGCTCTGCTGTATAGTAGAGATGGAGAGTAGGTCACTGGTCACTATAATGGATGTGTTAAATTTGAATGCAATGATAGGTATCATTGTATACGAAAAACGATTCTGAACGGAGATGATTTGTCAGTCAATGATAATTAGTAGTATATATTATATTATTACCTATATTCAAATTGTAATATATCGTTATTTTACGTGATTTCGTAAAAAATTAAATTTAATACGCTCATAAAATGTTTTCTATATTAACGCTGAAACTTTTTTTTACAGTTACTTGAAGGAAAACTTATGGATAACCTTGTATTGGACTTTTGAACCTTAAGTATAAACCACAAAAATTTTATGAATTTTCAACTTCAAAATTCCTTGCAAATTCTTGCGATTTTGATATATTTTGTAAACATTTGAACTATAAATGCTTATAAACAAAAATTGTGACTAAATGCATTTAATGACCTACTTAATTTAAATTATTTTATTAAACATTTTTTTTTTATATTAGTTAAAAACAATTATAAATGATATAAACAATAATAT
Organism: Rhopalosiphum padi; assembly: GCF_020882245.1. Lineage (NCBI taxonomy): Eukaryota > Metazoa > Arthropoda > Insecta > Hemiptera > Aphididae > Rhopalosiphum > Rhopalosiphum padi. Next base: position 63,465,982 of record NC_083598.1, on the reverse strand, counting down.
TGGGGTAGTGATAATTAAATTACACACACACGCACACATAAAAATATTTTCCTTATAGCTACAACAATTTAAAATTTAAAATACGACAAACTAATGTAATTAAAAATAAGAATCGTCAATCATCAGCAGATCTAAAATTAATAATTTTGTAAATAAATAATTTAGAATAATGGTCAGTAAACTCAGGGCCGTAGCTGGAACAAATTTTCGGTGGGGGGAGGGGTTAAATCAAATAATATTTTCATTTTAAGTATAGTTAAAAAAAAAACTAACACTTATTTAAAAAAATCACATTTTACTATGTTAATACATCATAATTATTTTAAAGTAAATTTATATTATATACAATTATTAATTTAAAAAATATTTTATAGCACAAAATCTATTTGTCAATTTTTTTCTTTGGCGAAACGATCATTAATTTCGGCCGGATCGATATGAATTTGCCTATGAACACTCAAAAGAGCTAAACCTGTAAGTCGTTCTTGGCCTGATGAGTTACGTAAATAGTATTTTAATCTTTTCATGGTTGAAAATGTACATTCTGGCGTAGAAGTCGAAACTGGTAATGTGGCTAATAGCTTCAAAAGAAAAGATATGTTTGGAAAATAATCATAATTACATTTAATATATGCTTCAATGGCTGAATTTGGTTGGTCTTTTTCTCGTTTGTTAGACCATTTTCTTTTCCAATGTTGAATTTCTGTTGGCAGTACTTCCATATCCAGAAATTGAGAATATATTTCGAAGTCGTTTACGTCTATTTCAAATGTGATGCATATTTTTGGTAACAACTTGTGCAGTGAAGAAATTTGTTTTTTGTGATTATTAAACCTTAATTGAAGTTGTCAATGAAATCGTCGAAAAAAGGAATAGCTATTGTTAGTATATTATATTATATATATTATAGTAATATTAGTGGGTTACACAGTGCGCACAAAACAGATACTAATTTGTACTAAAATATTTGTACTGGTATACTTATTTAATGTTCACGATAAAATTATTAATAATGTTATAACTGTGTACTGACACTACGGACAATATCATGGAGTTTTTCGAGATAAAATGACAATTGACAATGCGATCGAAAATTTATTGTTCGATAATATATTAAGTATTTATAGACGTTTCGTCTGTCGACAAAACTTCTTTAATCTTGTATGACTTATCTATATATATTATAATAATATTTTATTACCTATATTATAGAAATCGCCATCAAACATAGTAAAGTTATTATATTATTAGGTACCCAAATGGTAAATTATTATAATTAAGTCACTTATATAAATTAAATTTATTAGTTGTAAAATATTTCGGGGGGGTTTGAACCCCTAATCCCCCCCATATACGGCCATGAGTAAACTTAACCATCATCTAAAAATACACAATTTAATCATTTATCAACCTTTTAATACTTAATATTAAAACTTTTTAAATTTCCGTTTATTTACTAATAATAAATTAAAAATATTACATTTGCAGTCGGCTGAAAAAAATAATTTAGAGTAGGTAATATAGTAGTATAATGATATAATTATGTTCACATAACACCTAATAGACTCTAAATTTGAATTGATTAGATAAATAAGATATATCCATACGTTTCAATAATCTCTATAACTCTTTTGTATACATTTTTAAAAATTTAAACAATTAGATTAATTTTATTCTAAACCAATGTGAAAAAAAAAATTAAATTTGTAGTTTATAAGTAACTTTAATTTTATGTATCTTTACTAAAGCCTAGTAAAATGTTAATGACGTGTCAAAAGAATACCGTATATTATTGTTTATTAGTAATAAGTCATAACTTATTTATATACTACAGCTTTGTTATTTTACTGAGTATATTTAAATTAAATGTAGAGCAGATTTAACATTTTTAAAATTATAAACGATATAGTTTTTTAAAAAAAAATTCAGACCCTATAATTTTGTTACATATATTATATTAAAATTGTGTACAAGTTAAAAGTAAGAAACTGTGTAATTTATTTTGGTCTCTAATTAATAGTAAAATAGGTATCAAAAATTGGATTTAGATTCTAGATAATTTATAACAAAATCTACAAACCATTACATAAGAATATTAATACGGTAAAAATTAAAAAAGAAAATAATTCTACATCAATAAATTTTATACCAGCATCTCTTTGACCTGAAAAAAACATAAAACGCAAAAAAATGTATAGGTTAAGATTCTTAAGAATGAATATCAATACAATAATAATTAAAATAAAAAACAATAAATATGTTTATACCCTCAAAATCGGCGAGATAATCTTCAAATGCGGTAGCTGGAATAATCAAAATTGAAAGTACTGTGATTGTGATAGTTATAAAATAATTCATTTTAGTTAATTTTTATGTACAAAGAATAAAAATTATGTGAACGTCAGAACGTTAAATAATGAAATGATAATAACATTAGGTACTTCTCGACTTCATTTATAAACAATTCTTTCTTAATCCACACTACAATAATTAAAAATAAACAATTAGCAAATATGTAACAACAAATATACTATGACAACAAAAAATGATTCATTACTTGTCTTTTTCTTGTCTTGAAATATACTTAACCCATTTTTAATTTCTTTTAACACACTTGTAAACAAAGCAGTATTTATTTAGCATAACAATATTTAAAACTAGGTTAAAGGACCATCCGACTAAAAAAATCAATAATTATTTTATTACCATAAAAAATAGAATAGAATCTAACTAAGATAATGATACAACTAAAATTCGTTGATGACTATTCGTTCGCTAGTTATTTTGGGTAAATAGTAAATGGTTAATTCTCTATTGTATGGTAGGTATCAATATTGGGCTTCCGTAATATAATAACTATATATTACATTTGAATTCAATGGTATTTCATAGTGTTTGAAAGACGGTTTTGATACAAAATGGTTGATATACATCCATTATGCGGATCGAATTTGATAACTACTAATCTGTTTTAGAAAACAGTAAGAGAAGTTATATAAGTACAACATAATAAAAAACATGGTTGAAGAAAATATATCCAAACATGTAAATTTGAATTATATATCTAATGTTTTAATTCGTAAAAATGATAAGGTATCACGACAAAATGGTTTAATCAGGCAATACAATGAATATCTGTGTAATATAGGTAGATATACATTTTTCTTATTTACATTTCATTTTTTTAGAAAATTTAAAATTCAAAATAAAAGTTGCAAAGTCCGTATAATTCAACAATTGAGAACGTATTATATATATATACATACTAACATACTCTAAAATTATATACTCTTAAAGGTTCATAAATAAATATATTATATTATTTTGTATGTTTTTATTTTTTCTTTAGAGAGAGGACATTTTTATCAGATATTAACTAATAATTTGTCATACAGAGTAACCTCGATAACTCAAAATTCAAGGGAAATGTAATTCTTTCGATTTAAAACTTGTACGTATAAAAGTTTTAAATTACTATACAGTTATAGTTAATACATATCGACGGCTAACAGGCAAACGGCCGTATCCGCTTCTTTGGACGTATCCGCCATAGCAATATATTAATAAGGAGCAAAAAATAATACATCGAATAAGCCCACTCTAGTGGTTCTAGCTACAACTATCCCTAAGTTATTTAAATATTTCTTTTAGACGTATCCACATTTTCTTAACGCCGATCCGCCTTTTTGACAATTTAATTGAAAGGTATAAAATAAATTAGACGTATGCACCATCATATGGACGTATCAGCCATTGCCCATTAATGAATAATACCAATGGACGTATAAACCAAATTGGCGGATACGTCCATTTGAACTCCAGTATGAACTAACGATAAATCCTAATATAGTGACAAAAAAACAGATGGTCTTTAATTTTGGTAATAGTTGTTTTTATTGTAACTTGAAAATCTGACGTGTTATAAGCAAAAACAGTTGAAGGGGCGCACCACACTCTGAAGAGGGGTGGGGGGCTACGCACAAGAGGTAGGTGTTGGGACTTTTGGTATGTTTATTGTTTATAAGTAAGGTATGAACTACTCATATTATACCAAAATTCAGCTTTCGAAAATTGTTTTTTAGTATATTATAATTATATTTTTGATTCTTATATTTTGTAATAGTCAACAAATTGTTCAATTATATCGTTATTATATCGATATAAAAAACATTGTTACTTACGATAATTATTAAAATTGTTAAAATAATTTAACGTTATATTAAGTAAAATTATCTGTTCGTTAAATTTTGTCATAGGTCATTTTAAGCGTATGATTGACGGTTTATGCTTTAACACAATAAAAAAATGATAAAAAATTTTATTTTTATATTTTTTAAAAATATAATACTTATCGCAACATATATATATATTAAAAGTAAGTTTATTCCATGGTAAATTTTATGGTCTTTCATTTTGGTAATAGGTATTTTTATTATAACTTGAAAATCTGGCGAGTTATAAGCGAAAATAGTGAAAGGGGCGCACCACTCTTTGAAGAGTGGTGGCGGGTGGAGGGTTACGCACAATAGGTGTCAGGACTTTTAGTATGTTTATAAGTAAGATATAAACTAAAAAAAAAACCAAAATCCAGCTTTCGTGGAATTAGTTCCGAACTTTTTGCTAATTTGACTGGACTATTATAGTATTTTCGAGTTGAGTTAAATAAAATTCACGGTTTTTGAGTTTTTAGAATTATTTAATTTTATTACTGTGCCCACATGCCCGACACGTAACGATTTTGAACATTCCTGATTCTTTATACGCCACCGACTTAGGCTTACTCTTCTATAGTGCTACGATTATGCGGAGAGGCAATGAAGCAAACCTGCGGTCTTGGATCACCTCGGTTCTACGAATAGTTAAGTTTCGTTCGTTTAAGGGGAGGAAATTATTTGAAATTTTTATTTTTCAGAAATTTTGTTCACGAGTTCCGGTGTATAGTTTTGAACCCGTATCGCGAAACCTGGTTGATCGGTTACCATTATACCGTACATATACCACTATATATTATATTTTTGTAACACACGTGTAAATGTTAGCGGTAATGTATATAATACGTTATTTTTTTAAATATCTAAATTATTATATACAATTTCTAAATTTACTCGTATATAAATATAATATATGTAATATACAAATTACACTGTTTTAATAATTAATATATAAAATACTTATTGGGTTTTCACTAATGTATGAAATTTATATAATTAAGTAAATGACCGGGACTGGAATAGATGGCATACAAGATTGGTTACCGTTGTCGTTTTATTAATAAAAATAATAACCTAACACTGGTACCTATAGGTGCACAAATCATCTGGACGCTGGCACCGGCCAATTAAACTTTCATTGCAATTTGATTGTGATTGCTGGATGACCACCGCCTCGCACCGCGGCCCTGATACTCTCTATGCAGTCCGATCGTTTAAGTCTGACGTACATGGTGTGTATAAATAAACAAAATCATACACATTTTAAAATGTAGAATGAAAACATTTTCGATTTGAAAATAGAATAAAATTACTGCTTTTGTAGGCACATCTCGCTATACCCTTGCTATGCCACTCACTGGCTATACCTATATAGTATATAATAATATACTTGTTTGAACCAATAAGGCAGTCAATATAGTATTCTAATTAGTATCACCTGCGCCACCACCCTATAACACTATCATAATCATATACTGGAATAGCTGGTCACACACGCACTCGCACGCAAAGTATTTGATTATTATATTTATTTTTGTTTAATTATCTTTATTTGTAAATTATATAATATATAGGTATTAAGAATAGGTGCGTTGCACATACCGGCTCGTTGGTGCGCGCAAATTAACTCGGCCGTCCTCCCTCGTACCGTACGTTGTCACGTCAGCATCGGCGTATGCCAAAGTATTAAATCAGTGTAAATCGACATTTTTTTAGTACATTCAATTTTTAATCTGAATGTACAGATTCAATGAGCGGCACAAATCAAGCCAAAAATGAAGGAGGGTGGCGGACTAGATCAGTAAGCAGGGGCTGGTGCCCATGGAGAAGAACAAGCCGGGGCCCTCACACAGATCATCAAGATTTCAACCATCACCATGAAGGGGAAGTAGGCCGGAACACAAGTCTACTTCAAGCACTCACAAGAGGTAGTGCAAGTCGACTTACACCCCACAAAGCACAGACACCGCTACGAGTACACCGGCGGTTTGGAGGGGGAGTACGACACGGTACGCAACGGTCGCTAGTAAAAGGTACTGGAACCGCAGGGACCGGTCTACGCCTTATCAACCGCCACCACGGGCAACGACGATTCGACACGCGCCGACTCACCCCTCACGCTGCAAAAGCACAGGGTGGGACCGGAAGACAAGTCGGTCCGGACGAGTACCGGCCGCCGGCCGTCTCGCTCTCTTGCGTGAACCGGCTTACCGACGACGGCGACAACGTCGCATGGTCGTAAGACCGCGTTAAGTATAATTGTGTATTCTCTTTTATGTCGTCAACACCTGACCTAGTGACATTTAACAACTAGCTATTTTGTATCGTTGTTTATCATCAATAAAAATACACCGTACAAATAGTGAAATTCGTGTTGTTCTTTTATACACTCAAAACTAGGTCTATTAAACAGGTATAAAAGTATAAATAGTAATGCATAGATAAGGTAAATAATATATATTACCATTTTATCTTGCTAAATAAAGTATTAAAATATACAATAATTAAAAGTAAATTGTTTATAATATATTTGTAGTGAGTCATAAATGAAAATAATTTGGACCCAGAACAAATTTATAGCACCGATGAATCATGTTTATTATGGCAAATTACATAGCATACATTGGCATCAATTCACGAGAAAAACTCTGCTGAGAGAAAAATAATTAATATTCATGCTTTGTGCTTAGAATTCTGAATTTGAAATATTTTACTTGAAATTTTTTATTGAAGCATTTAAAAACTGAAAACTGAAAACTTACTTCATCTATATGATAAAGGTTATATCACTGATCATCGACATTTGTTGTACAATTTATAATCAATTATTATAATGATTGTTGTATAATGATAATGTTTTAAGATATCGAAATAAAAAACCGAAAGAAATTAATTAGTTATTCGAAACCTAAAAAAATAAGCAAGTGGGTAGGTACGCTCTGCTGTATAGTAGAGATGGAGAGTAGGTCACTATAGTCCCTATAATGGATGTGTTAAATTTTAATGCAATGACGGGTATCATTGTATACGAAAAACGATTCTGAACGGAGATGATTTGTCAGTCAATGATAATTAGTTGGATATATTATATTATTACCTATATTTAAACTGTAATATATCGTTATTTTACGCGATTTCGTAAAAAATTAAATTTCTACGCTCATAAAATGTTTTCTATATTGACGGTGGAATTCTTTTTACAGTTAATTGAAGGAAAACTTAAGGATAACCTTCTATTGGATTTTTGATTAAAGTCGAAAATTTCAATTGTATTTAAGTAGCTTAAAAAACAGTAGGTAAAAATACTTTGAAAATTTAGTCGTAACTAGATAATCATAAAATAAACATTTAGTGAAAATTTCAAGTATTTACAATGATTCGTTTTTGAGTTACAGCAAAATCAAAAAATCAATTTTGTCGAAAAGTGGTTATGCGTAAAAATTCCTGTATTCCGTTATTTTTTCAGGATTTTTCCCGACGCTTTTGAAAACTACTGGGCATTTTTTTCTTTTGACTTACCAAAAGTACCAACTAGATGAATTTTCCTATTCAAAGATGGGCTGAAGTCAAAAATCGAAGCATTATTACTACTCCAAAACGTGATAACAGACACAAAAATAAAAAAATACACTCATCATTGTAAAATCATTACATTCATCACTCCGTTCAGAATCTAAAAGGATTTTTATGGGTTTGAAACTACTAAAAATAGAAGATTTTGTGTTCACTTTAATTTCGTTTCTATATTAATCGTATAGAAGAACATAGTTTCAAGTGATAGTAGGATAGTTCGTATTGTAAAATTATTATAAGTTAGTGCGTTTGCCGCAAATATAAAAAGCAAACACCTATTCATCACGAAAAATATAGAAGGTTTTGATGTAAATTATAAATGTTCATTTTGATTGAATATTAGATATGGAAAAGTACGTGATACCATAATAACCAATTATTAAATTGAAATAACATGAGAAATAGTACGTTTTGGTTCAATTTAACTACGCTGACGGCTTGTCGTTTTGAAATGTCGCCCCTCATTGTTGAAATTTCAAATTTATAATAAAAATAATAATTATTAAACAAAAAACAATATATCTACCTTTATAATACCTAGTATTTTATCATACTATATTACAACAATTAAACTTAATAGAAAAAATAAATGTGGTCTACATTAGTTTATTTTAGATTTAGAAAAAAAGGTGCTTTTTTCAGGAACCTTTGAAGTATAAATATTTAATAAATAATACTAAATAATATATGCAATAACAATGGTTATTTATTAACATTAATACAATTATGGCCTATTAGTAATCTGAATTTGAGACCATTATACACATAAAAACAATATACTGTATTTTAAAAAGCAATATTTAAAACTAGGTCAAGAAAACAAATAAAAATGTATGAATAGTAACATTAATATTAAAATAAATACTTGTGCATAGATTAGGTAAATAAGATATATTACCTTCGGCGCCTTCGAAGTGATCGAGTGAAAATCGTTTCACCGGGAATTCGGTCCCAGACAGCAATACAATATTATATATATATGTTAACAATATTTGCTACGAACACTAAAATATTTAAAAAATGTATTTTAAATATGTGATTTAAGTGTTAACAATAATGTAATAACATTGTGACAATAACTCGTGGCAGAAAATGCAATATTGTTACATTGTGTTCTTTTAGATATTTTAACAATATGTATTACAACACATTTCTAAAATATAGTCTAATAATATTTCAGAATCAAGTAAATTAAAAAATTATAGAAATATTGGTTGAAAAACATTGTAAAAATATTTATTCTATTATATTCAATAAATATATTGTAAAAACATGTATTTTTTTCAAAAAATTTTACCAGATTAAATAAATAATAATCTATGTAAATTTTCATTGAAACTACACATTATCAGGGGATGCTTAACCTCTCCCAAGACATTCATGTGTACCACCAAAAATCTTTTTTCATGTTGTATGTATAGAACTGCTACATACATTTATAATGCTTGTTAAACGACTGATCTACCATAACCATATTAGTTAATACTACTCAAACTTATGTTCTTATGCTATTTCTTGTATATGCTTTTCATACTATCTATGACATATTATATCCTAGAATTCAGCTTCACAGACTGAGTACAGTATAATAGACTACACCCACTTATTCACCTATAATGGTTGTGATGACTTGGTCACGTATTAATTTTATTCGTGTTTTCCAAAAACAATATTAACATTACAGCTTTGAAGTAATTGACACGTGAAAAAATTTAATTTTTTTCAAATTCATTAGAGTTCTTCAGAATAATAACAATACAATTTAAGTTCAGGTTTTAAAACAATTATTAAAACATTTTAATTTATTTCACATTAATTACTTTTTATTTTTATTGAAATATTAAAACAAAATACATTTAATATCATTAAAAAATTGTTCTTTATTGGTTATCTTTATTTTTTTAATAATGCAATTATTGGCTTGAACTTATGGCAAGTGATATTTCTATTTCAGGAGTGTTTCCAAATTTTGAACAACGTCGTACAACTTCTATAATAACATAAGTTATTTAAAATATAAAATAAATAATATAATCAATATAAAAATATAAACTCACCAAAAATTATTTTGCAAGAGTGTAGAGATGAAAATTTATTTTTGCCTTTAAACCCGATGTATGAGTAGTTACGCAACCAGTTATCCTGAAATAATTTTTGCATAATTCTTCTGATTGTTTCAGGAATAGTTTTTCCAACAGACAGTGATAATTCAGAAACCTGAAAAATAATCAAATAATATAAAAATAAATGTTTGTTATTACATAATAGGTTAAATGTGTAACTTAATGTTGATAACTTATGACTTTATCTCTATGCGTAGAAGACTCGAGTAATATTTCAAAATTCTGTAGAGTTTCTTCATTAAATATAGGGATGTTTTCATTGTTTAATACATTTGTTGCAATCATATTTGTGTTACGTATCACACCTTATTCTAGGATATTATTAATATTTTCTAGCATTTTTTGAACAGATTCGGATACATAAGATAAATGTTTAATATCATATTTTAAGTTAGTAAATTATGTTTTTACATATTCTTCAAACCCTTGAAAAATTAAATAAAAATTAAGTATATTAGTAATAGAAATCAACTTATCACATTTAATTATTTTATTAATAAATCAATAAAATATTTAAATTATTGTGTAAGCTTATTATTTTGGTTTCATAAATAAATAAAATTATAAAATAATTTAAGTAAATAACTCACTTTTAAAATCGTTTAGATTTACATCTGCAGAAACATTGATATGATCTTTACTTAAATTGCCTGTACCCAATTGTATTTTATTGCCTTTATCTCCTAAGAAAAAATAATTTTAGGTTGACTGATAAGTTTATATACAATTAATATAAAATTATATCAATGAAATTATGAAAATAGTAATAATTAATAAATCACAACAATACAATATAAACGATATAGATTAGTATAATTTAAAAATATTAATAAATTTTTTTTTTTTTAAAGTTGATAAAATATATTATAATAGATATAATTTTAAAATAAAGTATATTTAAATGTATTTTTATTTACTTGAGATTATATGTTGAGAATTTAGTTTTTTTTGTTTCTATACAACCATCAGACATAAAAAGCCTTTTTTTAACTTTATTTATAATCTCAGGAGTTTTGTCTTTGAATGCTTGTTCCTTGTTTTGGTTGTCATTTAAAATTTGAGACTCACTAACAGTTACATTAGCTGAAACTGAAGATACTTTCCATAAACCAACTGGACTTTTGATAATATCAAAATTATCATCTGAAATTGAATTTAATTGGATTTAGATATTGATTTAATTTACCAAATATAAGAAAAACTAACTCATTTCATTGATATGATTAGGAGGTTCATATGACTTATCAATATCACTGTCATCTTGATCATCTATGAGTTCATCAATATTATCTATACAAATTAAAAATAATAATTAAATAATCAATAACAAAGAATAAATAATAGTTAAATACCTGTCAACATTTGACGACGTGATTTGGTAGTTTTATTTCTTTCATTATCAATTATACGAGGCTGACTTTTAGACTGGCTGTTATTTATATTTTCCTAATATTTATTATCTATACATAACCATTACCCAAAAAATACAAAAAAAATTTAACAGTATACATGCTAAACAAAAATCTTTAAATTTAAAAGTTTGGAATAATAAAAAATGTAATTCGTTATTATGTGCCTGAAGGTACCTGACAAAATCTGAGTATTAATTTTGATTGATTTGTTTATTTTATTCTGAAATGTATCTGACTGGCTACTAGAAAGACAGTTATTTACACTTTCATAATCATTATCTAAAAAAAATTAAATATGATTAATAAATAATATATAATAATAACTTTGAATACCTAGACATGTAAAATAAAAATTAAGAACCAATAAAAAAATATAAATTAGGCACCTGAGGCAACTGGAAGACTACTAGGTTTTTTTATGTTATGTTTATTAAAGCGGCTATTAGAATAATTTTCTTCAGCTGAAGATAAGTCTGAGGTAAATTGTGCTTTTCTTGCTCTTTCTTTAGCCTCGGAATATGTTTCTAAAAGTTAAAATAATATATATTTATATAATTTAACAATATATTATTAGTTTTAAATTTTAAATAATAATTTTGGTCGATAACAATAAATTATTATCAAATAATAAGACACTCACTAATATGATTTTTAGTGTGAATTTTTCTTGCTTTAAAAAAATCATAATCAAATGTATTTGGAATAGCTCTTCTTAGGAGTAACAAGGATGCATTTTTGGTAGAAAATTCTATATTGCAACAATAACTTTTTGAAATATTGTTTTATTTAGGTTTATCAATATTCTTAAAAGATTGCCTTTGAATATTTGTTGAATGTTTTTTTTTATGTTGCATAGGTAGCTTTTTAGGTTACTCATGGGTTACTTTTTTACAAAAATGATTTTGGCTATATGATTTGTCATCTGATATATTATATTGGGTTAAAATCTAATCATCAAAATACATTTCACACACTAATAGTTATGGGTGTAATACTATACTTTACAACATATGCATACAATTATATAACTTTACTTATATTAATATAAATATTTTATTATAGAAAGAGTTATATGTTTCAAAAACATGGACATAAAATGATATACTATTGTTAATACTGTTTACTAGTCTTTTACTAGTTAAATTTATTTATATAAATAATATATATAAATTACTTTACAATTAAAATAAAATAAAAACCTTATATAAGTTTATAATATACATAGCCTTATATTATATAATATTACTATGCATTCACTAATAATATATAAATGTATAAATTACTTTATAAATTAAAAAAAAAAATATCTTTTAAAATAATAAAACCCATGATATATAATATTATAATATGCACACAAAAATATCTTTCTAATTAAAACAAAATAAAAACTTAATTAACATTAAAATAATAAAAATTTAATTTTTATAAAATATGTAGGTATATCATAATTAACTAATGGTTCAATAGTGTCATAAATGCTGACAATTTGATAAAAAAATTAGTTAAATTATTCAAGCCAAAGTTTAGTTTAGTACGTAACAGATTAAAATGTGTCAAATAATATATTAACTGTAAAAGCTAAAAGTTATTACTAAGAAGAGTATCAAAATATACAGTAAAAAAGTTAGCTCAATTTTTTAATTTTCAGCTAAGTCACCCAATAGTGATTTTGGTAGTCTTACATACCATATTGTTGAAAATATATTGTATAAAAATGGCTGGTGTAACTCGATTTCGAGTATTTACGTATTTACAACAATAAAACGCGTGTTTATAATATACATAATATGTTATCTATTCTAAATCGTTTAAAATTATTTTCCGTCCATTATTCAAAAATCAAAGTATACGATTATAATGCATAATAAAAGATTTCCATTTAAAATGCTTAGCCTAGTATTGAATGTATCTATTAATCTTACAATTATTATTTTATTTTATTTGTTTGTTGTCATCGCCTTTTGAAATAGGTAGTAAAAATGCTTATACTTTCAACTACAATATTTTTTCTGGTAAAAAAATAAATCTAGATGCCATATGTTCATTTTTACGGGGGGAAAGTGATAAGAAGAATACATTATAAATTTGTAAAATTACATTGCTTTAAGAACCAAATCTATAAGTATAATAACTCGATAAAAAGCTTGAAAATATTCAATACCTTACCCTAACCTTGCTATTATTTTACACTGATTACAAAATAAAACGAAAGTACCTAAATTATTATAAAGGCAAAGTCAACATTTTTACATATGTTTGTTAGCCTTATTTAATAATAATACATTGAATAAAATATAAAAACCAACTAAATAATATAACAAGAACAAATTTATTTGTGAAAAACTGAAAAACTGAAAAACAATGTACTATTTTCAAAAGTCAAACTATAATTTAAACTAATCCTGCATGGGCACACAGCAAAATAACCGTCGGACGAATTTCTTGGTCCGTTTCCACCACGTACGGCGCGGTACAACACGTTGAGCGGAAGTCGCCTTAAACTCGATTTCAGCTTCGCAGCTAGTTATCAAATCTGTAGATGTTTCCACATCGGCCGGTATTTTTAATCCGTTAAAGTCTTCGTCCGAAGCTCGCACGGGAATGCATTCGACCCCGGTCGCTTCGGTCGCGGTAAATGTCACGCGTATGTTTGGCGGACCCGTCAAGTCGCCGCTGCTCGCCACGTCCCCTTCTGCCGCACCCACAGAAACCGGGCGCGTCGACAACGGAGACAGCGATTGCAGCTGAATCGTATCGTCTGCACCGGAAATCAGTGCGATATTGGGCATCGAACAGTATTGCCTTTTTGTCAGACCGAAGAACTCGTCGTGTTCTTTTTCTGGTCGACCGTTTGCCGCACCACACATCACTGCGATGTTTGGCATCGAAAAATATGGCCTTTTCACCATACCACAAAACTCATGGCATACTTTCGCTGTACGAACTTTGGCGGGTGGTTCAGCTGGAACCGGCAGCATCACCTGATGCTCCGCCGGAGCAGGCAGAGATTGGGTCTCGCCGTCGGATGTAGTTATATTATTTTCCATAATAATGCTGTAGAATATTCGTTGATACGATAAATATTAATAATAAACTTTTAGAAAGAAAGAATGTGGTAGAAGACGTGCGCTTTGTAACAATGACACTATAGTAATGAATAAAACAGAAACAGATATTATGTATTTATAATACAATATAAACACTATACACATGGTTGTCAATAGCAGCAGCAGCCAGCAATAGATGTTTATAGTTTTTGTGTCCGAAATAAATTATTTTAATTATAATACGACAGGTTTAATAAAATACTATAGAGTTATAATCTATAACACATAATTCATAACTAGACGCTAAATTTGGTCATATTATGCGCTTTATGATATGAATAATGATTTTATTACGAATTATTACTGGTTTAATGTATACACATACCTGTTTATTATGAGCTATAAATTATTGCGAAAATCTATTCTAATGAGGTTTTAAAAATGTTTAGAAAGCCTATAATTAAATGAAATAAAACTAATTTGAAACTAAAAGAGTAATATAATGTAGTTGAACTTTTTTTCGATACAAAATAAAAAAGCCTACACACTTACTTTGAATCTTGATTATACTGTCATTATCTATAAATATAATTCATACATTTATCTTAAGCACCTCAATTTATAATGAATAATTATTATGACTATTATCATTCAAATAACATTTTTGGTTATACAAATAAAGCTGTAAGCAATATATTATAAAAAAAATCAATGTAAGCTATTAGCATGCAGTTATTTGTATCGTAAAATTATTTGAAGTTTGAAATTAAGAGTTTATAAATAATTAGCAAAATGAATAACGTAAGATTGATTTTTACAAATTTTTAATAATTTATATTTATATCACAATCTTAAGAAGCTAATAAGACAGATAAATATATTTTTTAATTTTGATCCATTGATTATAATCTTACAACTGTCAAGAAAATAAAGATTAAAACAATATATTATTTATAAAATATTTTTCGAAAATTATTATAATAGTTTATTTATTACATTTTAGCTATATAGGCGCAGTATAAAATTAAGGGAGGCCAATATGTTATAGGAAAAAATAGGGTCACCAATGCATATACCCTGCGATACCTAAAATGGCGCCACATAAATTCGCCTACGGTGGATTGGATGCATATCGTATTGTTTGACTGGTGCTTTTTTGTATGTAAAAAAATAAATAAATACGAACAATAATATAATATAATTGTAATTATTAGTGTCTAGCTATCAGTCATCAACCCGTGCAAATAGATACCTTGTTGAGCTTTGTCGGCCTTGTACGGCGGATTGTCATACCTCCTGATGTCGAGAGTCTAATGTTGTATATAAGGATAAAAAAGTTTATGTCGAATAACGTTTTAACACTAAAGTAAAGATTTGTTTTGGTTATTACAATGATTGTCATTGGTTAGTGGTTACAGATTATTTTAATATATTATAATCATTATATTGTAAAAATATGTCATATAAAAATCTAAAAATATGCAATAATTATTAAAATAATATTAAAAGGATAACTTACTATAATATCAAAAAGTATATCAAGACTTGCTTTGCTTTGTTAAAATGGATATTAGGTGTTAAAGGATACCGTTGGCGTTCCATAAAAATATGGTAGATCATTTATGAATGACGACAGTTGGATTGTGAGGTCTAGATTCTGATTTGGGTTATTGGGTATAGAGTGAGGATATGATTCACTAATAAAGGGACGACAATTATGTGAGCCCGTTGGAGAAAGGAGATTATGATTAATGATATTTGCGGTTTGATGGCGTTGGTTTTTATTATTCCACGTATTGTTTTTTAGATTGAACTAATTTTTTTTAGGTCAGTATGAGTTTTATACCCTATTTATAGTTAGCCGGGTGGTTTCCGTTACATAAAGCACATTTAGCAGGGGAACTGCGATCCTGAGGATTTTTTTTTTGTATTTTAAATTATCGTTTATGTAAATTGATTGATTAATCAAATTAATAATGAATTAGTTAGTTCGATCTAATGCGCTGCTATTGTAGTCAGTATATATTTATTATAAAAGTATGTGTATGAACAGGTTTGTCACGTTACTTTCAAATTAATTGGATAAGGCCAAAGCGATTCTTTGGGTTCATTAACTAGTTGAATTGAAAAATAAAACAAAAATGTCCTTATTAACTTTCTTAACTTATCAACTTTTTATCTAGGTAATGCTTATTTTCCTTCTTAAATATATTCATATTTTATATTAACTAATTTATACACAATTAGTCTTAATCATTATTATTAATACAAGAATACTTAGTTCATTATACTAAATTTCATCATACTAATGATAATATAATTATTGTTTTTGTAACTTATTTTAAAATAAATTATAGATACCTTATTAATAATGTCTACACAAATTTTGAAATATTATTTTTTATTATATCCTATTATGACTGAAAAAAATATGGATAGGAATTTATAACTGTGTAAGGGTTTGTTAGAACCCTTTACAAGGATTGCGTTGACAACAGCAGAGCATGCAATGTCGTGGTTAGATATACCGTTTGTAGCCGTAAACTGTAAAGTTTAGAAAATAGTATTCAATTATTATTTATTATTTATTATATTTTAGTCTTATCAAGGAGTAATGATTGCCAATATTCTAAGATTTCCAGAATCCCTGTGGAAAGGAAACTATATTTACCATCACATATTATGCAGTTATGATAAATATTTCGGTAATAGTTGATCACCGTTGTGATTAAAAATTGTAACGTGAAGAACAATCTTTCTGTTTGTTATTATCGGCAGATGGCGCTGCTGTTATGGTTTTTTGTATTTTTAAATTCATTAATCAGATTTCCGATTTCTAAGTATACACTATACCATGGCGGTGGTATAATTTTTTTTCTCACGAGTTCAGTGGCAAATACATAAGGACGGTTGCAAATCTAAAATGAAAAGAGAATGCTTTTGTAACTATAGCGAGGAAATTGTTTGACTTTTTTCAGTTATAACTTAAAAGTATCAAATGACGAAAATATGCGTAAAATTTATCTTTGTTTTATATGTTAGATATTCAGCGTGTTAGGATCGGGGAAATTATTTTAGTTTTTAATATTAATACAATAACTGGACGATTACCAAAATAAACCAGAATCCTTTAAAAATGTTTAATTTTTATTTTACGAAATCTTCCACATCAAAATATTTTATAAACTAAATCTATGAACCGATATTATTTTTAAAGTACCTTATCAAAATATTTTTTTTCCTTTTTTATTTTAATAATATTGTAGGTATTGCTTTGTCTTTTTTAAATACGTATAAAATATACTGGAATTATTTAATAATTAATACAAACAAAAACTTGTATACAGGAACCAAAATTTAAATCGAAACCATAAAATTAAAATGGTTCCATTCTTTTTTTTTAATGTAGCTAATATAGGTACTTAGCTCTTTTAAGTTGTTTTTTATGGCTGTGTCATGGAGAGGATAAGAATAGGTCTACCAAATAACCACTTGTATATGCTACAAATCCTATTAAATGTTGTAAAAAAAATAATAAGGAAATTGGCTTTGATAATTTGATATTATATTCAAGATTTTTCATGTTTTTTTCATACAAAAATGAATAATAAGTCAGACGTCAGTAATTAGAATCAAAAATAAATTTTTTTTTACAAATGCGGAACGCTTAAGAGTACTCATACTATCTCAGTTAACAACATGTAACCATTTTTAAAATCTATTTTTAAAAATTGAAATACCTTCTGTTTAGTTTCGCATATAGTCTATTATCACAGGCGCAATCATGAGATATTCAATTCACGCGTGTTTAATAAAATGTATGAACTAACAATAATAATAAATAATAATAATTATTATTATCAACAATAATTAGAGCCCAGAATTATATGTAAATCTATATTTTTTTGCAATTTACCAAAAATAATTTTGATTAAAAATGTTGAAGTTTCGTAAAGTGTAGAATTTAGGGTTAATTTTTTTTTCATATTTGATTAAAAACGCATATTAATTGCATATCTTTGGATAATTGCATACGTTTTGCATATTTTACAATATTAACTAAAATAGTAAAAATTGATTTTCATTCACGACATCTATTTGATAAAATACAGGTCTAAAGGTAATTTTCTCATATTATACTAAACAGAATAGCTGAAGTCATGAGAGAAAAATATCGAAATATCGATCGATTAATTTTATAACTAAAAATATATTTTTAAAAGCCCCTTCACGTAATACTACCAATAAAAAATGTATCAATTTAAGTTTACCTCAACCAATATTAACTCGTTGAGGTTAAAACAGAAATTTACAATGAAAAATATGTCAACGAATTAAAATGTGTTATTATTAACGCTGTTGACTAAAACGAAGGAAAATTAATTGAAAACGCACATAATTTATTTCATAATAAAAAGATAAAAATGAGCTCGCCATTATTACAACTCGCTTTCAGTATTTAATAGAAACTTTAACAGAACTAGAGAAACCGAATATTACTAGTATATTATTTATAATAAATATTATAAATAAGTTAGAAGAAGGAGGATAGGGAATAGATTTCGCTAAATCGAATGTTCTATCAAAAATCATGAATATTCTACATTGGAACAAATCAATTGTTTAATCAACAGTGAAATAACAGAATTTTACGACGATGAAGTGTTGATGATTTCACCTTTAGATATGCACAATTTATATCTTGTGGCTTAGAAAGACATTTTTCCAACTACAAAAGTATGTTTTGAGATAATCATAGAAGTTTTCAATTTGAAAATAAAAAAGTTTTTATTATTTCATACTGGTACTCGTCACATAATAATAATTCAATATAAATAGTATAATACTTTTAAACACGGTGTCTTAAAAATAATGTTATTCTGCATTTTTTTTAATAAACTGT